>NC_071505.1:344041091-344362187 GCF_027887155.1 Malaclemys terrapin pileata
AAACCAATCTCAATTCCTTTTTAGCCACCTCGGCTTGAGAAGGAGCTTCTAGCAAGCACATTTCTAGTGTTGTCCAAAGCTTAGCTTTAGCATCTTCTAGATTTTAGTTTAGTTTAGTGTAGTTATTTATTTCTATTCTAAGTAATATATCCTACTGATTTTTTTTACTTCATTTGAGGGTTATTTTTTCCAGTCCTTCTCCCCTGTCTTCCCCTCCTCCCTACTGACGAGTTTCCACTTGGAAATTGTAACCAGGATATTCCAGGATCTCCAGGATTCAAGCACTGCCTCACCTGCTGGGAATCTATCCTGGACAGTGGCGAGCATTCCTGGTACATTTTCTGTCTGTGGGACATTGACATCCCACAAAAGTGCAATATTTGTTCAACTTTTAAGAGCACAGCTAGAAAAAAAACAGGGAGATTAGGCTCAGGCTCCTTATGTTGGAACACTTCCTTTTGCCCTACCTTGGATCCAGGCTCAGATACCGGCCCCATACATCAATCTCTTATGAGCAAGTGTAGTTCCCCATTAACATCCACACCTCATTGTCCCAGACCTTCATGACAAAAGACATCAGAAGATACTGGGAAGGCCCCTAAGAAGAGGAGTTCTAGTTCTCCTCATAAAGACTCTATTTGAAAAAAGCCTCTGTCTCCTCAGAAATCAACTGCATCAGATATCTCATATCCTGGACTGGGTACTGCTGAGGTTCCAGGCTTCTAAGGTACTGGGAGCCCTTCTAAGACTCCAAGCACATCAAAAAGCCATGGTACTAAGCATACCTTGGTACCGCCTAAGCATAACTATACTAGCAGAGACTCTAAACGCTCTGCTTACAGAAGGTCTGTCAATACGGTCTTTCCTGTACTACTTTTGGTACCTAGACAAGCGACCCAGACTCCTTCAGTACTGCCGTAGTCTAATCCGGCATCTCGCGATACTTCGCTACCTCCAAAGCAGTTGATCTGTTCTATAGTGACAACTTCCACCAGGCGGGATCTGTCAAAGCAGGCTCCACCATCATGAATCTCACTCATTCTCTGTGCAAATCCATCTGGTACCATAGAAGTTTAAATATTCAAGAGACTTGATTGTCTCAGACAAGCTGGAGTCTCCCTCTTAATGGGTGTCAAATGCCTGTTGGTACCGAGATCAACAGGGTCACTTGGATTGGATCTTTCCACAGTACCATCTGCTTCTCCAGTACTACCCGAGCTAGGCAGACCTCCTCCTCTAGATGATGTTGAGATTCCCTCTCTTCCGATTCCCAAATTTCTGTGCAAGGTTCCCCTATCTGCCAACATAGGACCAATCTCCCTGACACCATTATGGAAAGAGAGGACCTAGAGACAAGACAACCCTTCTTGTTGGTATAAGCAGCATTAGCTGCCACCTCCTATGCCTTATGGATCCCCTCTGTGGCCATGCTGGGACCCTTGAGCCACCCATTGACAACAGTTTTCAAGAGCCCCAAGTCTTTCTTGTGCTGACCATGGGGGAGATGGTCTCTTGCTCCATCTCTTCTTCCTCAACAAGCTCAACTGAAGGAGATGAGCAAGAGGCGAGAGCAAACAAGAAAGTCACTCCACAAACAAATAACATCTTTTCTCCAAATGAGGCCATAATACCTCGCCCACCTTTTCTGGCTGACAAAATCTTGACAGAAATCAAGAGCTGATGAAACAAATTGCTGATTTGCCACAGACACCATTAAAGGAGGTCCAAGAGTTGAAGCATAAGTTTTAGACATTCTTCATTTGACTGCCTCACCTCGAGGGACTTTCCCAGTAAATGATGCTTTACCAAAACCCATCAAGACCATCTGGCAGACCCTGGTAACGGTACCACCTACATGTAAAGGCTCCAAAAAAAAAAGCATTACATTTCAGCCAAAAAATCTGAACTTTTATTTTCTCACCCTTCACCTAACTCCTTGGTTATCAAGGCCATCAATGAACATGGCAGACAATACCACACTAAACCAACACCATATGATCAGGAATAAAAATGCCTCAACCTGTTTGGTCGTAAGACTTACTCATCTGTGATGCTGCAGTTTAGGATCATGGACCACTAAAATTTGATGGTGAAGAATAACATCAACTATACTGAGTTAAACAGCTTTATTGAGCACCTTCCTGTGTAACATCCTGAATAGTTTTAGGCCATCATAGCTGACGATTAGCTCTTATAGCAAGAACTTCATTATAAGCTTCCTTAGATGCAGTTGCTTTTGTAGCTCGTTCCTTTTCTATTGCAGTTGTCCAGCACTGAGCACCAAAATACTGTGGAAGACCTTTCCTTTGAGACTGCAGGGGATGTGAGGGAGGGGCCCACACCTGACCATTCTTTTTAGGTGACAAATCTGAGGAAGATTCCCTAGTTCCTAATAAACCTAAATCCCTGCTCCCTATACCATCATCTGAAGTGTCAATAGAGGAGGTTTTGGAAAAAATTGATGAACACTAATAAGTCATCAGGACAAGATGGCATTAATCCAGGAGTTCTGAAGGAACTCAACACACTTAGTACTTCGGCAATTTCATATTTATGTAACATGTCATTTAAAGAAGCTTATGTGGGAGATGACTGGATGATAGCTAAATGTGACACCAATTTTAAAAAAATACTCCAGTGGCTATCCTGGCAATTACAGGCCGGTAAGCCTATCTTCAGTACCAGGCAAACTGCTTGAAACTATAGTAAAGAACAGAATGATCAGACACAGAGATGAACACAATTTTGGGGGGAAGAGTCAACACGGCTTTTGTAAAGGGAAATCATGCCTCACCAATCTATTAGAATTCTTTGAGGTCAAAAAACATATGGACAAGGATACAGTGGATATATTGTATTTGGACTTTCAGTAGCCTTTGACAAGGTGCCTCACCAAAGGCACTTAAGCAAAGTAAGGAGTCATGGGGTATGAGGGAAAAATCTCTCATGGATTAGTAGCTGGTTAAAAGACAGGAAACCAGGGTAAGAATAAATTGTCAGTTTTCAGAATGGAGACAGGTAAGTAGCAATGTTCCCCAGAGTGCTGTGTGCTGCCCCAGCCCTGTGCAGACAGCTGCCACTGCACAACTTGACCAAACTGCTCAATGACCACAAGATCTGTTAAGGGACAAAGGCACCTGGCCAGGTTTATTGTTGATGAAGCATGGTACTAGTATCCTACAGACTCTACCGAACCACTAATATATATATGCCCGGAACAATGGACCAGCTCAGTGAACAGCAGGACTTTCCATTCCTCCCTAGGCCAGACAAAGATACTCCCTCTGAGATACATGTTTATACCCCTATACAAACAAATTAATACTCCCCCTCTGACATAGTTACTGCCCCCTGACGTGGCTAGTTATCACTCATTACCTTTTACATGTTGGTTTGATCAAAACATCTCTATTCCATACTGTCATCCTGACTTTCTCTTTTAGGAGGAGTCAGTGTGTTCCTGTTATACTTGGGGAGTGTTTTTGTACCATCCTTCATATAGGGATGTTCTGGTACCACTTGATATTGGGATGTGTTTGCGTAACAACACTGTGACTAGCACTTCTTAGGAATGCGTATTTCTGCTATATCAGCCCTGTTCTTGCCAGATTCTGTGAGCAGGTCCTGCCTCATACCAGGCCTCTAATATAAGGGCTTATGTCTCAGACTCTCTTCCTACTACACCTATCTGTACTTTATCAACATCCATCCTCTCCTCTTTACTAGGATGTAGAGAATCCCCCTTAATAGATTCTCAATTATGGGATATCTTTGTCTGTACTGTGTGCTCCTCCGAACCTGTCGGCTTTTCCCCCAGACCCTAGTTTAAAAGTTCCTCTACAACCTTGATCATTTTAAATGCCAGCAATTCGGATCAGTTTTGGTTTAGGTGGAGCCCATCTTTTCTGGATAGGCTCCTACTTTCCCCAAAGATTCCCTAGTTCCTAATAAACCTAAATCCCTGCTCCCTATACCATCATCTCATCCATGTATTGACATCCTTCCATTCTGCCTGTCTAACTGACCCTGCATGTGGAATTGGAAGCATTTCAGAGAATGCTACCATGGAGGTCCTGGACTTCAATCTCTTACCTAGCATCCTAAATTTGGCCTCCAGACCCTCTTTCCTCCTTTCTGTATGTTATTAATACCTACATGAACCACGACCACCAACTCTACCCCAGCACTGTACATAAGTCTGTCTAGATGTCTCAAGAAATCCACAGCCTTCACAACCAGCAGGCATTTCACCATATGGTTCTCCCAGTCATCACAAAGCCAACTATCTATGTTTCTAATGATTGAATCCCCCATTATTATTACCTGTCTCTTCCTAAATAACTGAGATTCCCTCCTGAGAGGTATCCTCAGTGCTAGAGGATACCATGATCTAAAAAGAGGGTCCCAACTACGGGATCATTTCCCTCTGCTCCAGTTTGATGTTCTCCTTCCCCAAGACTTTCATCCTCCTCAGCAGCACAGAGGCTGTCAGACTGGAGCTGGGATCACTCTACAGTGTCCCAGAAAGTCTCATTTGTGTACTTCTGTCTCCCTTTACTCCTCCAGTTCAGCCACTCTGGTTTCAAGAGCTCATACTCAGTCTCTGAGGGCCATGAGCTCTTTGCACCAGATGCACACACACATGCTACCTGCCCACAAGGTAATCCTACATGCTGTATTCAGTGCAATCAACTGGATAGCCCCAACTCTGCAGCTGGACTTCTGCATGCATTCTTTTTACTCCTGCAACTTTTTTATTTTTGCGGGTTTTGTTTTGTTTTAACTCAGAAGACACCAGGAACAACAATCTCAGCAGGCACTTATTCCAAATGGGAGCTGGATTTACAGAACCTCAGTCACATTTTTCTGACCATAGGGTTTCTAAAGGTGGACCTTTTTTCCACAGCCACCAACAGGAAGTGCTTCTTGAGAGGTGGGCTGGGTCCTCACTCCTTGGGGGATGCGTTCCTCATTCCTTGGATGAAGGGGTTTCTCTATGGATCTCCTCCAATACTGTTGATCTTGAGAGTATTGAACAAGGTCAAACATGATGATGTCAGGGCCATCGTTTTAGTTGTCCCAATGTGTCTAAGACAAGTCTGGTACCCTTACCTGATTCACCTTGCCTCTTTTCTGGTGTTGTCTTCTGGCCATTCCCCACCTGTTGTTTTAGGACTCCAGTTGGACTTTTTCATCCCATTCTGGGAATTCTTCATCTCAGAACTTGGTTACTGAATGGTTCTCGGAGACAGAGACTTCCTGTTCTGCAGAGGTAAAACAGGTACTGTTAAACCGTATGAAGTTGTCTACACAAAACACTTACCTTCAGAATTCAGCACTGGTTTATCTGGTGACAGTTTTCACGTGTTCACAATTTCCTCTATGCTGTTCTTGACTACCATTTAGAATTGAAAAAGTCAGGACTCTCCATGAGTTCTATCAAGGATCACTTGGTGGCAATAGTTGCCTTTCATTCCTCTGTTGAGGGATTTTCAGTGTTTGCTCACCCCACAACAGCAAGATTCATTAAGATGCTGATGAACCTTTTTCCACTGATTAGAGAGTCCACCCTTGTATGTGATCTAAACTTGGTCCTTATTTGTTACATGGAATCCCCCTTTGAGACACTTGCCACCTGTCCCCATCTTCACCTGGCCATGAAAAATGGCTTTCAGGACGGTATCACTTCTGCATGAAGAGTTGGGGAACTAAGGGTGTTATGGGACGTCCACCCCACGATGGCCAAGCAAGCGCTGGATGGGCCCAGGTAGGCCTATGCTACTAATTAGGCTACAAACAAGAGAGTTAATTGATGAGGAACAGGCTCCCTTGGACAGGACAGGCCGGGCTTCTAGAAAGCCAAGTAGCTGGCTAGAGAGGAGCATGGCAGCTAGGGAAGGGCAATCACTCCCTGAAAAGAGGGAAGGAGTGTTTGTGGCTGCAGGATGGCAAGCTGCACAGACTTCCTGAGAGGCGAGAGTAGAGAAGATGAACCCAGAGGGGGAGCCAGTTAGGTAGGAAAAAGCTCAGGGAAACAGCAGTAAGGTCACAGGCAGTACAGGCCTAGGCTGCATGTTATAGGATCCCTGTGATGGAACCCAGCATAGAGGGTGGGCTTGGGTACCCATACCAGACACTGGGTAGTGGTTCAGGGCACTGGAGATGCCTGCCAGACAGCTTGTCCGTAAAGACTGTGATTTTCTCCAGAAAGGGAGGGACTTAGTAACCTGGATGGAGTACCAAGCCATGGACCTGAAGTGGCAGCACCGAGAGCGAGAGAGGACACATACGGAGAGAAGATGGGCGGAGAGACTGCTGAGGAGGATGCAGCTGAGAGACTGAGCTAATCTCCAGAGCGACGAACAGGAGGTGCCACGAGCAGAGAGGGAGCACTGTCACTGGGGGGCTCTAATTGCAGTTCCTCCCAGTACAGTATTCTTTAGGAAGAAAGTTTCATTACAACCATATCCCAAGTTTCTCCCAAAATTATCATCTGAATTCCATATTAATTAGATTATTCAGCTTCCAGTCTCCTTCCTGAAACCACACCAGACCAGGGAGGAAATTATTGGATGTCAGAAGGGCATTAGCCTTCTGTCTGAACAAAACAACCCTTTTGAAAGTCTCCCAGACTGTTTCATTTACAGACAGATTCAGGGAATCCACAGTCTCCATTCAAAGACTCTCAAGGTGGATCTCTTCTGAGGTGTTAGCCCATTCTGCAAGATCCCAGTCTACTTCTAGAGTACTCTTGAATGATGCTCTAGTGGCTGAAATTTGTAGGGCAGCAGCCAACACTAAGCCTTGGCTCATGCAGCCAGATCCCATATGGTAGTTGACAATCAAGTTGTGTCTTCAGTGTTGGACTCCAATCCAAAGCTCTTTCCAGGGATAGGGCTCAGGAATCTGTAAATTCAAGCATCCTCAGGGACACTACTGAATGGAGAGGTTACTACCTTGAGCAGTAACTGCAGTTATTTCAGATATGTTTCCCTATGGGTGCTCCGTTATCCTCCTTCCTTCCCCTTTGCTTCCGAGTTTTATCTTGTTGGACTTCATGGTAGAGAAGGAACTGAGGGAAATTCACTAGCACAGCTCTATATATCCTCAGTACAGGGCATGAGGAAGTCTGGAGCACATGAGTGGGCCAAATGGTTACTGCTACCGAATATGTCCAATCAGAGGCGTATGGATGCGTGCACAACTGACATGGAGTACCCATAGGGATGCAGCTCTTGAAAAACTGCAGTTACTGCACAAAGCGAGTGACCTCTCCTTCTGCACAGCACTTTTAACTTCTGAACTGGTAACTTTTCTCCCCAACAGCATCAAATAAAATCTGTATTTTGATGCCGGATCCACCCTTTTCCCTCTCAGCTCAGTTTACCACCATCATCCCAGGAATTTCAGGTTGATGCCCCATCTGACCCAGTTGTTACTCAGCTCTTTGCTCTCACCTCCCCATATGATCTTTAACCATGGATCGATTTGTAAATAGGGCCCTACCAAATTAACAGCCATGAAAAATGCGTCACGGACCATGAAATCTGGTCTTCCCTGTGAAATCTGGTCTTTTGTGTGCTTTTATCCTATACTATACCAATTTCATGGGAGAGACCAAAGTTTCTCAAATTGGGGGACCTGATCCAAGAGGAAGTTGTAGTTGTAAGAGTGTCAATACCATATGAGGCCATCTTTACTTCTGCACTGCTGCTGGCAGCAACTCTGCCTTTAGAGATGGGCTCACAGCCAGCAGCCACTACTCTCTGGCCATCCAGCTCTGAAGGCAGCGCCGCCACCTGCAGCAGCACAGAAGTAAGGATAGCAGTACAACAACCATTACTACAATAACCTTGCAGAACCCCCTCCCCCCCATAACTCCTTTTTTTGGGTCAGGACCCCTATAATTACAAAAACATGACATTTCAGTTTTAAATAGCTGAAATCATGAAATTTACTATTTTAAAAATCTTATGACCGTGAAATTGACTAAAGTGGACCATGAATTTGGTAGGGTCCTATTTATAAAGCACAAATCATAATCCTAAATGTCCATTTGATACTCTAGAGACTTTCTTTTGTGCAGCTGCTCATTGGGAATCTCCCCAGCAATAATTTTTCTTAATCCTTCAAAAGGCAGAGGATATAAAATAACATTCTAGTTTTCTACCAAGTAATGCTGAAAATACTGGCCAAAAATGATTAAATCTGACCAGGTGACAGGGTAACAGGTGAAGGTAAGGAATTTTAAATGCAATGCAATGAATAAAAGGTGAGACAGTAAAGGAATACAAAGGAGGAGGAAGGTTACATGGTCAGAAAATTGAGCTAGGATGATAATTTTGAATTGATGGGAAGCAATGGGGAGATGCTAGAAAAAAGGATGTTGCAGTAGTCATGAGGCTATAGATGACTTTTAGCTGTTACCATGTATGGCTGTTCCTTAAAACTCAATTCATACATTCATCCAGCATTACTCTCTTAACTTGGCAGCTGATGCCTGTTTCAAGAAAGCAATAGTGCAAGGCTTTACACTAAGAATACTTAAATGAGAAATGCTATTTGCCAGAAACTGACTCTTTGAGTAGATTGTCCACATAGTTTCACCCTTTCGACTTCTTCAGTGGCTCTGATATGGATTCTGAAGAAGTGGAAGTAACTCTGTTCTGCAAATGAGCACGTGTATGACCTTAATGCTTCCTGTTTTCTAGAGGGTTTTGATTGTGGTGCCAAGATCACTCTGTGCTAAGAAACTCTGTAAAAAAAGTTATTTAGCATTAACCTTTCTTTTTGACCTGTAGTGTGGTTTCCACATTGAATAGCCAGTCAGAATACAGGCTTTCCTAATGCCATTCTATTATCTAATGTATATTTATTTGTGAACTTTTACAGATATGTATAAACAGGACATGTGTCAATATAACAATTCTGGATTACGATTGTAATTACACAAAATGCAGTAACAGAGGGGTAAGTAGGAAAGATTTTAACATCCTCAGAATTTCAGAGTATAATACGTAGAGCACTGAACTTAGTCTCTTAGCAGTGATGCTTCACATTAGACTTAAGATTATTTTAGTCAGATGATCTTGAAAAACAATAATTAAAGTATTTTGAAGGCAGTATCTTATCAACTGTACATCATTTGATGAAAAGCCCCATATGACACATGATACAGTCAGATCTGCAAAATAGCCAGATCTCATGCCATTTTGGATTTTATTGCTAAAAAATTATTTCTATACGTTGCACTTACAGTCAGCTGGGAAGTCAGTGCAGAACAAGAAACTTGGGTGTTACAGTCTCATAGCACAAGATAAAGGTTTCCTGGGGTCTTCAAGAATAGCCCTACGTGGAGTACTTTACACTAATGCATCGTGGCGCTAACACGGATAGGATTTAGAGGGTTCCACACTTCATTGCTTCTGTAGGCCGAGTTCACTGTTTGCACAGTCTTGCATCCCTCTGTTAGAGAGTGAACTGCCACATAGGGGGAGTGGGGAAAAAAACACAAGTAACTGACTCCAATTAAGTAGTCCCCTCAGAGGCTAATGGGGAGGGAAGGGTTCTGGACCTATATAAGTAAGACCCAAATCATTCCAAGGAGGGAGAGAAAGGTGTGGTGACACTCTAAAAGACTGGAATGCTGAAGCAGTACTGTTGGAAATAATTTTCCTAGTACATTTACTAAGGTTTACCATGACTTAGCTTGTACACAAGTATTCCTTTATTAGTCGAAAGGCCACTTGGTGTTGATTATATTCAAAATACAAATATCAGTATATTATATTTTAGTGACAATACAATTATAAGCATTGCACAAATATGCACAATAGGATCAGGCTTGGGATAAACCTTTTTATCTTGGTATCGGAGAATAAGAGTTCTCACTTTTTGTTTGGGTACAGCAAGTCAGATACTTTATTTTCTCAAGCAATTGCGTAGCGGGAGAGAGCTAAACAGGTCTCTCAACAGGTAAACAATTACAGCAAGCATTTATACCTTTTGTTACAGACAATAATGAGCAACAGCTGCATTTTGTTTATACATAGGTCATTCTGATATCTTGTTTTGCTCACTAATGTAGACTCTGAGTCTACATTCCATATTATCTACACAAGGTCGCAACAACTTCTCACACAGTTCTTTCCCACTCGCCTCACACATTCCTCGCTTCTACAAATCTCACGTTATTAGGGTTACAGTTAGCCTGACTCTTGCTAATGAACTGTCATACATTGCATCCCCTTCCTGTCAGTTCTTTCTCTGCTTCCACATTGGCATGACTGCAGAGGAATAAGAAAAAAACGTGACAAAGGAACCCCTAACATTTTGCCTTTTATAACATTATAATAAGCAAGTGATGTCATTGCTGATTATCACACCTTAGCTAAAGCCTGATGAGTCAGTTTATGGCTGAACCCTGTCCTCTGGACTGGTTGAGACAAGATTAATGGCTGGACTCCCCCTCTCTTCCAGGTTTTCTTCTTTTCTTATTTTACTGTATTTCTCCCTAGCTACTGGACTAAGCAGTTCTTTATAATAAATTAAGGGAGCATATACAATCAATTATTTACTGCACCTGGTACCCAATTAACCATGTTTTCTTTGTTTTAAAAGAATTATTTACTGCATCTGAACCCAAACTTTACAGAAGATAATGCTGGTATTTCAAGGATCAGTATAAATTTAACACAAATATCCTTTCTTCTCATTTCACCCTCTCCACTTCTCATTCTTTTTGGTCACATGTTTTGGGCTTATCACTTGCACTAACATCCAAACTCAATTTAAAATCATAATTTACAAGGTCTATATTCCTACAAGTACGTAGGGGAAAACAGCTCCAGAAATGGTCAGGAGAAGAGAAAAACACTGATGGGGGAAAAAACTAAATACTCATATACGCCTTTTTAAGTATAAGTACATTAATGATATCTGCCAAACTCCCTGGTCCAGGTGAGAATCCACCAGTTCACATCTTCCATTTCTCCCTATAAGCTCCTTGTGCCACCTTCCAAACCACCTTTATTTCAGGAAGTCGCTGCAACCTCCCTGCCCCTTCCCTCATACCAGAGGCTCTGTGTTACCCTCTATGCTTTGCCTTCCCTGCCCCCAACCCCTGTGGCAGGGGCTCTGTGTGTGTCTCCTCTTCTCCCCACCCCCACCCCCACCCCAAGGATCTTTTTCTCCCCTGGGATGGAAGGGAGGGACAGACAGCTTGTTTCTTGTTTCTTCCTCCCCAACAACAACTATGGAGCGGACTTTGGAGAGGCTGCACACACACAGAGAGAGGAAGGAAGAGAAATATTGTGTAGTTGTGTTTAGGGCCACTTCATTTTGCTCAGCCAAAAACTGAGGTCAGGTGTCCATCTGACAGCAAAGATCATAATATCCAGGCCAGCAGAAGATGATGATAAAACATTTTCGACCATCATTGTTACCTGGGATTCCTTGGTTTACTGATGGATACAGTACTACCCATATTGCTCACAAAGGGGTGTGGGACTTGCAAATCTCTGTTAACTAAAGTCCTTTGAGCTCCTTAGATGAATGGTGCAAAATTCTTGAGTAATTTTATTTCTTCTGAGTAGGCTTCTCATCCACATACAACCATGTCTCCTCTTCTATATTGTCTCTTGTTTTCTCTCCCAACAATTTTCATCCCTTCTTCAACAAGAAAATGATAGAACTTGAGGCCTATGAACTTTGGAATTTCTAGATGAACTTCATAGGAATGTTTACAAACCCTATATTTTATGGCAGTCCTATTACAAACAGCCCTTGTTCTGTATCAGAGGGGTAGCCGTGTTAGTCTGAATCTGTAAAAAGCAACAGAGGGTCCCGTGGCACCTTTGAGACTAACAGAAGTACTGGGAGCATAAGCTTTCGTGGGTAAGAGCCTCACTTCTTCACTTACTTAGTGAAGAGACTGAAAGGCTTCAGAATATTAGCAGAATGGGAAAACCTCAGAAAAAAACTTGCTCTCTGTAGTAGGAAGAGGGCCTGAAACATAAGCCCATATATCAGAGGCCTGATATGAGGCCTGAGACCTAAAGTAGTTAAAACCTTGCTGATATGAAGCAAAGTTAAGTTGTGAGTAAGAGGCAGGCCCTGCTCACAGAATTTGGCAAGCATAGGGTTGATATTGTAAAAACACATATTCCTAAGAGGTGCTAGCACAAAACACTTACGCAAGCACATTCTAGAAGGGTGGTACAAGAACACCCCGAAAAACACATTCCCCAAAGATAACAGGAACATGCTGACCCATCTTAAGGATAAGGTCAGGATGACAGCATAATAAATATAGATGTTTTGATCTAACCTATAGGTACAAGGCAATGGGTGGCACCCTGATACATCAAGGGTGATATGTAACTTGTTTGTATTGGTGTATAAAGATGTATCTCAGCGGGAGTGTCTTTGTCTGGCCTAGGGGATAGTGGAAAGTCCTGCCACCACCTGAGCCTGTCCATTGTCACAAGCGTACATGTGTTAGTGTACCTGTAACCATTGAGCTGGGGCATTAGCACCTTGCTTCGTCGGCAATAAACTTAACAAATGCCTTCGCTACAAGCCAAGTCTGGATTTATTGGGTGGTTCGCTTGAGGTTTGCTGTGCCAGCTGTCTGCGCAGAGCTGGGACAGCACATGGTAAAACACACGTGAGAAAATGCACAAAGCCAAACATCTGACAACACTCTCCTCAGTAAGACCGAATCTATCCCATGCTAACTTTAAGGCTATTAACTGTAGGTAGTATCTTAGCTTATACTCCAAAATTAATGTGAGGAATCAGGAAGAGATTAACATAATAGTTATTTCAAATCCTTTGCAATGACTGACAATGAGAAACAGGAAGACTTAACTTTCCCTCAAATTCCAGTATGCAATATTTATGTGTAAATTTCTTCTTCGAGAGATGTCCCTGTGAGTGCTCCACTCCAGGTGTTGGTGCATCCCTGCGCCTTTGCTCGGAGATTTTTGTAGCAGTACTCGTACCGGCCATGCATGCGCAGAGCCTGCCCCACGCTCGGAGTATACCTTAATAGTATGCATGCGCGGCTGGTCTCCTCAGTTCCTTCTCTACCGCCCCTGGCCTGAGATGGAGCTCAGCAGACTCATTAAGAACTTCTTTCCTCTTGTTACAATTACCCTTCTAGTTAGTTAGTTTGTTGTTAGTTCGTTGTTAGTCATAGTTAGTTACCATTTCTATCTCTTTCTTCAAAAAAAAAAAATTTATTCGTTCCTGTCAGCCGCAGCCACTTCGGACATGCCTGGCTCCACAGGCTTTAAGCGCTGCTCTACCTGCAAGGAGCATATCCCTCTGTCAGATGGCCACTCACAATGTATAAAATGTTTGGGGGAGACCCACATCCCTCAAAGATGTGCCCACTGCAGTAAACTTAGCTCCAGGGCACAGAAGGACAGGGAGCTTAGATTGAAACTGTTCCTCCTTCAGAAATCCCTAGGGTCAGCTTCAGACCCAAGTGCTGATTCTGGCTCCACTGCCCACCACAGCCCCCTCGCCTCAAAGAAGCACAAGGATACCTCGACAATTGCCTCCTCAAAGCCTCAACGTTCGACGAAGCTCTCCGATTCAAGCGGCTCACCGTCGATTGTTTCCTATCTCTCGGCCTACAAATAAACAAAAACAAATCCACATTATGCCCCATCCAGCACCTGGAGTTCATAGGAGCATACCTTGACTCCCGGACGGGATTGGCATCTCTCCCACCCGACCGCTTCAACTCCATAAGCCTACTGGCCACAAAACTTCGCAACAGTCCCCAGATCGCTGCCCGAGACTGTCTACAACTACTAAGTCACATGGCCTCGTGCACTTTCGTGGTCCAAAATGCACGACTATACATGAGGTGCTTCCAAGCATGGTTGGCCATGGTTTACAGACCAAATGTGCACTCTCTAAACAAGCCTCTCTCCATACCTTTCCAAGTCAAAGACTCTCTACTGTGGTGGACAGCTCCCTCCAATCTCTGTGCTGGAGTCCCTTTTCTCCAGAAGGCTCCATCCCTCATACTGACTACCTATGCATCCCTGACAGGATGGGGTGCACACATGTCTCACCACACAGTCCAGGGGCAATGGTCTTCAACCAAAACCTCCCTGCACATAAATGTCCTAGAACTTCAAGCCATACACAATGCGTGCCGTTACTTCCTCCCACTAATCAGGAATCAACATGTACGCATAATGACAGACAACATTGCCTGCATGTTCTATGTAAACAGGCAGGGAGGAGCTTGCTCCCACTCACTTTGCACAGAGGCTATGAAGCTCTGGAATTGGTGCCTTGCGAACAACATCCGGATATCAGCTGCCTATCATCCCGGAGTGATGAACACCACAGCGGACAAGTTAAGCAGATGCTTTCCCTGAGATCACGAATGGGAGATAGACGAGAGAATCATTCACAACATATTCCATTTTCGGGTCACCCAACCATAGACCTTTTTGCAACTGCAAAAAACACTAAATGTCCCGACTTTTGCTCCAGAGCGGGACTGGGCAAACATTCCCTGGGAGATGCATTCATGATCTCATGGCACCAGAACTTACTCTGTGCTTTTCCCCCGACATCGGTTCTCAACAGAGTCCTGATAAAGATATGAACAGACCTTGCCAAGGTGATCCTGATTGCCCCGTCGTGGCCAGACAACCGTGGTTTCTGTTCCTCACCAGAATGTCTATTCGACCACCAATTTCGTTGCCCCTCATCCCGAACCTCCTATCACAGCAACATGGCCGATTTCTTCACCCCAACCTCTCCATGCTTCACCTCAAAGCCTGGTTCCTACATGGTTCTCCCAAAATGAACTAGATTGTTCTGATCAAGTTCAAAGAGTGCTCCTAGATAGCAGAAAACAATCTAGTCGCACCACCTATCTATGAAAGTGGAAGCGATTCACACAATGGTGTTCAGCTGAGCAACTTTTTCCTACGTCGGTACCTCTCCCGCTCATACTTGACTACCTATTGGACCTTAAGCAATCTGGCCTTTCTTTCAGCTCCAGCAGAGTCCATTTAGCTGCTATTACCCCCTTTCATGACAGAATTGACAATACCTCTGTTTTTGCTCATCCAATCACCAAGTGTTTCCTCAAGGGACTCCAAGCCCTATACCCAGACATTAAACCGCCTACCACTCCATGGGACCTTCATTTAGTACTATCCTGCCTAACTCAACAACCATTTGAGCCCCTAGTCACTTGCTCCCTTTTACACCTTTCGATGAAAACAGCATTTTTAATGGCAATTACCTCCGCCAGACAGGCAGGAGAAATAGCAGCTCTTATGGCAGACCCACCATATACGGTATTTTTCAAAGACAAGGTTACCCTTAGATTATACCCCAGATTTCTTCCAAAGGTGCATTCCTCATTCCACATTAATGAGCCGAAACACCTACCAACCTTCTTTCCGAAACCACATGAAAACTCATTCGAAGCCACAATGCATACATTAGATGTACGCAGAGCCTTGTCCTTCTATTTGGATAGAACCAAACCTTTTAGAAATTCTTCTAGACTTTTTGTCTCCATCGCAGACCGTTCCAAAAGGACTCCTATTTCTACCCAGAGACTTTCAAACTGGATTTCACAGTGCATCTGATTGTGCTATCAGATAAAGACCGTTACACCCCCCAGCCGGCATCAGAACTCACTTCACTAGATCTCTGACTGCCTCTGTGGCTTTCTTATGCAAAGTTCCCCTGGCTGACATCTGTAAAGCAGCCACTTGGTCCTCTGAACACACATTTGTTAAACACTATGCCCTTACTCAGAGCCCTCTCTCTGATACAGGATTGGGCAGAGCTGTACTATCTACTGCATTCCTATCAGATCCGAAGTCCCTACCTCCTTGAGACACACTGCTTTTAAGTCACCTGGAGTGGAGCACCCACAGGGACATCTCTCGAAGAAAAAGAGAAGGTTACTCACCCTGTGCAGTAACTGACATTCTTCGAGATGAGTGTCCCTGTGGGTGCTCCACTACTCACCCTCCTCCCCTCTACTTCAGAGTTGGGGTAGCCTCCGTTGTAGAGAAGGAACTGAGGAGACCGGCCACGCATGTGTACTATTAAGTATACTCAGAGCGTGGGGCAGGCTCTGCGCATGCGTGGCTGGTATGAGTACTGCTACAAAAATCTCCGAGCAAAGGCACAGGAATGCACCAACACCTGGAGTGGAGCACCCACAGGGACACTCATCTCGAAGAACATCAGTTACTGCACAGGGTGAGTAACCTCCTCTTTTAAATATCATCACCTCAATGGCAGAGGAGTCACTGGGATTCCTGATAAGTTGTCCAAAGTCCCAGCATGATACAGACTAGATAGTATACCTACTAGACAGGTATAAGGCTTGGGGAGCAGGGGCTAGAAGCCTGCTCCTTTGGCTCCAAAAATCCAAGTCTTTACTGCTTGAGATAAAGGAGAGCTCCTGTAGTAGCTACTAATGGAACTGTGAATCTCATTAAAAAACAACATGACAGTCAGTCCATAAATGTACCCTCCTACCAGTTAGCCAATGTTCAGCCTGAGCAACTGACATGCTCAGGAGTTGGTGTCTAGCAGTCAGACGCTCGTCTGTAAGGTGATCTATGCAGACCACAGATGCAATTACTATTTAAATCAAACACATACAAACAGGAAGCTGGGACAAGAAGCCCAGGATGTACGTGCCCTAGTCTCAACTGGACTGTGAGGGAGTTAAACTCTTCAGTGGGCAGCCTGTAAAGATCACCTTAAGTGCCAAGCTGTGGAGAAGACTTGAGAGTTGTAGCACATTAGCTAGCTGAATGGTACTGACAGAGGAAGTCATAAGAGATTAAAGGTTTCAGTAGGAAGCAGGTGCTCCTGGGAAGAAGAAGCACGGCTTCTGTCTAAATGGAGGGGAGAGGATTTTGTGTGTGGATTGGAGCCTGGAAATGGGACAACCACTTTCTTCTTTAATCCCTTCAAGAAAGGGGGCCCCGGACTATTTGCCTGTCCTGATTAAAGGGAATGGAGAGGTACTCATTGATAACCCTGAGAAAAATAAATGTGGTTTATGAAATTCTAGTAGCAAAAATTCAAGTAATGCCTTTACTAAGAATTTTTCTTCAAACCTAGTTCTACAGTATAAAAAACATCTGGCTGATTTTTGGCCTGACACAAGGTCACTCTAGTACTGAGTATTAACCCAAGTTCAACCAAGTTCTAACCAAGCTCTGTGGGGCAGGAACTGTCATTTATCACATAGTTGTGCACCAGCTAACACAAGGGGAGTCCAACCTTCTTATGTCCTTTAGGCACTACTGCAATGTAAATGTTAAATTATAACAACCAGCATTGTGTCCTGTCCTTGATTTACACCCAGAAGTAGAAAACCTGTTTTATAATCCCATGGCTCCTTCTTTACCTTACATCAGTCAATGAGCCAACTCCTGCTTTCTAAGTTGCATTTCTAGCACCAGATGGAGCAGTGCAAAAATAGAAACAGTAGCACTTGCTTGACTGAAAATGGAGTTCAAGACCTACAGGTTAATAAAGCCAGCTTCCCCGGGCTCTGAAGGTAAAACATACTCCTCCAAGATAAAAATGCCCAGATCTCTACTTTTTATATTACAAGCCAGAGAGAAGGAAGAATGCCCAGATCTCTACTTTTTAAATTACAAGCCAGAGAGAAGGAAGAAACCAACTTTGCCATATGCAATCTGCTGTTGCTTTCTCGCTTCCTAGCTTTCCTCTTTGGGCTTTCCACATGATTTCACTAGGGCTTTCAATAATATTAAAATGTCTTTTATAAGAAATTAATAACTACACATTGGATTTTCTCATCTGAGGGGAAGTTTGCTCTATTGTGTATTCTGTTTTCAAAGGCTTTGAGATCCCTATCAGATTGAGTATGCAGTGATTCCATTAAACTTTGTCTTTCAACTGCAAAATACAGCCCTAATGAAGTTAAACTAAAGGAGAACTGATTTAAGTGGTTTGAGAAATTGGTTCAATTTTTAGATCTTTTGGTCAGCCACTAGATGATAAAGATTGCACGCTAATAAACCAGTCAGTACATTAACTCCTCCTGCCAAAGATGGAGACTCTGGATAACTAGTTATCTTGGTGCTCCTATCAAGAGACTTGGAGAAACCTAAAATAGCATCTAAGAAACCACCATTCTGTCTTTTATTGGTATGTGATGCTATACAGTACAGGGCAGTAAGATTGCACCAAGAGCTCAGGAAGGCCGTATTTTCATCAAATTGCTCATTTGGTTCATGTTATTTATACCCTTATTCTATTTCAGATGTGCAACAGTAAGAAAAACTGCCATTGTAATTTTGGTTGGGCCCCTCCAGACTGTACATTAAAAGGCTTTGGAGGAAGTGTTGACAGTGGACCCCCGCCGACTACCAGTAGTAAGTGCTGTGTAAAACTAAGCACTCTATATTTTAACCTGTTTTTTAGTCTAAAGCCAGGAATCTGTAACCTGTATTCTAATGTGGGCCTTGCAGCTGTCAGCCACGCCTTTGTCACATCCAGTCTATACTACAGCAGTGTGGTCAGTTGGAGCTGCCCTTGAAAGGAGCTGGAAGTCATTACTTATATAACACTCAAAAGGCCTGATTCTGATATCCTTACTCATACTAAGTGTAGCCAGATCCATAAATTATGTATTAATTATATTGATTACTTAAGAATTCCCAGTTATCACTCTGAGATTTGATAGGTTCTTGTCCCAAGATTGGGCCCAGTATTATTAAAATGACTGTATAGTTGGGAGCCCTGATGTGCACAGTTGCGATACTGTCACTATTCTACAATAATTTATCAATACATTTAGCAAAGTCACAAACACTCGAACCCAGTAAAGTGAATAGAGATAATACAGAATGTACATCTGAACATCCATATACTCACACCATCCCTTGAAGAACAGTCTGAAATGTTAACCATTATCTTCCTCATCACCTCCAATGTTCATCATCCTGGCACCTCCCAAGGGCTACACCTCTCTCTCCTCCCACACACAGGCTTGGATGCAACTTTTATAATATGTTACACTGATGCCACTATGGCTAATCCATATTCAATAGGAGTTTCTCCCCTCTTCTTTATTTGTATTCCTTCACCCTACTAGTGTTAAGGTGCCCTTCTCCTATTGGTTAGTATACTAATGATTTCAACTTCTTATCATATACATCAGTTCGTTGCTATGGCACTCTTGTGCTCAGATATCTGCAGATGTTCTCTCCAAAAGCCAGTGTTAGCTCGTGTTCCTGTGGTTGGCCGGTGTCATTATGGACAAAATTCCCCCTTACACACTCTATTTCAAGTTCCCCAAAACTTAGGGGTGAAGTTTAGGCCATTTATCTGTGCCACAGTACATAGGTCACAAGCCTTATGTTAACTGCTCAAGCCCATGTCTTACAGGTTACAGGCCTGTAGGTTCCTTGCATTACTGCCAAATAAAATAAATGCTAAAGCTAGCCCCTTGGGCTACACAAGTAGCACCTTACTTCACAAATGGATCACTGGGAACTTGTGGAGTTAAGGTACTATTCATCATGAATGAGTGGATCAGAATCTGGCCCTAAATAGACACCAGAGTAGTGTAAAGAAGGTGATGCACTTTTTTCCTGCCTACCTTCCAGGGGGTTCCTACCCAAACCCCTTGAATTTTTCTTTTTCCTTATGTAGAATTTCTCCATCTTACCATAACCTTAAATCCCCCAGCCCTAGTAGTCACCCATTCCTTTTAACTGGTTATTACTTTCCAGTTTTTATAAACTCGCTGAATTCCCATATCTCCCCAATTCTTCCAGTGATTGTCCACATATAGTCCATTTCTGGGGTGCATCTGGGGTAAAAAGGACTGTTCCAAGTTGTTGAGCACCAAGTAATTTCATCTTAAAAGTGACTAAAATTTTATAGTCTTGAATAATAAGAACTAATAGGCCAAATCTTAATAAATGTCTCTCTTAATACCAATTCAAGGACATGACTCCCACTGTTTTAGTCACATGAGGTTCTTTGCCAGGCCTTAGCAGATACCACAATTAAAGACAAGCAAAATAATCATAATGATTAACTATGACTATTCTTAAAGAGAGGGAAAAAATTAAAACCAAAAGAGAACACAAACAATAAACTATGGTTACTTCTCTTACAATCTTGTCTATATGTTTCTCTGTGGAGAGCTTTTGACAAAGATTACACCTTTTCAGAATTGGTCTACCCTTGGAGGGGGCCAAAGTACCTCATTTCCCAAAGTTGGTAGTGAGCCTTGTCTCAGTGTATCATAGATAATAAAACAGTTTATAGATGGACAAAAGGCTTTTGTTTAAGGGCAGAGGAGCCCTTTTTGAGTAATAATGGATAACATAACAGGTTATAAATGAGCAAAAGTGAGTAATCTTAACTACGTGCTATGAAATCAAAAATACTATTTAAATCAGTTACTCAAAAGAAGTCATTCAAGGAGCTTTGTTGAAAGAGGCAAATCAATGAAACCTTAAATCCAAATTAAATCCCACTGTTTCTCTCTGTTTACCAATGTTAATGTATGTCTCCTGCCCAGGAATACATAGGTGTCACTGGGCCTTAGTGGGTCACAGCTGAGAATATCAGATTCAGGACAAACAGCTGAGAAATAGGGCAGAATCACCCTAAACTAGTGGTTATTTTATTATTAGATATACTAACCCAGTGACCAAAGTAAACTTCTGTCTCACCACATAGATTAAAAAGAAGTCAAAATACAGTCGTCTTAGGCATTCTGGCCCTTATCTCACCACACAGACACTGGACACTATGATGAATGGTTATTGAAAGCCAATGTCATCTCATATAGGGTCCTTCTAATCCCGAGAAATCAGCCACTTAGCCAGGTCAATATCGCAATAATCACTCTGCTTCCAATCCTTTAGTAACTAAAATCTAAAGGTTTATTAATAAAAAAAGAGTTAAAGGATTAATAAATCATATGCATACAATAATTGCAATGTCATTATATCAGGTTTGTAGCAGTGATAGTAGAGACTGCTGGCTTGTAAAGTCTCTCTGGTAACTTTCAAAAGATTGGAAGGTCCTCAGTCCATAGTTCAATATGCTCATTTTAGTTGTAAATCCAGGGAATAGAGCACGAAAGAGACAAAATAAGAGTCAACACAAGGGTCTTTTATATGCTTTGCCATGTGCCTGGAAATTTTATGTTTCAAACAAAGCTCACTGCCCAGTTTGTGGAAAGTTACTGGCACAAGATGGAGTTGTGACATTCTATACTATGGAGGAGCATACTGTAACCCCCATATTCCTCATTTTCATATAATTATGATCTTACATATAAAGCATGCCTTGTGAGGTATCAGGGGAAAGGTTATGATCTACCGAGAGTCCTTTCTCTGTCCATATATGTGTATTGTTAATGCATATGGAGTTATGAGAATTGTGTTGTATGGTGGTCACTAAAGCATGCTGTAAATAGGGGAATCAGCCAGATATTAGCTCCCCAGAGGCAACAACAAGGAAAGTAACCAATGCCTGGGTAGGGTGTCAAACAACCCATCAGCAGCCATTGCCCAGCAAGGGAGCTATAATGCAATGACTCACCTGCATAAGGCCACACCAGGCGAATTACTCAGCCTTGCTTGAAGAGATTCAGCAATGCCCTCCAGATATGCCTAGACTTGTGCTCCCCAATCACATGGACTGAGAGTATAAAACAGACAGAGTAGACACATACTGGGCCCTTCTCCTGCCCCCATCTATGCTGCAAGCAACCACTGAGAAGAAGACAAGATTCCAACACTGCAATATCCAGTGGGGTGAGAAAAACTCACTGCTGCCCAATCTAATAGGGTTGAGAGTTTAGACGGCGTGCTTATATTTTATTTTATTTTGGTAACCACTCTGACTTGTTATGCTTTGACTTATAATCATTTAAAATCTATCTTTATAGTTAATAAATCTGTTTGTTTATTCTACCTGAAGCAGTGCGTTTAGTTTGAAGTGTGTCAGAGACTCCCCTTGGGATAAGAAGCCTGGTACACATCAATTTCTTTGTTAAATTGACGAACTTATATAAGCTTGCAGCATCCAGTGAGCATAACTGGACACTGTAAGATGGAGGTTCCTAGGGTTGTGTCTGGGACTGGAGATATTGGCTAGTGTCATTTGGTTGCACAGTCCAAGGAGCAGCTTACATGCCAGAGGCTGTGCATGAACAGCCTTGGAGTGGGGGTTCTCACAGCAGAACAGGGTAAGGCTGGCTCCGTTTTGGAGTGACCTACCAGATCACCGGTCTGGATAATACCAGAGGGGAGCATCACAGGAGTCCAGGGTCACATGAGCATATCAAATGTCCTTACATGGCTTGATGACTCACAGCGGGTAGCCATTGGCCCCTTGGAGGCTGAGTCATCTGCCAGAAGATCTATGTGGAGGGAATGAGTTTCTTCTATGGCCCATTGTGAGAGCTAAGTATCTTTAATGGGCCATCAACTTACAGCTGTCTAACCTTGATGTACATCTTTTTCTGGTGTGTGTTACTCAGGAATACAGCACATATGTAAGATACCAGTGCATAGCTAATATTCATAATTTCATATACAAAAATGATACATGCATATAAACAGGATAATCATACTTAGAACATCACAACTTTTCCATTGACACCTTACATGCCATGGTTGTACAAGATTTGTTGCAGTTGTCTAACATTGGCAATATCAATGATATAGATGGTCATATTTCAATCACACAGCATCACAATAGGCTAAATAATTTGGTTTAACAGGAGAAGCTGTTATATCTTAAATGACAATAGAATTTCAATGTTTGCAGTGTTGTTGTAGCCATGTTGGTCCCCGGATATTAGAGAGAGAAGGTAGTAAAGTAGTATCTTTTATTGGACCAATTTCTGTTGGTGAAAGAGACAAGTGGGCTTCTTCACCTTGAATGGTCCCTTAGAATATGTGTTAAATATTTATGCAAAACAATCTGTTCCACCTTGTATTTAGCTGTGACACTACAAGTACTACCTTTCCCAGACCTGAAGATGTGCTCTGCATAGCTCGAAAGCTTGTCTCTTTCACCCACAGAAGTTGGTCCAATAAAGATATTACCTCACCCATCTTGTCTGTCTAATAGCATTTCAGTACCATTAAAAAATCATTACAAGAAAAACATTAAATTTAATCCCGTAACAGGGCTTTACAACTTCATTTCACCATACATGTTGAAATCTTGATGATGTTGTCATCTGAACTGAAAGGTTGCTTCCTCTTGATGCTACTCTTTGGCTGTTTTCTCCTTAGCTGGCTTGCTTGTAGAGACAAGCTAAGCAGAGATGAGAGGCTATAGTGAATGCTGTAAAGTTGAGGAAAGGAGCAGAGAGAGTTTGCTTATTTGAGAGGGTTTTTACACCCTTCTCTTTCCGTAACTTCATGGAAGGCGGAAAACAACTTTTTCAGGCTAGGCTGGATTCAAAATTTTCTGTTGTCATCCTTTCATTCGCTCAGCATCTTCATGGTTTGGTCTTGTAACCATTTCAGCTAGTGAATGGTGATCTGCTACTACTTGTGCAGCAGGGCTGTAATTTTTCCTGAACTTGATAATTATACTGCCTTTCTTTTTGTGGTGGGAATTTCTCTGAACACCGTTTAAAGTTAGAGTTATAACTGCTGGAATATATACAGCTTGGAATCCCCATTCACAGGCTAAAAATCCCTTTAGCCTGGGTCCAGCACTTCCCCTCAGTTCAGTCTTTGTTCCTCAGGTGTTTCCCGGAGTCATCTTTTGTGAGGAGCGAAGAACACCAGATGATGTCACTCCCTGCCTTATATAGCTTTTGCATGTGGCGGGAACACTTTGTTTCAAAGCTTAGTTCCCAGACCCAGTCTGTGGAAAAACACTGACATCCCAAGATGGAGTCTAGAGAGATGTGGTCACATTGCATGTCTTTGTTGAGTCATAGCAGCTATTATTCGTAGGCTGTCTGTAGCAGTTCTCAAGAAAGCTCCCCAGGTGGGAGATAAGCTGCTTCTAAGGCCTATTGTTTTTTCCTAATACCTCATTGCCCTGAATAGGCCCTTCCCCACCCAGCTATCTAGAATGAAAGCCTCTTGTCTAGTGGGCATTCCCCAGGTGTAACTGCATTTTGAAATACAGATATATAGTCAATATTCACAACTTCAGATACAAAAATGATATATGTATACAAATAGGATAATCATATTCAGCAAATCATAACATTTTCAATGACATCTCACATGACTTATCTTTCATAAAATGCATTATAATTATGTCATAATAATAGCATAATAATATCACTGTGAATAATATGGGGTGCAGTGTCACAGGATGTTTCCTGATGGGGTTTCCTATGAAGCCAGACCTTGGTTTTTCCATTTTTACCCAACCAGGTAACCCTTTTATTTTGTAATTCTGACCACACCTAACACCTTATTCATATGCATGAAGGTGTTAATGCTCTTTTCCTTTTCAGTACTTCCACACTCCATGAATATAGGGGTGCACGATTGGGATGTGGTCAGGAGAGACTTTCAAATATGTTACAATCAGGTGTCTCACAGTCTTTGACAATAATTTGCAATGCATTTTTCCATAACATCACCTATTTGCACATCTTATGCCATAACCTTGTGACCTTGCTGGCATAGGTTTATTCCTAGGTCACTCACTCATGTCAAACATTCTTAAGCCTGGCTAGTATGTCTAAGCTAAAATCTTACAGGTCTCAGCCTATAGGCCAGTGGTGGGCTCCAGGAACGTGCTGGCTGCCGCTTCCCACTGCTCCCATTGGCCGGGAACGGCAAACCGTGGCCACTGAGAGCTGCAGATGATCAATGTAAATAAACTGTCTCATGGCCTGCCAGCGTACTAGCCTGAGGGGCTGCATGCAGCCCAGGGGCCGCAAGTTGCCTTCCACTGCTGTAGGCCTTGTGTTTCAGCCTTGCTTTACTTATATACCTAATACACACTCATCACTCCAGGAGGGTGGCCATAGGCTTGGTGAGGCCCCTCACGAAGAGTGCTGCGGGCTTCCGATACACCTTTGTTATAGAGGAGATGCCACTCACTTCTCCGAGGCCATGCCATTGAGGAGTGCCACAGCCCGGGTCATTGCAGCAGAACTCCTAAAGATCTTCACCTTGGGGGGGGAAGGCGGCCTGCCCCGTGAGATCCTGACCAACCAGAACACGAATTTTACATCCCGACTCTTCTGAGAGGTTTGTGGCCTCCTGGGGATCAAAAGACTCCGGACATCCATATACCATCCGCAGACACATGGTTTGATTGAGCAGTTCAACCCAACATTAAAAAGCATGCTCTGGAAGTGTCCACTGGAAGAACTTCACCACTGGGACCAGCTTCTCCCTCCCCGTTACTCGCCGTTTGGGAGGTGCCGCAGGCCTCCACTAAATTTTCTCCATTTGAGCTGCTATGTAGCTGCCAGCCACGGGGATTGCTGGATCTCATGAGGGAAACATGGGAGCAGACCCTGTCCCGGACCAAGGGTTTACTCCAATATGTAATACAGCTCCAAGAACTCATAAAAGAGAACCTCCGAGCCATCCAAGGAACCCAGGTGAGAGGATATAATTGGGACATACAAGTGCAGACCTTCAAACCAGGAGATCAGGTCCTCATACAGCTCCCCTCCGAGGAGTCAAAATTGCTGGCTCGCTGGCAGGATCTGTATGAGGTGATCTCCCATACAGGCCCTGTCAACTATGAGGTCCAACAGCCCAACTAGAAAAAGAAGCAACAGATTTACCACATTCATCTTCTGAAACCCTGGTGCGAAAGGGAAGGGCTATTGATCATCCTGTACCCCCTGGAACCCAAACCGGGGCTGCAGGCTATCATGGAAACAGAACCTGAGACACTCCTGTTTGTGGATACACTCTCAGAGGACCAGCTGAAGCAAGCCCGGTGTCTCATTGAGGCTTTGCCTAGGACTTTCATAGCTATGCACCAACCCCGGAGAGGTCATCCATTGAACAACCCAGCTGCAACAAGTAGGAAGTGGAGGAACAGGAGGTCCAAGCTATGTTGGAACTTGGGGTCATTGAGCGATCTTCCAGAAGTGGTGGAGCCCTATTGTGCTTGTTCCCAAGCCGGACGGGACCTGGCAGTTCTGTATCGACTTCCGGAGGGTCAGTGTAATTTCCCAATTCGACGTGTACCCAAGGCCGCAGGTAGACAAGCTCCTTGACCACCTGGAAGAGGCACAGTATATTGCTACCCTTGATTTAACAAAGTTACTTTAAGGTGAATAAATGTTCTTTCTCCCTCCACACAGCAATTCCTAGCCTCTCCTCCAGCAACTTCAACACACTTTCATTTAATCCCTCTCTCCTGCACAAATATACAGTTACACACACACACTGGTGCTGCTGACATCATGGAGATAGCTGGAGGCACCCAGAGACATGAGTTCAGGCTGCTCTGTAGTGTATGTATCACCCAGAATTCTTTTCCCATGTGGTGCTTTGTGTGTCAGTGCCACTGCCTTAGAGAAGTGTTTTTCTGTCCATGGGATGGTCATGGGGAAGGACCCTGTCTGGCCTATGTACTCCTTCCATGCTTCCTGTGGGTCCGAATCTGCCCCCAGAAGGTAGTTGGTGCAAAAGGCAGTGGCTCTCCTCTTGAACTGAGTGAGTTAGCTATTGGCATATAACAGTAATGATGTATGATCTGTACTGGGTATCTGTTCATTTGTGGCTGCAGTTCTGGATGTTG
This sequence comes from Malaclemys terrapin pileata, assembly GCF_027887155.1. Taxonomy (NCBI): domain Eukaryota; kingdom Metazoa; phylum Chordata; order Testudines; family Emydidae; genus Malaclemys; species Malaclemys terrapin. Next base: position 344,067,864 of record NC_071505.1, read on the forward strand.
GGTATGAAATTTAAAGCTCTGTCTAGCCCGGGATCCAGGTTTTGAGAGACTGCCTCTCTTACAGTAGCAGCTAACATTTCTGGTTGAATTACTAGGGTCGGCAGAAGCAGAGCATTCTCAGTTGAGAATGCTTACATATTTGTAGACTGTTGCCATATTCCCCCTTAGTCATTGCTCAACCTAGTATCTCTGTTACTTTTTCCTTGTGAATCAAACCCTCAAGATCCCGGATAGTTTCATTATTTTTTTTCACTCCCTCTAATTTGTAAATATCTTTCTGTTACTGTAGTGCTGAAAAATGAACTCAATTCTAGGTGTGGTCACTCTAGGCCCATATAGAAAAGAAGTATTCTCTCTTTACTCCATGATCTGATGCTTGTGCATACACAACCTGAAACTGCATTCGCTTTTTTTTTTTGGTCAGATATATTGCATCATAATTCATGTGCAATATGCCAACCACACCGCTTGCCCACATGCTGCCAGGGAGGGATAGCTCAGTGGTTTGAACATTGGCCTGTTAAACCCAGGGTTGTGAGTTTAATCCTTGAGGGGGCCACTTAGGGATCTGGGGCAAAATCAGTACTTGGTCCTGCTAGTGAAGGCAGGGGGCTGGACTCAATGACCTTTCAGGGTCCCTTCCAGTTCTATGAGATAGGTATCCATGATTAGGGGGAATGCACAGCAGAAACAAACAGCAATGCTGGCATATTTTGTGCAGACAAAACAAATTTGGAGGCCCTCTTTGCTAGTATTGTTAATGTACATATGAGATAGCTGTATGTGTGTGTGATGCATGCACACTTCTTACAGGGACAAGCATCTGTTTATACGGAAATGTTTGTTACAGTTATATGAGTAAGTCCTAAGTGCAAACAAAGTGTAATGTTCCGTGTCTGTTTCTTTCCAAGTTTCCAATAGTGACATTGTCATCATTATGGGAGTAGCAATTGGAAGCATCCTTCTTCTTCTTCTGGTTCTCAGCTTTGCTGTGCATAAGAGAACTCAAATTGCTCAGGTCTTTAGCAGGTAAGTAAAATTCCATTCATATTTACACTATATGAGGTTATGACACTTTTACTTATTTCAAATCCCAGCTCCCCCAGTGTTACACTTGGCTGGTCACTTGCAAAAGCACCTCTATTACACTTCCTAACTGGTCCATTACTAGCCTAGGGTGCTGTCACAGATCTGGTTGGGCTCCCGGCTGCTGGACACTCACCAGACTGCTGTGAGGAAATCTAACTTAGAGCCACTTGGAAATTTTCTTCCAAAACTGAGTTTAGTCAGAAAATGCCAATTAGGCAGAATAAAATGTTTCATCAAATCTAGTACAGATTCAACTAAATCTTCATCAATCACCATCTCCCCGCAGTGCCAGGGGATGGGGAAGGACATCACTGGTGTGCTTTACCTTCTCACCTTTCCCTTAGCTCCAGGGGGACAGACAGGCTCTGAATCGGAAGCTCTGCCTCCCCACTTTCCCAACTGGCTCCAGGGGACAGACAGGCAGAGCATCATGACAACACCTTACTTGCTCTGGGAACTTGAGGGGATTGGCAGGGAAACAGAGTGAAGGGGCTCTCTGCCTCTCCAGCAGCAGGGCTGGAGGCCTCTTCTCAATTTATTGTGAAATTGACTTGAACCTTCCTTGAGGGTAGCTGGGAAGCTAAAAAGTTATGTTTTGGTTGTCTCAAAGTGAATTTTTTCTTCAAAGTCCTTTCTTCAATTATTTTTTCTGGTTTTGAGATTTTGTCCAGTTTTGGGATTAAATATTCTCAAAACCTTGAAAGTTTTAGCAGAAAGAGACCCCCTCACACACTTCCTCTTTTTGCCCACTTCTAATCCACATATTGAATCCCCCATGCCCTTTGCTTGCTGGGACAGGGTTGAGCTTAGGCACTGTTCCTGGCTTTGTGCCTCTGGCCACACACTCCTGGAGCAGATCTCAAGTAGGTGACCCCTCTTGGCAGCAGTGACCTCTGCAGTCGAAATGCCTAGGTCCTGAAACTAGTGCGGTCTCCCCAACAGCTTTAGCACATTCACCAGAATCCCAACGAAGCCTTCTGGTTTACAGTTTACCTTTTCAGGGGTACCTCTAGTGAAAGCCAAGAGACATACACAGACTTCCCGTTAGTGATGGGCATACTAGCTATCTCCACTGCCTTTCTAGGTGCCAAATCTGTATTGGTTTTGGGAGCAGGTCTAGGAAGAACAGGTAGATGAAACTTAGACTCCTTATCAGTGGGTACTCCCTGTGATCCTCATCAGACCCAGGCCTGCACAATCCCCACATATAACAGTCTTTGGTAACTGAAGTGCCCTGTTGACTTCCATTACAGCCTATTCTCCTGATAGGCCTTCTTGGGAAGAGACCATAGGAGACTCCTCTAAGGCTTCAAAGAAGAAGTTTTCCAATTATCCTCTGAGAGTTGTCAGCTTCAAGAGATCTAGATCACTTCAGAGAATTGATGCCCAAAAAAGAAGTGTTGTTGAGGCTCCAAGCTCCTTCAGTATTGAGCGCCCAGTACCATCTAAAAAAAGACTTCCAGTAGCTCTATGTCTCCTGGTACCCACTACTGATGGGAACCACCGACTGACCCATGCTGGGTGTCCAGTACCAAAGAAACCATACAAGAGACTCTGATATTTCAGAAGTCTCAGTACTGACCTCTGCACCCTCCACACCATCCATGGCTTCTGCATCACAGAAAACTACTGTGCAGTCAAATCGTCAGATGCCCACAAAGACCAGATTAGCACTGGTACTGACACCTCTTGGCTTAGACTCTAACTAGTCCCCCTCTATTCAGTTGACCTCTGGTCCTGCAGAAGTTTAGCTTTCCTAAAGACCTCTTTGTCTCAGATGAACCCGACTCTCCACTGCTCATAGGTACACAGGGTCTTTCGGTATCCCAGTTGTCCTCTATGCTGTCTTTTTCCCTGGTACCAACATACCACCCTGTACTGAAAATACAATTCATAGGGGCATACTTAGATTCATTGACAGCCAGGGTCTACCTCCCCACCGACAGATTCATAACATTAGCATATCTAGTCAGGACCATTCAGGGGAGTCAATGAACCTCCGTAAGGAACTGTGTACATTTCCTGAGTCATATGGCAGCCTGCACCTTTGTGACTGATCATGCAAGACTATGCGTCCACTGCTTCCAGAGCTGGCTCAGAATGACCTATTTCCTGAGCAGGCAAGTCATGTTTTCCCTCCCCATGAAGAAGTCCCTAGACTGGTAGAAAAATCAATTCAAAGTCTGTGCTGGCATTCCTTTCATTCGCCCACCTCCAACAACAACCTTCACAATGGATACATCTCTTTTGAGATAGGGAGCTCACCTCAGTACTCTCACAACTCAGGGTAGATGGTCACCTCAGGAAACCAATCTCCACATCTACCTTTTGGAACTTAGGGCAGTCAGGAATGCTTGCTTTCATTTCTCACCTCTCAATGGGGCAAATCAATTAGATCATGGACAATATGGCCTGCATATTTTACATCAATAAACAGGAAGGAATAATTACTCAAAAACATTCCAGTATCTGAGATATTGTAGGGCTGCTACATGGGCTCCTTTACATACATTTTCTAAGCACTATGCCTTGATCCATCCCACCAGATTCAAGGTGGCACTTAGTAATGAGGTACTATTGTCAGTTCTGGGCTTAGTTCCGAAGCTCCCTCCTCCTTCTAGGGATACAGCTCAGGAGCCACCCGAAGTGGAGCACCTATTGAGACACTACTTGAAGAAGAGGTTTCTCAACTTATGCAGTAACTGCAGTTCTTCGAGATGTGTGTCCCTATGGGTGCTCCACTATATTCCCTTCTCCTCTACTTCAGACTGTTCTCAGTAGGATGTTTGGATGGAGAAGGAACTGAGTGCGGTTCTCCCGTACAGCTCTATATATCCTCAGTGTGCAGCACAAGAGTGCATAATATGCACACGCAGGCTGAATGGACACTGCTAATGGAAAATCTCCAATCAAGGGCTTGAGGCGTATGCGCACCTGAAGTGGACTAACCTATTCTTCTGCAGGAGATAGTCACTCCTCAAAACAAAAACAGAAGAACTAGCACCTTCAGCAAGAAAGGGAAAGGGGTTCATTCAAGGTACTTCCTTGTCCTAAAAAGACAGGACCCATCTTGGACTGCAGGGAACTGAACAAATTTATCTGCAACCTGAAGTTCAGAATGGTGACCTTGTTGTATATTATGCCTTCTCTAAATCCAGGAGATTGGTTCATGGTCCTTGATCTTAGAGATGTCTACTTCCATGTGAATACTCAACCAGCACACAGGAGATTCCTAAGGTTCATGGCCAGCCAGCAACACTACAAGTATCAGGTCCTTTCCCTTGGACTCTTGGCAGTACTGAGAGTTTTCATTGAGGTACTGTAGGTGTGGAAGTTTACTTTAACCAACACCGGTGGTGATGTACCTTTACTTGGACAATTGGCTTTTAAAGAGACAATCTTACCAGGAAACACAGGAAGCCACCACCATGCTTCTAGACCTGGTCAGAAGGCTCAGTCTCAAGGTGAACCTGGGAAAGTCCACCTGCAGCATGCAGATAAATTATCAGAATGTCGGTGGACAGTGTGAGGGCAAGCGTATACCTGTATAATACAGGCCATAGAACTTCCCCAAAATAATTCCTAGAGCAGATCTTTTAAAAAAACATCCAATCTTGATTTTAAAATTGCCAGTGACGGAGAATTCATTGTGACCCTTGGTAAATTGTCCCAATAGTTAATTACCCTCATAGTTAAAAATGTATGCCTTATTTCCAGTCTGAATTTGTCTAGCTCTAGCTTCCAGCCATTGGATCCTGTTATACCTTTTTCTGCTAGATTGAAGAGCTCATTATTAAATATTTGTTTCCTGTGAAGATACTTATACATTGAAATCAACTCACCATGTTACCTTCTCTTTGTTAAACTAACTAGTTTGAGCTTCGAGTCTATCACTATGAGATATATTTTTCTAATCCTTTAATCATTCTCTTGGCTCTTCTCTGAACCCTCTCCAATTTATCAATAGCCTTCTTAAATTGTGGGTACCAGAACTGGACATAGTATTCCAGCAGCAGTTGAACCAGTGCCAGATATAGAAGCAAAATAATCTCTCTACTCTTAATCAAGATTCCCCTGTTTATGCATCTGAGGATCCCATTGAGAGAGAAAATTTTAAAAAGAAACTATTGTAAAGCCAGGCTGTCAAGAGCCCTACTATATAAACCTTGGAAGGAGAGGAAAACAACAATCTTTTTAGACACTTCTTAAAATTGCTCTCAATATATTTTCTATACATAACAATACTGCAATAAATGCTATTTTAGAAAACTTCTAACTTGACTGCTTGTATCTTACACAATTCTTGCAACAAAGCCTATCTATTCCCCTTTTACAATAAGCCTCTGGTGGAAAATTGCCTAGATTTAGGAGTTGGCTATTGAACTGATCTTTGCTCTGTCAGTGTTACATTTTTTGCCTGTTTGATTGTCAGTTCATTGAAAGTGTATCTGCATTTTATCTACACTCAGTTTGATTAGCAAGATTGCTCGGAAACTTTAAACATAAGAACGGCTATGCAGGGTCAGACCAAAGGTCCATATAGCCCAGTATCCTGTTTTCAAACAGTGGACAATGGCAGGTGCTCCAGAGAGAATGAACAGAACAGGCAATCACCAAGCGATTACCATCCCGCTGCCCACTCCCAGCCTCGGCAAACAGAGGCTAGGGACACCTTCCCTGCCCATCCTGGCTAACAGCCATTGATGGACCTATCCTCCATGAACTTATCTAGTTCTTTTTTGAACCCTGTTATAGTCAATTTGTGAGTCTCATAGGCTCTTTTTACCATATGTGGACTGAATGAAAGGAGAAACCAGAAGTTGTCAAAGTGGATCCTGAGATGCATTGAGAGAGCATATTCAACGAGAGCTCAAGTATCATTTCCCTTAGAGATGTCCCTCTTATTGTCATATGCAGAGAAGCAACTTGGAGCTCTGTACACACATTCACAAGACACTATACTCTGGTGCAAGCAGCCACTTTGGATGTGTATCTGTGCAGGGCAGTTCTGCATTCTGTTGTGGCCTAGGATTCCAGGCACCTTCCTCCTCAAAAAAGACACTGCTTGTGCATCAGCCGCAGTGCACTACACATAGGGACAAGTACTTGAAGGACAATGGGATACTCACTTTGTAGTAACTTGAGTTCTTTGAGATGTTTAGTTCCTATGAGTAGTGAACTACCCGCTCGCCTTCCCCACTGCCTAGGTTCCTGGGTGCCTACCAATAGAGAAGGAACTAAAATGGTGGCAATCTGGCAGCCCCCTTTATTCCCTCAGTGCAGAGCATAAGGAGAGCAAGGGTGTATGCATGGACCAGACAGACACTGCTAGGGAAAAATCTCTGGTCCTGGGTGCATGGAACACATAGAATCATAGAATCATAGATTATAGGACTGGAAGGGACCTCGAGAGGTCATCGAGTCCAGTCCCCTGCCCGCATGGCAGGACCAAATACTGTCTAGACCATCCCTGATAGACATTTATCTAACCTACTCTTAAATATCTCCAGAGACGGAGATTCCACAACCTCCCTAGGCAATTTGTTCCAGTGTTTAACCACCCTGACAGTTAGGAACTTTTTCCTAATGTCCAACCTAGACCTCCCTTGCTGCAGTTTAAACCCATTGTTTCTGGTTCTATCCTTAGAGGCTAAGGTGAACAAGTTCTCTCCCTCCTCCTCATGACACCCTTTTAGATACCTGAAAACTGCTATCATGTCCCCTCTCAGTCTTCTCTTCTCCAAACTAAACAAACCCAGTTCTTTCAGCCTTCCTTCATAGGTCATGTTCTCAAGACCTTTAATCATTCTTGTTGCTCTTCTTTGGACCCTTTCCAATTTCTCCACATCTTTTTTAAAATGCGGCGCCCAGAACTGGACACAATACTCCAGCTGAGGCCTAACCAGAGCAGAGTAGAGCGGAAGAATGACTTCTCGTGTCTTGCTCACAACACACCTGTTAATGCATCCCAGAATCATGTTTGCTTTTTTTGCAACAGCATCACACTGTTGACTCATATTTAGCTTGTGGTCCACTATAACCCCTAGATCCCTTTCTGCCGTACTCCTTCCTAGACAGTCTTTTCCCATTCTGTATGTGTGAAATTGATTTTTCCTTCCTAAGTGGAGCACTTTGCATTTGTCTTTGTTAAACTTCATCCTGTTTAACTCAGACCATTTCTCCAATTTGTCCAGATCATTTTGAATTATGACCCTGTCCTCCAAAGTAGTTGCAATCCCTCCCAGTTTGGTATCATCCGCAAACTTAATAAGCGTACTTTCTATGCCAATATCTAAGTCGTTGATGAAGATATTGAACAGAGCCGGTCCCAAAACAGACCCCTGCGGAACCCCACTCGTTACCCCTTTCCAGCAGGATTGGGAACCATTAATAACAACTCTCTGAGTACGGTTATCCAGCCAGTTATGCACCCACCTTATAGTAGCCCCATCTAATTTGTATTTGCCTAGTTTATCGATAAGAATATCATGCGAGACCGTATCAAATGCCTTACTAAAGTCTAGGTATACCACATCCACCGCTTCACCCTTATCCACAAGGCTCGTTATTCTATCAAAGAAAGCTATCAGATTGGTTTGACACGATTTGTTCTTCACAAATCCATGCTGGCTGTTCCCTATCACCTTACCACCTTCCAAGTGTTTGCAGATGATTTCCTTAATTACTTGCTCCATTATCTTCCCTGGCACAGAAGTTAAACTAACTGGTCTGTAGTTACCTGGGTTGTTTTTATTTCCCTTTTTATAGATGGGCACTATATTTGCCCTTTTCCAGTCTTCTGGAATCTCTCCCGTCTCCCATGACTTTCCAAAGATAATAGCTAGAGGCTCAGATACCTCCTCTATTAGCTCCTTGAGTATTCTAGGATGCATTTCATCAGGCCCGGGTGACTTGCAGGCATCTAACTTTTCTAAGTGATTTTTAACTTGTTCTTTTTTTATTTTATCCGCTAAACCTACCCCCTTCCCATTAGCATTCACTATGTTAGGCATTGCTTCAGACTTCTCGGTGAAGACCGAAACAAAGAAGTCATTAAGCATCTCTGCCATTTCCAAGTTTCCTGTTACTGTTTCTCCCTCTTCACTAAGCAGTGGGCCTACCCTGTCTTTGGTCTTCCTCTTGCTTCTAATGTATTGATAAAAAGTCTTCTTGTTTCCTTTTATTCCCGTAGCTAGTTTGAGCTCCTTTTGTGCCTTTGCCTTTCTAATCTTGCCCCTGCATTCCTGTGTTGTTTGCCTATATTCATCCTTTGTAATCTGTCCTAGTTTCCATTTTTTATATGACTCCTTTTTATTTTTTAGATCGTGCAAGATCTCGTGGTTAAGCCAAGGTGGTCTTTTGCCACATTTTCTATCTTTCCTAACCAGCGGAATAGCTTGCTTTTGGGCCCTTAATAGTGTCCCTTTGAAAAACTGCCAACTCTCCTCAGTTGTTTTTCCCCTCAGTCTTGATTCCCATGGGACCTTACCTATGTACCATGTACAATCCTGAAGTGCACTATACATAGGGACAACATATCTCAAAGAATTCAAGTTACTACAAGCCCCTTCTCAACCCGAAGACTCCAAATGGGTTTCTGGTTGCATTTTATTTTATGAGATTGCTAATTCCAAGCCCCCACCCCTAGAGCTACAGCCCATTTTACCAGATCAGTCTACATCCATAGCTCTGTTGAAGAATGTTTCACTTGCAGAAATCAAGAAAGCTGCCACTTGGGCTTCACTTCGCACCACCTCAAAGAATTATGCTCTGGTTCACTTCTCTGGGGCAGATGCTGCCTTTTACTGTTCTTCAGTCTTAGACCAATCTCCAAAACACCCATCTCCTGTATGGAGTACTGCTGGGGAATCCTTGAAGTGGAGCACCCATAGAAGAAGAAGAAGTTATTTACCATGTACAGTTACTAGATGTTTGTCCCGATGGGTGCTCATCTACCCACCCTCCTTCCACTCTGTTTTGGAGTTTTGTCATGATGGAACTTTGTGGTAAAGAAGGAACTGAGTGCAGTTCGCCTGGCACTGCCCTATATATTCTTAATATGGGGCACATGGGTAGCTAGGGTGCATGTGCAGCTCCAACGGGCACTACTACCAAAAGTCCCCAGTCAAAGGCTCATGGGCCCCTGAAGTGGATCGCTCATGGGTACAAATATCTGGAAGAACGCCAGTTACAGTGCAAGGTAAGTAAGCTCCCCCTCTCTCCACTTCCCCCTCCCTGCAAACATGTAGTTTCTCCTATCCACAGCCAGCTTCCTTAACAACTCTCCATTGTCTTTTATCTGGTAGGGACGTGGTTCAGCCTCTGTGAGAAAATGGTGGATTCCGCATCCATATAGAGGCATACAACAGTTTTATAATAATAACTTCAAAACATCAGTCAGAATTCATAAGGTGTACATACACAGATTCCCCAAGCTGTCAAACGTGCATTCCTAAAAACTGCAGAGCAGGACACTATTTTTTTGGAAAGTGAAAAATTCAGTTTGCCATTTTTGGGTCTGAGGCTTTCTTCCCTTTTCTCTCCCTCTGTTATTCCACCCCTGACACACAGATATTTATTTTCATTGGAGAGTGTGGAGAAGATAAAATAAAAGTGTGAGAAAGTGGGGGGAAAGCATTTCTTGCACTCTTACTGTTTTCCAACAGAAAAATGAGAGAAAATGGAAGAGAACCTCCACACATCTGAAAATGGAGAATGAATATTTTTAATCTTCAAAAATCAAAACAACATTTTAAGTCAAGACAAAAAAAATCAAAATTTCCTGTAGGAAAATCAAAAATTTCCATCAAAAATGAAGTTTCCCTGCAAAAAATTCAGAGAACAAAACCTCATTTTTTCTGCTGGAAAACTTTCCATATGAAAAATTTTGACTGGATTTAGTACCGGGTAGCAGCATAGATGGGAGCTGGCCCTCCTCCCAAATTTTCCTCATGTATGTTAGAACTGTAGTGCCTAAATGGGACTATTTAAATGCTATTACTAAGCAAAGGAAAATTCCTTTTTGGTTTTTTAGAAAAAGAAACTAAATTTAATGTAGAAAAAGTTAATACAGAGTTACGGTTACACAGCTAGAAAAGATAAAATGACAAAGGGATGATTGGCTCAGAATATGATGGGATCGCCATACAGCATTTAAGGTCCTGTTTCTTTCAATAAAGAAAAAAATGTGATTATTCTATTTATTTCTAAAATTCACCTGGTACATTCCAGAGACTAGCTTCGCTGGTCATCAGAATGCACTTTTTTTACTTTGTTCAGGACCTATTATAATAGCATCATGACTGCAGATTTAATAAGAAACTTGTGTGTGAGTGTTGGAGCATCTTACCTGATCTAGCATTGGGTGCTTCAGCTACCTCAGTTTCCCTTCTGCCTCCAGTCTTCCACAGCTGGTGGGCTGCTCTGGTGCCTTAAATGGGTTTATTGGTATTTTTCCCTCTGGCCAAACCTCAATTTAGCATCAATCCACTTTCAGGGATCAAAGGTTATACAAAGTGCTATGGAAAACCTGGAGTGAGGAGTTCCAGAGAGATGGAGGCTGGCAGGAGCCAACATTTGCACACTAATGCCAGTTACTTAAGGTGAAAGAGAAACCCATTCACATAGTCTGGTTTAATCTGAAATGCAGAAACATGATTAACTAACATTCTGTCATGTAACACAGCTGGTTTGATAGATGTTAGAAGCGTCTTCTCAAAACCGTGCATAATAATTACAGTTTCAGCTTGTTCACAAACTCTTTTGTCTAAACAGCATGTGGTTTGTATTGTAGGCCCTCCAGAAAAAGACAGACAACACAAGGTACTTCTGATGCTGCGGGCACAGTAAGTGTTTTTCATTTAGCTCACTTCAGTTACTCTTTAATATGTGAAGAGCATATGAGCATTTTCTAGTCTGGAAGATAATCAAAACTTAGCTTCCTTTTTTTCAATTTGAAAAATGATCATGTAGATCTGAAAATAATACAGCCGAATATGACAGGAGGAGCACAAGTTTTGCAACTACTACAGATAAGGTTCCCAAAGCCATTCCAATTATCTTTTTATTTTTAGCTCCTTGTAGTTTTCCAAAACATTCACATTTGGGGGTGAATTTTTGATGCCCATGGATTGCTTTTATTTTGGTTGGTTAGGTTTTGGTTTGTTTTTTTAATTGTAAGCAAAAAAGTCATTAAGCTATTTTACAAACAAGGAGATTTGGAAACACATTTTCCCAATGCAAAAAAAAAAAAAAAATCTGCAAGCTTTCTCTCAACAGTTATAGCACAGGAACATTTTGGGGTAGCAAGTTGATATTTTGCAAGAAAAAAGCCCTGTTTATACATCTCAGTACTGTATTAGCCATTTTGGCCACATGTTTAGCTAATTATCCATGAGGACTACCAAATCTTCTTCAGAGTCACTGCTTCTGAGGATAAAGTCCCCCATTCTGTAAATATGGCCTACATTCTTTTTTCCTAGATATATACATTTATATTTAGCCATATTAAAAATGCATATTGTTTGCTTGTGCCCATCTTACCAAATGGCCCAGATCATTCTGTATTAGTGACCTGTCCTCTTTGTAATTTACTGTTCCCCCAATGTTTTGTTTGATCTGTAAACTTAATCATTGATGATTTTATGTTTTCTTCTGGGTCATTAATAAAAACATTTAATTAGGGCCAAGAACTGATCCCTGTGGGACACCACTAGAAACACACCCATGCCCTCTGAGAGCAATTCCGGGCACCAGGGCCAGGGCCATCCCTGAGGGGACGGGAGCCCAGGGCAGAAGTGATGATTCATCACTTCTGGGACGCTGTTACTTCCGGGACTGACTGTGCCGGCCCGTGCAGGGCCCCTCAAAACACTGGACCCGGAGCGGTTGCGCACCGCTGTAGGAACCCTGCAGCCCACCCAGGCAATTTAAAAGGGCCCGGGGCTCCTGGCTGCTGCCACCACTACCGCAGCAGCGGCGGCAGCCTGAGCCCCCCGGGCCCTTTTAAATCTCCCAGGCCCCTGGGCAATTGCCCTCTTGCCCAACCCCATCGGCAGGCCTGAACACACCCATCTGATGATTCCCTATTTACAATTACTTTTTGAGACCTAATAATTAGCCATATTTTAATCCATTTAATATGTGCCATGTTAATTCTATATCTTTCTAGATTTTAAATCAAAATAGCCACATTTCAGGGCAACTGCACCTGTATTTCCCACTCATGGTCCGGCAACGGCACCCATTGTAGGCTCCTGGCTTTTCAGCCATCATCTCTCTTGGACAGAGACCTACATCTTTCTTTTTCCTGAGCGGGGTTTTCTCAAGCTGCACTGTTCCCTGTCTACACTGTGAGTTTCCTAGCAAGCCAGATGGCCTAAATTGACCTATGTCTGCACTTTGCTTTCTCCTCAGAGGTTATGAACAATTGTAATTGCCCACAGTTCTAAGTTACCACACAGCCCTTTCTAAGCAAGCACATTATTCTTAAAGTGAAAGCATTAAAAACACAGATTAAAATACTACAAGAATTTACATGCATGTTAAAAATCTTCCCAGAGGTCACTCCACTCCAACTCCACCCCAATGGCAAGTATCAGTCCTTCCAAACCTTCCCCACACCCACTGGGGACAAAAGGTCCTGTCCATTTTCTGGATCAGAAAGAATGCCCTGAGTCAGTTTAAACTCAGGCTATTTATCCAAAAGTCCTTTCTTTGTCTGTTGGCTTCTGGATAATCCAGTTTGAGCAAGTATATGTAAGCATCCCCCACGGAGGTGTACTTCTCTGGAAGTGTTACAATCTGAGTGAATTTACCTAATCACCCCTCTTCCTCCCCACCCCCCATTGTTCTTAATTCCAGTTACCTTTCCCATGGCATTACTTATAGTCCCTGTTCCACAACGGTACATATACTTAATACAGTAAGATCTCCCAAAGATAGTACAGGAAATTGCCATATCTGTTACAAAAATATCATGTGGTACCAGATCAAATGCCTTACAGAAATCGCTGTATATTACATCAACACTATTAGATTTATCCATCATGTTTACTGTTTTTAAATATTGGAATAACATTCGCTTTCTTCCAGTCTTCTGGAATTTCCTCTGTGTTCCAAGACTTATTGGAAACCAACATTAACAGTCCAGCAAGCTCCTCACCCAGCTCTTTTAAAATTCTTGGATGCAAGTTATCCAGACCTGCTCATTTAAAAATATCTAACTTGAGTAGCTGCTGTTTAACATCCTTCTGAGATACTAGTGGAGTGCAAAGAGTATTTCCTTTGATATGACTACATCATCTGTTTTATTTTTACCCAAGTATACAACAGAAATATTTATGAACACTTCTGCCTTTTCTGCATTATTATTGCTAGTTCTACCATTTCATCTAGTAATGAATGAATGTGATGATTAAAATTCTTTGTGTTGCTAATATACTTTAAAAACTCCTTCTCATTGTCCTTAACTATGCTGGCCATGTATTTCTACTTGTGTCCCTTTGCTTCCATTATCAATTTTCAACAATTTCTAGCTTCTGATTTATATTCATTACTTTCAACTTCTCCTATATTATTTTTCACAGCTGCCTTCACTTCCCCTCTAAGCCAGATTGTTTTTTTTTTTTTAACCAATACAGTCATCTTCGTTATTTGTGGGCCTTTGGGACATTTAGTAAGGTGTTCTTAAACAGTTCCCAATTATCATTCACATTTTTCTGATTACATTCTTCCTCCCAACTGCTTTGGCTTATAATTGTTTTCAGCTTTTTGAAACTAGACCTTTTAAAGCATCAAATATATATATCACTGGTCTGGACTTTATTCTGTTTGCACATTATAAAGGTGACCAAGTCATGATCTCTTGTACTTAATTTAGCATTAATTTTGAGTTCTGTGATCAGTTCCTTTTTATTGGTCAAGATGAGGTCTAATAAAAAAACTCCTCCTTGCTGAGTGCAACACTCTGAGTTAGGAAATGTTCGTCAATAATATTTAGAAATTCCAAGGATGTTTTAGTAGTGGAAGCATGATAATTCTAGCATTTGTCACTCAGACTGAAGTGTTAAGGTTGTGTAAGCAGAGTCAGGATGAGCTCTACCCTGACATCTGGTGGTGAATTATGGCGAGTGTGGAAAAGAACTCCAGGGGCTGATCTTGTTTGCATAGGCACACCCACTCGCCTGGCATGAAACAACAGCAACTCAAAGTGGTTACTTTGGCTGGTGTGGGATCCCCAGTTTCTCTGTTATTGGGGCAGGAAGAATAAAGTTTTGTTACCCTGATTCTGTGAATCAAGGCCAGTGGAACTGTGTATGACAGAAGGACTGAGTGAGTCATTCACCATTACCTAAGTAGCATGTGCTTGTCAAGGGGCATGGGTTACAAAACCCAGTGAATTGAGAGAGGATGGGGACAGGTATTTGTACCTGATGGTATGGGCCCCTCTCTGAGGGGTTGAAACACCAATTGCACTACCTCCTCTCTCCATTGTTGAATATCAGAGCTAACTTTTGATTCCATTAGAAGTCTAGTTGCAGACTGCTGAACTGAATTCACTTTGGGCCAGTGGTGCACTAGCACTGGGGCTCCCCTACTATGAGCTGAAATCACAAAAGAGCTGAGATCACTGAGGCGGTGTTAACTAGTGGGGGAGCCTGAAGCTATAATGCTAAGTGGCTGGCAGAGCCGCTAGCAGAGTGGAGCCTTGTGGGACGGTTGGAGTGGCGCTGAGCGACTCACAGGTCGGTGAGTGGAGCGGCTGGAGGAGCAGCTAACAGAACAGAGCCTTGTGGGAGTGGCCCAAGGGACGGCCGGAGCGGAGCAGCGCGGCGCGGCACGGCTCACAGGTCGGTGAGCGGAGCGGCGCGGAGTGGCACGGCTCACAGGTCGGTGAGCGGAGTGGAGCAGCTGCCAGAGCAGTTCGTGGGACGGCAGGAGTGGGACTGCGGGTGGAGTGGAGCAGTTCGTGGTGAAGGCTGGGTGGAACCCCACGGAGAAGCAGCCGGTTGGCCTCGGATCACGTAAGGTGCCCCTTAACACCCTGCTCACCCCCCCCCCCCCTTTTGAACTCTGGGGCTGCACTGATCAGGGACAGAGACTTTGGGGGGTTGTCGGACTTTTGGGACTTTGGTGATTCTTGGGTCGCTGGTTCCAAGAACCAACGGGAGAGGACACGGCCCAATTTGCTGGGGTGGGTCTTCGCTCATGGTTTGGTCTATGAACTCTAGTTGTGGTGTTTTTCCAATTTAATGCTGATGTCGTTTACCTCATGTTATTAAACATTTTCTGTTACACTCAGACTCCGTGCTTGCGAGAGGGGAAGTATTGCCTCTTAGAGGCACCCAGGGGGTGGTATGTAATTGTCCCAGGTCACTGGGTGGGGGCTCGAGCCGGTTTTGCACTGTGTTATTGAAGCGGAACCCCTAGATACAGAACCCGGCCCTTGTTGCTGCCAACTTAGATGGGCAGAAGGGTTACAGTTGCATGACTAAATACTCAAAAGTCAGATGATGCCAAAGTTAAAATTGCAACCACTACCTTATCTTTGACCAGTTGTGAGTACACTTTTATTATACATTCCTTAATTACATGGTTTTATATTATTTTTCTAATAATCTAATATATTAATCACACAGTTGCAACTTTAGATACGCATGTAGCATATTTTAGTCAGAGTCCAATGTAGTTCATAATTCTGTAGGTGTGGAATTTGGCAAGGAGCTCTTGCTCCAGGTGCTAACATTAGTTTCTAAAATTCTGTTCTCGCACATAAAAAGAAATCCATTGGTCGGGGTCTGACTTCTGATTTAACCACACCCACCAAAATACCTGAAACTCTGTTGTTTTGTTCAAATTACACTCTCTATATTAATTTGAAACTGCCCCACAGCTTGGTTTGCTGCTTCTATGACAGAACAAACAGCCTCTCAGCAATCTGTTCTGCAAGGGGGAGGGGAGAAATATAGGCCACCCACTCTGCACCCACAGCAGTCTTTCTACCTCCTCTTTAACCTTTCCTTCATCTTCAAGGAATATCCCTGTGGATGCTCCATTTTAGGTGAATGTGCTTTCCTGAACCTGGGTTGGAGAATTTCAGTAGCAGTGCCCACTTGGGTCACTCATGCACTCTCCCCATCTCGCACCACTTATGGTGGCTACATAGCGCTGTGCGACCAAACCACCCTCAGTTCCTTCTCCACCACAGAGTGCATATCTGAACTCCAAAGTAGAGGGGAGGAGGGAGAGACACCCATCTTGAAGAAACTCAGTTACTGCACAAGGTGAGTAACCTCCTCTTCTTTGAGGAATGTCCCTGTGGGTGCTCCATTTTAGGTGACTGTAGAGCAGTGCCCCTCATTGGAAGGATGGGGCTTCAGAGTTGGATCTGCAAGTGATAAGATAGTGAGTCCTAACAGAGCATCTGAAATAAAGTTTTGCTCGATTGGACCTCATCTGGTGGTTGTCTGAATGGGTGAGGGGTGGCATGAGGAGTAAATGTCCCCTTCCTCCTCCTCATCATCCTCACTGGAAAAAGGAGGGGTCGATTTGGATGGTGGTGTAGATTGGAACAGTACCGAGTGTGCCAGAGTAATATCAGTACCAAGAAGGGGAGATTCCGGGGTTGCCGAGACTAACAGGTCTTTGTGGAAAAGGAATTGTAGAACTGTGGCCGGGTGCGACTCACCACTGCAACGCCTCCTGCTGGCTGTCCCGGGGATTAGCTCTGTTCGCCAGTGTGCCCTCTTCTGGTTGTGCCTCATTACCGTCACTTGTGCTCCTGGACCTGTGTCACACCATAGACCATGGTGTCCTCTTCAGGACACAGCCCTCCGGCTGTGCCACACTCTGTGCTCCCCACTTCTAGGGGAATGTCACAGTCCCTTAGTCCAGCCACTTCCTTAGTGGCAAGTTGGGGGAGAGGGAGACCCAGGCCTGCCACTACTCCGGTTCCTGACTCAGGGACCCTGTAGATGGCCACTGCTTGCGGCGCCCCCTTCGACTCCTCAGTAGATTTTTCTGGGCCACTTCCCTGCGGCCCCAGCACCCTCTTTGCCCATGCCTGAGGGCCTCAGCCTGCAAATCCCTGCAACGTGCCAGGAGCTGCCTTTAGCTCCCCAGGTCTCTGCCTGCAGCACTGCTCTGTCCATGGTGCTTGCTGCCTTCAACCTCAAAGACAGCCAGTCCACCTCTCTCCTCAAGCTCCAGGAGGGACTGAAGGTGCTCTACTCCCCAGCCCTTCTTATATGGGCAAGCCCAGCCCGGATTGGCAGCTCCTATAAGCCCTTCTGTGATTGGCTGCTTCCTGCGCAGCCTCCCTAGGGCTCTATTAACCCCTTATGGGCCAGTGTGAGGCAGACACCCCATCACAAGACATTTGAGCATCAATACCGCAGAGGATGTTGGTGGTGGTGCCACTGAAGTTGTAGAGGTTGTTGGTACAACAATGTGGCTGTGCTATGCAGGGATAGAATGCAGTGATACTAAACTGCCTGGTGCTACATGTTCAAGCGGCTCTGTGGGTACCATGGAGGAAGAAGTAAGCTTCTCTTTGCCATTCCTCTCAGAGCCCATCCACTTAGGGTCTTTGGGTTTTGCAGTATCAGCGATACCAGAGGATCCCGCTGACTCGTAGGTGCTCAACAGCACCATGGTCGGTACCGGGAGTGTCAAATGAGCTAGGGATTGTTTCTTTTTAGCTGATTCCCTGGAAGGAGAGTTTGTTGCTCACTTTTTAACCACCTTTTTTGAGGACGGTGATTTCCTCTGTGAGGATGACAGGGAATGTCTGTTGGAAGCTGTCACTGGGGTTGGCAGAGACCAGTGTCTGGGGGAGGGGGAGGGTCTGTGGTCCAGGGTTGGAAGCCAGGCACACTGACTTTTCCATAAGGATAAGTTTCAACTTGAGTCCCCTTGCTTTTCTGGCATGAGACTTGAGATTGTGGCAATGGGAGCACTTCTGAGGTACGTGTCTCACCCAGACAACAGATACATTGAGAGTGCCCATAATTCCTGGCAAGAAAGTAATTTAAACCCTGGGGATCCAGGCATGCCCCATCAGTGGCATTCCCCCAGATGAAGGAGGTTAAAGCTACACTACACTAAAAGGGTGAACGGAATCTTAACCAAT
Source organism: Malaclemys terrapin pileata (assembly GCF_027887155.1). NCBI lineage: Eukaryota > Metazoa > Chordata > Testudines > Emydidae > Malaclemys > Malaclemys terrapin. The sequence goes on from NC_071505.1 coordinate 344,086,084, forward strand.
AATATATTTTTTTTAAAATTGAAAGAAAATAAATGGGGAGAGAGGAGGATAGCTATAGCTAACGAACTCTACTCTAAAACTATACTAACACTAACTCCAAGAGGTAAATGTGAAGCAAGCAAAGAGATGCAGCCATGGCTCAGCCATATCCAAGCAGAGACTCTCTAAATGGATTTCCGGGTGCATTCATCTTTGCTACCACCACCATGAACTGCAACCCCAACCAGGGGCTTGAACACACTCTACCTGATCGCTCTCCACTTCGATAGCCTTTCTAAACAGTGTACCCATCACAGACATCTGTAAAGCAGCACCTGGGCCTTAAACCAAATGTTCACAGAGCATTACACAATTGAGCAAGACTCAATCTCGGATGCTCTGTTAAGACTCACTGTCTTATCACCAGTTGCAGATCCAACTGTGGAACCCCATCCTTCCAGTGAGTGGCATTTCTCTACAGTCACCTAAAGTGGAGCACTCACAGAGACACTCCTTGAAGAAGAGAAGGTTACTCACTTTGTGCAGTAACTGAAATTCTTTGAGATGGGTGTCCCTGTGAGTGCTCCACTACCCGCCCTCCTCCCTTCTACTTTGGAATTCAGATATCCACGCTGTGATGGAGAAGGAACTGAGGATGGTTTGATCGCACAGTGTTATGTAGCTGCCAGGAGGCGGCACGAGACGGGGAGAGTGCATGTGCAACCCAAACGGGCATTGCTGCTGAAATTCTCAGATTGCAGGTGCAGGGATGCACATTCATCTGAAGTGGAGCACCCACAGAGACATCCATCTGGAAGAAACTCAGTTACTGCACACGATGAGTAACCCTCTCTTCTCCTCTTCCCTTTCCTCCATTCCTGGAAGCAAACCAGAAACAGACTTGGGCCACAGGTTTCAGGTGGTGCAGCCCATGCCTGAATCTGCAAACAGTCTGAAACAGTTGCGTCACGCAGAATTTCCCACCACATCTCCAAAGGACTTGAAACAGAATTTCTAGACTGCTGAACTGGGGTGCCAATAGAAATGAGATACAGCTTGCAGCACAGTACACATGGCCCTGCTTGCAGTACTGTATATGCCAGTTAATCATGGGCCAGGAGAGAGGAGAGTCATTTAGATGAAAAAGACAAAGTAAAATGTGCACACCACATATTACAGATTATGTGTAACCAGGGCCGGCTCCAGGCACCAGGCAACTAAGCACATGCTTGGGGCGGCCCCGGTAAGGGGCGGCCAATCTTGGGGTGGCGGGGGGCAGCGTGGTGCGGCATGGCATTCCACGGGGGGTCGCTCCAGCGGCCCGGCGCTCGGCGGGGGGCGCTCCGGCGGCCCGGCGGGGGAGGGTGGGCTCCGGCGGCGCGGCGCTCGGCGGGGGGACAGCACGGGGCACGGCACTGGGGGGGGGTCCGGCGGCGCTTGGTGGTGGGGCTTCGCGGGGCGGCGCTCGGTGGGGGGGGTGGGCTCCGGCGGCGCTCGGCATGGGGGGCGGGCTCTGGCAGCGCGGCACTTAGCGGGGGGGCGGCGTGGGGCGCGGCGCTCGGGGGGGGTGTTCCGGCGGCGCTCGGCGGGGGGGGGCTCGGCAGGGCGGCACTTTTTTTTGCTGCTTGGGGCAGCAAAAAAGTTAGAGCCGGCCCTGTGTGTAACAACCCAAAGAACCAGTGAAAGTTTGGTGATGTAGATAGGCCATAACGTCTGCAGGTAATTTAGCTGTGTAAATAATTGCCTCATCCCTTGAAGTGAATATAGGGGAACTGTATATGGGTGCTGTCAACAGTACACTTAAGCAGGCAAAATTAGCGTAAGTATTCAAGAATGAAAACCAGGTTAAAAGGTGTTACAAGGCCACCTACATTTACAGGCAATTTAGCTTCCTACTAGAGTGATCAAACGACTGCAAAAAATAATCACAAGCGCAAGATTAAAATAGTCATGATTAATGGTAGTTTTAATCACACTGTTAAACAATAATAGAATACCAATTTAAATTTATTATAAATATTTTTGGTGTTTTTCTATATTTTCAAACATGTTGATTTCAATTACAATACAAAATACAAAATGTACAGTGCTCACTTTATATTATTATTTTATTACAAAGATTTGTACTGTAAAAAAAGTGCAATCTACAAGTCAAAGCATGAAGGAGCATACAAATATTTAGACTATGGCACATAAATACCTTGCAACGTTGGCTACAACAGTGCCATGCGAACGAACCCCTGTTCTCACTTTCGGGTGACATTGTAAATAAGAAGTGGAAGTGGGCAGCGTTCTCTCCTGTAAGTGTAAACAAACGTGTTTGGTTTAGCAATTGGCTAAACAAGAAGTGGGACTGAGTGGATTTGTAGGCTCTAAAGTTTCACATTGTTTTGTTTTTAGTACAGTTATGTGAAAAAAATTCTACATTTGTAAGTTGCACTTTCACGATAAAGAGTTTACACGACAGTACTTGTATGATGTGAATTGAAAAATACTATTTCTTTTATATTTTTTACAGGGCAAATATTTGTAATTAAAAATAATAATATAAAGTGAGCACTGTATACTTTGTATTCTGTGTTGTAATTGAAATCAATGTATTTGAAAATGTAGAAAAATATCCAAAAATATTTATAATGAAATCTATTGTTGTTTAAAAGTGTGTTTTAAAACTGCAATTAATCGCAACTATTTTTAATCCAGTTAATTTGCTTTGCATTAATCGCTTGAGTTAACTGTGATTAATTGACAGCCCTACTTATTTTTTAACTCTTAATAATATATGGAGATATACCTAGCTCATAGATCTGGAAGGGACCCTGAAAGTTCAGGGAGTCCAGCCCCCTGCCTTCACTAGCAAGACCAAGTACTGATTTTGCCCCAGATCCCTAAGTGGCCCCCTCAAGGATTAAACTCACAATCCTGGGTTTAGCAAGCCAATGCTCAAACCACTGAGCTATCCCTGCCACCTGAACTAAAACAGAAGGAAGACTGTGCTGCTAGTTGGATAAAAAAGCAGTGTATGTGGATACTCTCAAAGGTATTGCAATACAGTGAAAGTAAAAAGATAAGAGTAAAAGGTAATGTAAAAAGTCTAAGGACCCAGTTTTGTGTTCCTGCTTGAATGGCCATGGCATTCTCCCTAATGGAGCTACTTGCTGGCCTGGGGCATAAGTGCCTAAAGTTATACTGGAAATTTTACATCAGTGTAACTACTCACGAGTGAAAATGCATTGCAAGATGCCACACACACACACACGTAGAAAAATTGTGTAGTGATCTATGAAATTTGAAAACCAGTATGTAAATATGCAATGCAATATCGCAAGGCACTCACACAAGGAGCAGAGTTAAGGTTGTGTATGCAACCAGCTGAGACCTGGAGACATCTTTATTTTTTATTGTCATTTTATGCATTTATTTATTTATACCTCAAGTAATCCTGGACTGTGTGCTTATTTATATTTTAATTTTGTAATATCTTCTAAGGGATAAGATTGATGAATACACCTCTACCCCAATATAACGCTGTCCTCGGGAGCCAAAAAATCTTACCGCGTTATAGGTGAAACCGCATTATATCGAACTGACTTTGATCCGCCGGAGCGTGCAGCCCCGCCCCCCCCCCGGAGCGCTGCTTTACCGTGTTATATCCGAATTCGTGTTATATCGGGTCGCGTTATATCGGGGTAGAGGTGTAGTGAGACTTTTATTATAAATCTAATGAAAGAAAGAAAATGTCCTGACTTGAGTGCTTAGCTATACAACATTAAGGTCTCTTAAGGGCTTTTTTGAAATGTTTTGGCATAGTAATTCAAATCACATGGAAACTGGTAGGTTTAGCAAATAATGTTTCCATATCAGTCAGTAGCACATACAATCATAGTGCCTGAGAGAGGGTCTTTGTGAAAGTAAAACTGGAAACGTGACTTTGTTGTACTAACAGGGGTCGGCAACCTTTCAGAAGTGGTGTGCCGAGTCTTCATTTATTCACTCTAATTTAAGGTTTTGCATGCCAGTAACACATTTTAATGATTTTAGAAGGTCTCTTTCTATAAGTCTATAATATATAACTAAACTATTGTTGTATGTAAAGTAAATAAGGTTTTTAAAATGTTTAAGAAGCTTCATTTAAAATTAAATTAAAATGCAAAGCCCCCCAGACCGATGGCCAGGACCCAGGCAGTGTGAGTGCCACTGAAAATCAGCTCGCGTGCCGCCTTCGGCATGCATGCCATAGGTTGCCTTCCCCTGAACTAACTTTTGCTTCGTAAAAGGGAATATGACTACTTAGAACTCTGAATGCCAGATTCTGAATGACTGTAGGCAGGATAAATGTGGTAACATAAAGTTTGCCAGTTAGATAGACTATGCTTTAATCATTTTACTGTTTTGTTTTTTTAGAAGATCCTGAAGAAAAAAAGCAGTATTCGGTCTAAAAATTAGAAGCGAAGCTATTTGTTTAACAAAACACAGGATACTGGACGTTTGAAAAAGCAATTGTTTTCTCATCAGTTCAGCCACTGAAAGAGCATGTGAAACACTGCTGAGATAGTGGTGTGTCAAAACTCCCAATTATGTGGGATTCATAAAGAATTTCCTTTTTTTTTTTGAAACTGTCAGTTTATTTTGTTCTTCTATTCCACTTTTTAATTTGAATAAACAGGTTTTGTACTTATTTATGCTTCTCTTTCTGTATTCACATAAGTGTCTCCTCATAACTTCATAGAACCTCCCCCCGCCCCCGCTCCCAGCACCTCCCACCCACCGGCAGCCCCACCAATCAGCACCTCCTCCTTCCTTCTCCGCATCTCCCGTGATCAGCTGTTTTGTGGTGTGCAGGAGGCTGTGGGGGAGGGAGAAGGAGTGAGGGCACAGCAGGATCAGGGAAGGGGGCGGGAAGGGGTGGAGTGGGGGCAGAGCCAGGAGTTGAGCAGTGAGCACCCCCCAGCACATTGGAAAGTTGGCGCCTGTAGCTCCAGCCCCAGAGTCAGTGCCTATACAAGGAGTCGCATATTAACTTCTGAAGAGCTGCATGTGGCTCCGGAGTCACAGGTTGGCCACCCCTGAGCTAAGGTATGGAACGGCCCACCAGAGATGTCTGCAGCTCCTCGGTCTCTTTCGCTGGTGCTGAAGCAAAGGCCTAGGCCCTCCTCAGGTTAGGTACCTTGCTTGGGTGTGTCAATACCAAGCCAAGTAGGGGCAGAGACTGTAGAAGACATTCAGGTGTGAGTCTCTTGCTAGCGCACTTTTCAGCTAAGAAGAAGGGATCCCCATCTCTGGAGCTTGTGCCAGGTCTGTCAAGGGCATCCCCTGAAAGATCTCTGCAGCACAGCCATCAGTCATTGCCACCCTTGACCACTCCAGAGGCATATGGATCTGCTTAGCTGCTCGTAACGAGTATCCCTGGTGGTGTAGGAAGGCTTACAGTCGGTACTGAAACCTGCAGTTCCTATCTCACCGCATGAGAAACTTGTGGTACCATTGCCTCTCAAGCTTCTGTAAAGGGTAGTGCAATTGAAACACAAGCCTCCCTGGCACCACCATCCCCAAGATCAGGCTACCTATCCACAGTCCCAACTTGTTCTGCTCCCCTGCTGTCATTTGTTCTGGATTCTTCTTCTTCAGACTCAGAAATGTGTTTTTCTGTGTCCCATGCAAGACAGAGAGCATACGCTCCATCAGAGACATGGAGACCATGGGTTATACAGGAATCTCAGCACTGACCTCCTGCTAAGGGGCAATGGCCTGGTCAAGGATGGGTTCCAGGGACATATCAGTGGCCATTCCAGACACCGTTTGGCATCCTTCCTCCCACTAGGACCTCCCCGCAACCATCTTGGTCAATTGGGGCATCGGCACAGAGGGCATCATTCTTCAGGACTGAGATCGGTACTGAACAGCCAGAAGTCACTCAGGCAGCTTCCCCACCACAAGTCCTGGAGCAGTCACCACCTCAGAATCCTGTTGCATCCTCATCCTTGTCACCAGACAAAGCTGTTGAGGGCAGCAAGCGATTCACCATTGCCAGAGGACCACAGAGTTCATCAAGATCTATTGAGAAAGGTGGCCTGTGTTCTTGACATTCAGACAGAAGAGATGTGTGAGTGGTCTCACAAGTTGGTGGACATCTTGATATCAGTGGTCGCTACCAGTGTGACTCTGGCATTTAATAAAGCCATTATGGAAGTAGTTAAAATAATGTGGTAGACACCCTCCTCCTTGCCTCCTACAGTAAAGTGTGTTGAGAGGAGGTACTACATCCCCTCTGTCTAAGGCAGTGTTTCCCAATCTTGGGACGCCGCTTGTGCAGGGAAAGGCCCTAGCGGGCTGGGCCGGTTTGTTTACCTGCCAGGTCCACAGGTTCGGACAATTGCTGCTCCTACTGGACGCGGTTCGCTGCTCCGGGCTAATGGGAGCTGCTGGAAGCGGCACGGGCCGAGGGACATACTGGCCGCCACTTCCAGCAGCTCCCATTGGCCTGGAGCAGCGAACCGCGGCCAGTGGGAACTGCTATCAGCCGGACCTGCGGACGCGGCAGGTAAACAAACCGGCCTGGCCCGCCAGGGGCTTTCCCTACACAAGCGGCGTCCCAAGTTTGGGAAATGCTGGTGTAAGGGATATGAGTATTTGTACTCTCACCCTCTCCTAGGTTCCTTGGTGGTGTCAGCTGCTAATGAATGAGAAAGACAAAGACACCAAACATGAATGCTGAAAGGAATAGACTCAAAGAGATTAGACTTGTTTAGATGCAAACTTTATTCCACAGGAAGTCTGCAACTCAGGATTGCAAACCAACAGGCATTCCTGATTCACTAAGACTTCACTCTCTGGGAAAATGTTATAAAATTTAAAGATGAGATACCAGAGGACTCTACGCAGGAGTTTGCAGTAATTGTGGAAGAGGTCAAGCTGATTACCAGAACTGCTCTCCAGGACAGTTTAGAAGGCACAGACTTGGCTGCTTGAACATGGCATCAGCTATTTCTTTGAGTGCTCGCTCACGTCCATTCCATGTTACATATGCGTGTGCTGCGTGCACTGTCGCTGGAGATTTTTCCCTTAGTGGTATCTGTTGGGCCGGCTCTAGCACCCTCTGGTGCCGCACGTTCATGCACCAGTATAAGGGGCCTGGCCATCCCTGCACCCTCTCAATTTCTTCTTACTACCCGTGACGGTCGCTGGAACAACTTCTCTTGTTTCCACAAGGCATTCATCAGTGGTTCCGTTATTCTCAAATGTAGTTACCTTCCGTTTTTATTTTTTAGTATAAGTGTACATAGTGTATATAGTAATAGTGTACATAGTAAACCCCCTCTTGTAGCTTAGAGGGGATTCCTCCACCCCTGGGGCTGGGCATGGCCTGGTCTCCGGGCTTCAAACCCTGTGCCTCCTGTGGCAAAACTATGCCGGTGAGCGACCCACTCTCCAATTGTCTTAAGTGTCTGGGGGAAGCTCACATACAAAAGTGTTGCCAAGTCTGCCGTGAATTTTAGCCTTGTACAAAAAAGGACAGGGAGTCTAGGCTAAGGGCTATCCTGATGGAAGCCGCACTTAGACTCGTGTCAGAGCCAAGCCGGTCAGACTCATCACCGAGCTCCTCAGCTTTGGTATGGAATGCTCCTCCAGCAACACAGGTTTCTCAGCATCTTTCCCCTTCTCCAGTACTGAGAAAGAAGCACAAGAAACAACTATCTGAGAGGGGACACTCCCTGGAATCAAGAAAGGACAAGCAAGGTGAGTGTAGTAGAGTATGACCTGTGTTGGGCCACTCCCCCAGCTCCACTTCACAAGTGGCACCATCGACTCTGCCCTGCTTGCAGGTGCCATTGAGTCCCGGTGCCAGACCATCCACTGACACCAGGGTGACATCATGGCACCAGCGGGATTGCAGTGCCATCCACCCCGGAGGCCTTCGTAGCAGCCAGGGACCTGTTGATTCTCCTTTTACCACCCACCCCAATAAGGCAATCCTGGCACCAGCAAGCATGTCGAGCAGAAGGAGTTTGTTTACCCCCCAAGCTCCTATCCAGCACCATGTTTTCTGGTACCGACTAGAGGGAAACCAGCCCTGCTGACATCAGTGAAGACTTCCCCACTCTGGCACCATTCCCCAGACCCTTGGCACTGGGTAGTGGAAGTGAGGGGTACCGCCTTCCCATGGCCTCCTCAAGCGGACTTGTCCTCAGAGTTGGAGGTGAAGACCTTCACCCAATCAAGGAGCCATCACCAGTACGTGACTTACATTCCACCAGATCTTGGTGCAAGTGCCCCCCCCGGCACCTGGCCTGGAGGAAAGTGACCGATGCAGGTCCAGTCACCATTTTGGAATCTGTGGGTTTTTTCCCCAGTACCGGGACCACCTTCCAGCCGTTCATACTCGGTGGTGTCCGAGAGAACGGCTCCTCTACTGCACCATGCGGCACCCGACCCAGACTCCGGTACCGAGCCCAGTACCAACACTCAGGCCTGCGGGATATGGTAGGTGCAAAAGAAGAGGAGGAAGGCTCCCCCCACCCAGGGCAGACCTCCTCCTCCTCTTCCCCAGATGAAGCCGTCTTGGGACTGAGCAGCTTGGTGCCACAGGATGATTTTAGAGCTCACCAGGAGCTACTGAAAATGGTGACTTCCAATGTGGGGCTAGAGGTGGAGGTGCTTAAAGAGTCCTCCCACAGTCTGACATTTTGGCCACGGCGGCCCCATCAAAGGTGGCCCTATTCCTCAATGAGGCCATTATGGGTCCCATCCTCTCTGTCTCGAACCTCAAAAAGAGCAGAGAAAAAGTACTATCTTCCTGCCAAGGGATACAAATACCTATATTCCAACCCCCCACCCCCAGGATCCTTGTGGTCACAGTGGCCAATGAGACAGACTCATAGGACTCTCTGTTTGAGCCACTGGCATCATGCCCTCTGTTGTATCTCTCCTGGAAGATTGCTTTCCTGGTAGCGATTACCTTGGCCAGGAGGGTCTCATAAATCAGGGCCCTTACATCTGAACCCCTGTATGCGGTGTTCTTTAAGGAAAAGGTTCAACTGAGCCCCCATCCAGCATTCTTCCCAAAGGTAATCTCGCAGTTTCATAGTAATCAGGCTATTTTCCTGCCAGTTTTCTTCCCAAAACTGCAAAAGAATACAGAGACGCACTGTCTACACACTCTGGATGTCTGGCTTTCTACATTGAGAGAGCCAAGCTCTTCTATAAATCCATGCAGCTGTTTGTGGCAATAGCAGACAGGATCAAAAGCCTACTAATTTTGGCCCAAAGAATTTCATCCTGGAGCACTTCCTGCATTTGTACATGCTATGAGTAAGCGAGCGCCCTGTCTCCTGCCATCTTGATTGCCCATTTGATGAGAGCTCAGGCTTCATCAGTGGTGTTTCTGGCCACAGTCCCGATACAGGACATCTGCAGGGCAGTAATCTAGTCATCAGGACATACTTTCTCCTCCCACTACATCATCACCCAGCAGGCTATGGATGACACCAAGTTTGGTAGAGCACTGTTTCAATCCTTGACCCACCCTTCTGCCCCTCTGTCAGAGCTAGCCAGCAAGAAGGAACTGAGAGTGTGTGGGGCCAGCTGGGCCTCTTATACAGGTGCATGAGCACATGGCAGCAGAGGGTGCTAGAGCTGGCCCAACAGATACCACGGAGGGAAAAATCTTCGGTGACAACGCATGCAGCATGTGCACACCTAATGTGGAATGGACATGAGCAACACATCTTGAAGAACAACAGTTAAGGAAAGGTTAGTAAGTGGTTTTTTTTTTTCTGTGAGGAGATGTTTGTGGTTGCAGTCATCTGGGCTCCCCCAGAGGTCTAACAGACTATCCAATATCTCCATTTCTAAAGTCTCTCTTTGTTCTCGGATAAGACGGACAATAGCCTGAAAGATTCCAGGGCAACATTAAAATCACTTGGAATCTATACTCTGGCAACAAAAAGGAAACAGTTCCCTCCACAACAGTCATACAGATGCCAGGGATTTACTCCCTGTTCTCAAGCTCCAACAAGGAGAAAGGACAGGAGACAACGTCCACTACCCTCCTCTTCAGCATCAGTATATTCATCCTTTCCAGCTACCTCATCTAAACAGGCATTTTGATGGGTTGGTCCAGGGCAGTGTGCCAGTTACTTTAGTTCTATCTCCTTCCCACCTCTTGTTTACAAATTGCTTATCTGCTTCCTAAGTGCTTGGGCCCATGTAACACCAGATCTGTGGGTCTCAAGCATGCTCGAACTGGTATATGCCCTCTAGTTCATTTCTACCCCTCCTTCCAATCCCTTGTCCCTCTTCAGGGACCCCTCTCACCAGATTGTCCTTCAGCAGGAGATCCGGTCACTCGTATGGGATGGGCCATAAAGGAAGTGCAGTTGTGCTTCAGGGGAAAGTTGTTTATTCCTGCTACTTTTGTATTCTCAAAGCAAAAGGAATTAACAGACCTATTTTAGATCTAAGAGAGTTGACCAAATTCCTGAGGAAATCAAAATTCCTCATAGTTACCTTAGTTTTGCAGAGACTGGTATGAATATATTTTCCACAGACTCAACCCTTTAACTGTACAATATTGCTCCAGAATATAACCAAGCTATTATTAAAATTGTGTTTCTAGCCCTAATGGTTGAAAGAAAATTTTTAAAAACGTTTTAAAAACTTACAAAATCTCCTCCGAAATTTGAAAAACAGCTTGAAATAATAACTCCCAGAAGTGAGAACTACTTTAATTCGTCAACTGGCTGTTAACACTGAAACCTAATAATTACTGATCTAAGGCTTTTCTACAACTAAAAATTGAAATGTCTTGACTTTGATATGATTAATGGCACAACTTTAATGTTCTCTTCCTGAATCTTTTTAATGGAGAAAATATAAATTTTATATGGAAAACCGAATAATATGTCGGTGTGGCAGGGCAGGGGTGAAACCCCTTGAATGCCCTGCTAAAATGCTGGCTAAGCCCTGCTTTCGGGCAGAGAGGCCAGGGGCAGAGTCTCAAAGCAGCCAGCAGGGAGCCCAGCTGTGGGTCCTAATAAGGGCTGGCTCACTGCAATAGACTGAGCTAAGCAGTGACAGCTGGGCTGAAGGCTGGGAGGGCTATAAAAGCCCTGAACAACACTCAGTTGGGAGGCTAGCCTAGGAGGGGACAGGAGGCTACAGCTCTGTCTCCTCACCACAGGAAGGGAGCCTCAAGGGCCAAGAGACCCTGGAACGGGTTAGAAAGGGGATAACTATTGGGGGATAAAGGGGACTGCACGGTGGCACTGTAAAATAAAGCACAAGGGTGAAACTCCAGAAGAAGGCATGAGAACTCTTATTTTACCAGCCTAAGCACAAGGCAAGAAGGCGGAAACCTGTGCGGACCCTGTAACAGTAGGTTTAACAAATAATGCTGCCAAATCAGTCAGTAAAATATAAAGTGACACTATTTCAGAGGAGCTCTATATGAAAGTAAAACTGGAGAGATAACATACTTATGCTGTTAAACTCTACCTTTTGGAAAAGTGGAATCATTTTTTGAATGGAGTATGACTGAGCACTAAATGCCAAATCCTGATAGACTATGAACAAGATAAATGTGGGAACATAAAAAGACAATATATGCTTTACTTGTTTTACCTTTCTATGAGACACTGTGTGGGAAAATAGAAAAAGTACTGTTTGTCTTGTAACACCTGTGTGCTTGATGTGGCACTCTGGCCCCCTCTAGTGGTGGTTAGGCCCCTGAGAGATTGACGAGCCTACAGCAGCCTTGGCTAAAAGATATGTCTTTTATCTCATGCATTAGCAGCTCATGCATTTAGTTCCACAGGGTTCCCTGGTTTGATCCCTGCTGCCGATGCCCCTTCATGGGTCAGTGTTAGTGCCATCTCCATGGGATTCATGGAGAGATTGTTTTCTTGAAACTCTGTCAACATCAACAAAAAGTAGAGTCATGAGTTGGCAGAATGTGGCTTGCAGATGGGGGATTCATAGATGGGAGAGATGGGAAGGCAATGCAAATAGGTTTGAAGGTGGAACTGGAAGGAGCAGAACATGGCCTGCTTGAGGGGGCGGGCGATGCACTGAGGGTGGTTTGGGAAGTGGAGCAGGGCCCACAGGGACAGGAGGTGACTTAGGGAGGCATGTTCGCTTTGCCTGGGACAGATCATACCTGCAGGGGCTAAGTGAATCTGGGCCATGCCCCAGAGAGCAGAGCCCCAAAGAGAGGGCTGGAGAGGCAGCCAAATGCCAGGTTAAGAACAAGGGGGGACCCCAGCCCTGCCCCGTGTAACCAGGACAGCCAGAAACCTCTTGCCAGTCCCCTAGTAGCTGAGAGACACCAATAGAGCTGCTGCCAAGACTAACTGGAGAGGAAGCACCCAGCATTGCTTCTGCATTCTGTTCAGCACCTGGGAGTGTCCTCTCGCCCGGGCAGGGTGAGCGCAGAAGCAAGTAATGCGGGCAGGTTCAACAGAGTGCCAAGGAATTGCTCAGCTAGACAAGCCAGCTTCCCACTCCTTGGAGGGGGATTTTGATCAGTTAACATTTCAGTGGCCAAAGGCTCAAAGACCTGTTGACAGATGTTTTTTCTTGCATCACCCTCACCCAGGGAGTAGCACCTGCCCTGATCATTAATGGCCTTTACTAAGCAGAGATCATAATTTTTTCCCATAGGGGCAGTTGTATCCTTTTCCCTTCCAGCCTCCCCACCCCATTAGATCTGGCTTTTCACCCCCTCCCTGCCACCAAGGAATCGAAGCTGAGCCCCAGTTACGTGCTAAGCATTTATTCTGCCACCAGGAGCTCTCGTCAAACCCTTCGTCTCATTCAGCCTCTCAGCCCAAGAAGTCCCGAGGACATGCCCAAGTGAGATGTAATGGCATTGACTTGGTGTAGTAAGAAGAGCGAGGAATTGATTTTATTAAAACTATTGAGCTGCCTATACAAATTGGCAACTTCTTTCTCTGAATATCACCGTAATCGGCAGTGAAAGTTGCTTGATTTGTTCCCGGTCACTTTGGCATTAATTTCCTTGCTAGGGAAACCAAAGTCACTAAATCTAGTAACAAAATTGCTAAGTTGGCAGCACTGCATGGTAGGGTGGAGTAAGGAGAGAGGAACGAGGCTGGCTGAGGGGGATTCATGTGGGAGCCAATCAGGGCGGGAGCCACCAAGGTATCTTTGGGGGGAGTGAGGCAAATGGGACGTGGCAAACGGCAGGTTCAGGCGTGGGGTGGGAGGGTCTTGCAGCTAGGAAAGGGCGGGGATAGGATTGGGTGACAGTTGGGGTGGGCCTGAGGCAGGGAGGGGACCAGGCTGGCACTGAGGGAGTTGGCGGGGGTGGGGCTGGCCCTGAGGCAATAGGAGCAGAGGGGAGGGGGCTGGGCCTGAGGCAGTGGGAGGGGTGAGGAGGGGGCTGGGCTTGTGGCACTTGGGCTGGAGCAGAGCTGGCACTAGGGCAGTTTAGCAGAGGGGGTGGGGCTGAGGCAGCGGGAGAGAGGGGAGGGGGCAGGGCAGGCACTGAAGCAGTTGGAGGGAGGGGAGGGCTGGGGCTGCCACTGAGGCAATAGGAGCAGAGCGGGCGGGGGCTGGGCCTGAGACAGTTGGGCTGGAGCGGAGTTGGCACTAGGGCAGTTGGAGGGAGAGGGTGGGGCTGGCCCTGAGGCAGTTGGAGGAAGGGGAGGGGAGGGGAGGAGAGGGGACGTGGGTCTGAGGCAGTTGGAGGGGAGGGCGGGGGGGCAGGCCCTGAGGCAGTTGGAGGGAGGGGAGGGGACGTGGGTTTGAGGCAGTTGGAGGGCAGGGGGCTGACCCTGAGGCAGTTGGAGGGAGGGGAGGGGAGGGGAGGAGAGGGGACGTGGGTCTGAGGCAGTTGAAGCAGGGCTGGCACTAGGGCAGTTGAGCCGAGGGGGCGGGAGACACTGTCTCTGCTCTTGCTGCAGGTGCTTGGCCGGTGTCTGTGAGGAGCCGCGGGGATGGGGCTGCAGGTCTGGGCCCTGCTCCTGCTCCTCAGCCCAGGTGAGACGGGCAGGGAGTCTGGTGGAGATGCCAGAGCGGGTAGATATTTGGGGTCATGCTTGCAAGGCAGAGGCCAAGCAGGGAAGGGGGGAGTCAGGAGTCAGAGCAGGGCTGTGAGGGAAAACGGCCAGAACAGGAGGAGGAGCAGGACTGAGGCACAATGCAGGGAACAGGGGCTTGAGGGGAGGGGGAATATGGGGCTTGGGGACAGCAGGGAGCACTGGGGGTAAATCAAGGAGGTGGGGGATTTGTGAAGCCGGAGCAGGGTGCAAGGACGGGAGATTCAGGAGGTGCCAGAGCAGGACTACGAGCAGGATCTGCTGAGAGCAGGTCAGGGCCCGGAACCAGGCAGGAGGCAGAAAGGGGCTGGGGGCCTGGGGGTTCATGGAGGCAAACTGGGAAGGGGGGAAAGGGACTCTTTCAGGGGCAGGGAAAACTGAGCACAGACGACCAAGGTGGAGGTTCAAGGAATGGGGCAGGGAGGGGTTAGAGCCAGGGGTGACAGGCTGTGAGGCGTATGGATCCTGGAGCAGGGTGACCTTGAGCATCAGCTGGAAAGGGGTGAGCTGGAAAAGGGGCTGGGTGGGAAGTGGCTGAGGTAATGTCTCTTGAGGCCGGTACTTGGCTGGTGTGTGAGAGGAGCTGCTGGGGTGGAGCTGCCTCCTGGGGGTTCCATGGCCGGGCTGATGCTGGGACTTTGCTCCTGCCCTTGGTCAGATCAGTTTAGGTGGGGAAGGCTAAGTGGTGCCTCTCCCAGGGAGGGCGGGGATGTGTGGGGGGAGCAGTGTGGCATTGCAGGGGGAAGGGAAGAGGGCCTATTCAGTGAGGCACGAGGAGGGCTGGTGGGAGGGCCCACTAGATGGGATTCAGAGGGAGTCACCGCAGGGAATGAGGAGCCAGGTCCACTGAGTTTTTGGGGGGATGAGAATGATTTTTGTGGGGGCAGAGGCTGAACAGGATGGGGGAGGTGTAAGGATTTTTCTCTTTTAAGGGGGCCAATCTGACCAGAAGACTTCGGGGAGCCTTACAGTATACCTCCCACTGAGTTCCCCCTTAAGCCCGTCTATCAGAGCTAAAACTAAAAGGAACCACCACACAGATGCAAACTCACAAGAACACTTTATTTACTAAAGGAGAGGGAAGGAAGGGGAGGGGGAATGGATTAACACTCTGGAGATTTGGAATGGAAACACACACACAAGCATACACACTCAATAAGGCATAGATGTGCTTCTACCTTTTCAGATGCTGCTGATGGAGAGGCTGCAGAATTCACACCAACAAACTCGACACTGGACACCCACGGTGGATCACAGGTGAAGAAGACAGGTATGTAACCCTATCTTAGACCCCCCCCCCCCGCCATGCCCCACTGCATCGTCTATGGTTGCAAGTCTGAGCTAACTAATCAGACCAAGTCCGCGCATGCAAGTATGCTTCCCAAAAGAAAATAACAACAAACTTCAAACAACAGTTCTATTTAGCGAGTGGTTACTGCAGGCCAGTAACCAGTGTGACAGGGTGTATCATATCACAGAAAGAGCATTGGATACCTGAGGTCCCAAAGATTCAAGAGCTCAAGCCCCCTTGGCTCCTCTCCTCATCTGCCTTTATAGGAACCTGTTGCTTCGCAACAACAGATTCCCGCGCTTTCTGTTTTCCCGCCTTTTCTCAGCGTAGGGGAACAAGAACCTGTTACAACATGGAGGTCACCTTGTTCTTTTTCAGACGAAGATGGCCACCTAATAAACAATACTTTAAAACCCAACTTTGGTGTGTGTCTAGGACCAATAATTTGGCAGGATCAAAACCGAAACTAACAGAGGAGGGGGAGAGGTGTGGAGTAGGGAGTTTGGGGGTCATGGTGTGGTCAGAGATAGTGTGGAGGGGTAGGGCGGGACCCACAGAAGGCTTTAAGGATGCTTGAACAGGGAAGGTGGTGGGGGCTCCACAAAGAGTTAGTGTTTTGCGGGGGAGCCGAGGTATGGTGATTTTGAGGGAAATAGGGTTACTGAGGGGGTTTTAGAGCACTCCAAGGGGGGGCTGCATTTCTTATTTACCAGCTGATGATTGATTTTTTTTTTATTTGAGATTTGTGTCAAGTTCTTTTTAGAAGGAAATTCTGGTTCAATTAAAAATGCACAAGCCACATTAATTTTTTTATTAAGTTGAACTAGCTTGAATTCTATGGATATGTAAAAAATATATTAAAATATGTTTTGCATTTAAAACAGATCTCTTAAAGAAAGTAAGTATTATCTGGAGTTGGCGAATTAAGTTTCATTGTTTGTGGTCTCTGAAGCCTTCAAAATTTTAGAACTAGTAGAGCTCCTCCCTCATACATAGTCTTTATTCATATTTTGAAAGAGGAAAATGAGTTTTTGTTTTTTAATCTCCCACTGGTTTCTTAAATTTGAAAAAAACTAGTCATTGAATTGAACTAGTTGAATAAACTGAAATGAAGAAAATATTCTCTCTGCACCTGCAGAAGAGGATACTGGTGTCAAAAGCTGGTTTAGAACTTGAACAAACTCTGGTTCCAGGTGCTTAGCCAGTGACTTCCACCAGTTCAATGGTTTGACTTTCTTTAAACTTGGCAGCAAAAATGTATTGCTTAATATTGTTGTTGTAGTTAAATTATTTTAATAGATTGTAATAAGTTTAGGCCTTTAACATAGGTTGTCAATCTCAAATTTAATTTTAATTTTTTTAATAAAATAAAACTTTAGTTACTTTAAATTAAAAAATCTTGTTTAAATAAAAAATCTGTTTTTTTTTTAAATCATCAATTTTTATCCACCTTCTATTAAAATGTAACCCTTCTGCCCGTCTGAGTTGGCAGCAACAAGGGCCGGGTTCAGTATTCAAGGGCTGGGTTCAGTATTTAGGGGTTTCATTTTAATAACACAATGCAAAACTGGCTTGAGCCCCCACCCAGTGACCTGGGACAATTACATACCACCCCCTGGGCGCCTCTAAGAGGCAATACTTTCCCTTTTGCAAGCACGGAGTTTGAGTGTAGCAAAATTCTTTTAATAAAGGAGGGAAACAATGCGGCATTATGTTGGGGAAACATCACAAACAGGATTTATAACACAAACCATGAGCAAAAGACCTAGCCTCCCAAGTAAGTTTGGCAGTATTTTTTTTTCCTTAGGGTCTTAAGTCCAGCAACCGAAAAAATTACCCAAAGTCCCAAAAGTTCAACACCCCAAAAGTTTCTTGAGTCCAGCAACCCAAAAATTATCCAAATGTCCAACAACCCAAAAGTTTTTGTCCCTGGTTAGTGCAGCCCCAGAGTTCAAAAGTTTATTTTCAGAGTTTTACCTTGCAGCCGGGGGGTCACAGCAGTGTTAAGGCGCACCTTATGTGGTCCGAGGCTGACTGCCCCATCTTTTCATGGGGCTTTGCTGCAGCCTTTACTGAAAGCCACTTCACCAGCCGCTTCGCTTCACCAGCCGTTCCGCGAACTGCTCCGCTTCGCCAGCTGCTCCAGTAGTCCTGCAAACCGCTCCGCCAGCTTTTTAGTGATTGCAGCTTGTAGTAGGCCTTGCACCATTGGCCCAAAGTGAATTCAGCTTAGCAGCCTGTAACTAGACTCCTAATGGAATTAAAATTAGCTCTGATATTTTACAGTAGAGAGAGAAGGAGGTACAATTGGTAGTCCATTCTCAGAATGGAGAGGGGTAACTAGTGGTGTTCCCCAAGGGTCAGTCCTTGGACCGATCCTATTCAACTTATTCATAAATGATCTGGAGAAAGGGGTAAACAGCGAGGTGGCAAAGTTTGCAGATGATACTAAACTTCTAAAGATAGTTAAGTCCAAAGCAGACTGTGAAGAACTTCAAAAAGATCTCACAAAACTAAGTGATTGGGCAACAAAATGGCAAATGAAATTTAATGTGGATAAATGTAAAGTAATGCACATTGGAAAAAATAACCCCAACTATACATACAATATGATGGGGGCTAATTTAGCTACAACAAGTCAGGAAAAAGATCTTGGAGTCATCGTGGATAGTTCTCTGAAAATGTCCACGCAGTGTGCAGAGGTGGTCAAAAAAGCAAACAGGATGTTAGGAATCATTAAAAAGAGGATAGAGAATAAGACTGAGAATATATTATTGCCCTTATATAAATCGATGGTACGCCCTCATCTCGAATACGGTATATAGATGTGGTCTCCTCATCTCAAAAAAGATATACTGGCACTAGAAAAGGTTCAGAAAAGAGCAACTAAAATGATTAAGGGTTTGGAATGGGTCCCATATGAGGAGAGATTAAAGAGGCTAGGACTCTTCAGCTTGGAAAAGAGGAGACTTCGGGGGGATATGATAGAGGTATATAAAATCATGAGTGATGTGGAGAAAGCGGATAAGGAAAAGTTATTTACTTATTCCCATAATACAAGAACTAGGGGTCATCAAATGAAATTAATAGGCAGCAGGTTTAAAACAAATAAAAGGAAGTTCTTCTTCACGCAGCACACAGTCAACTTGTGGAACTTCTTACCTGAGGAGGTAGTGAAGGCTAGGACTATAACAGAGTTTAAAAGAGAACTGGATAAATTCATGGTGGTTATGTCCATTAATGGCTATTAGCCAGGACGGGTAAGGAATGGTGTCCCTAGCCTCTGTCTGTCAGAGGGTGGAGATGGATGGCAGGAGAGAGATCACTTGATCATTGCCTGTTAGGTTCACTCCCTCTGGGGCACCTGGCATTGGCCACTGTCGGTAGACAGGATACTGGGCTAGATGGAACTTTGGTCTGACCCGGTATGGCCTTTCTTATGTTCTTATGTAGTTCAGGCCCTCAAAAGGGGCCCATACCATCAGGTACAAATACCTGTCCCCAGCCTCTCTCAATTCACTGGGTTTTGGAACCCATGTTCCTTGTCTAGCGAGTGCTACTTAGTTGATGGCGAGTCCCTCTGTCATAAAACAGTTTTATTGTCCTAGATTTACATAATCAGGGTAACAACACTTTATTCTTCCTGCCCCAATAACAGAGAAACTGGGGATCCCACAGCAGCCAAAGTGACCCTTTCGGCCCATGCTAGGTGGGGTGAGTGTGCCTATGCAAACAAGATTAGCCCTGAAGTTCTTTTTCACAACTCGCCACAATTTACCTCCAGATGTCAGGATAGAGCTCATCCTGACTCTGCTTACATCCTTCCCCCAGCCAAGAATTTGTCATCCCGACAAATCACACTCCCTATTATACCAACTTACTGGTTTTCTTTAAAGGGCCTTAGATAGCCCACTTTAGCTTCCACAAACCTGTGTGCTAAATGTATTGGCTTCTTACTAGTCACCTCAGGTGCATTATAAGTTAACCGTTTTACTGGTTTTGTTACCCTGTTTTGTTTATTGAGAATTTTTGTTGCTGTGGTAGGGGGGACATTCTCTTGAGCGATGGATGGAGAGGTTTTTTTTGAGGGCCCCTTGGCTACTGGCATAGGCCCCTGAATTTTTAGTTCTAACAGTGGAGGGTCCAAGGTACCCAGGAAATTCTCCACCTGTATGTCTCCACTGTCCAATAACCTGTGTGTGTCATCACATGGGGGGTCCCACCAGCAAAACAGGGGTGTCAGAAATGAGCCTAAATACTTCCGCCATGGGGTTTAGGGTGGAAGAGGGGGAGCTCTTTTTTGGTTTAGCTGATTGAGACTGAAATTTCGTCTTTATTTCAGGATACACAGTGGTTGTGTCTTCTTTTTTTTTTTTTTTAAGACTTACTTTCAGATGTACTACATAGGGGTAGGTTAGCTGCAGGGGGTTGGCTGTCCATGTTGGATGGCGGCTTTGGTCCAGCACCTTTGTTCTGCCTGGTTGCCTTGTTGTGGCCCATTTCATAAGAGGTGCCTACCAATTTTCCCCCAGGGAGCAAAAGGTTTTTATGCACTGTGTTTGTCTGCCCAGGACCCTTTTTAGGTTTGATTTTGTAGACCGGCAGGTCTCCTAGCTTTTTCATCACAAGTAAGGTATTGCCTTTCATTTGTTAGCTATTTTGTGTTTGCCGGCAATATCCAAATTTCGCAGCAGGACTCTGTCTCCCGGCTGGAGCTCTTGCAAACGTACCCTAGCATCATATGTTTGTTGCGGTCTGCGTCCTTTCGAGCCGCAGATGTAGCTAAGTGATAAGCATCCCGCAGCTTTTTTTTTAGTCGGGATACATATTGCTGATGAGTTTTATAGCTATTTTTATCCTCTGATACACCAAAGCACAGGTTTATGGGTAATTTTGGTTTTTGCCCAAACATCAAGAGATATGGGGTGACTTCCATAGCATTGTTTCTTGGGGAGTTGTAGGCATACACCAGAAATGCGACATGTTGTCTTCAGGTTGCCTACTGCTCTGGTTGCAAAGTCCCCAACATAGCTAATAGGGTTCGGTTGAACCTTTCTGGCTGAGGATTACCTTGCGGGTGATAAGGCATTGTCCTAGACTTTTTAATTTCCGCTATCCTCAGCACCTTCTTCAGAAGGTGACTCTCAAAATCCCGCCCCTGATCCAAGTGATTTCGGGCTGGGAATTCATAAACTGAGAAATATTCTTCTCACGATACTTGAGCGACAGTGGTGGCTTTTTGATTATGTGTGGGATATGCCTGCGCATACCACTTAAAATGGTCAGTTACTACTAGAATGTTCCCAACATTCCTCTTGTCTACTTTTAAAGACAAGAAATCAATGCATACCAGCTTTAAAGGTTTGTTGCTGGTGATGTTCTTTAGATCATCTGCAGCTCTTGTGGGCAGAGTTTTTCTTTGAATCCATTGAGCGCAGGTCTTACATTTTCTGTGAACATTTTCAGCCCTTCGGGGCCAATAGAACCTACTATGAATAAGTTTCAGGGTCCTCTCCATCCCTAAATGTTCAAAGTCATCATGCAGGGCCCTCATGGCCAGGGCTCTGTACTTTTTCAGCAGCACTAGTTGAGCACGTTGCTTTTGTAAAGGGTTTGTGGTTACTCGGTGTAGCACTCCCTGAATTAGTTTTAGTTTGGTCCATTCTTTCAATAGTAGTTTACCCTCTGGGTTAGGTGGGACAACCGCAGCTGGGCTTTGCCCCTGCCTTTTGGCAAGTAGTGTATTACGAATGTCAATATTTTGCAGCTGGGCTTTCTGCCAGTCAGCTGCATTGAGCATGGGCAAGGGAGATTGGTCCAATGCAATATAGTTCACTGAAGCAGAAGGCACGCATTCAGGGGGCAGGCCCAAAGCTTTTGCAACACATCCATGAAGGCTCTCATGGGCCTCTGGCTTTCGGCGACTTACACTGCAAATAGCTTTTACTCCATCCCTGAGTATTACTGCAACTTCTGGTGCCTGCGGACGCCTGGACAATGCATCTGCATCTACATTGCTTTTCCCTGATTGGTATTGAATGCTGAAGTCATAGCTAGCCAAAGCAGCCACCCATCTTTGTCCTGTAGCATTCAGCTTAGCACTTGTTAACACATAAATTAGTGGGGTTGTTGTCTGTCCACACCTGGAACTGAGCACCACACAAGTAGTCTTGAAATTTTTCAGTGATGGCCCATTTTAAGGCCAAGAACTCCAGCTTGTGGGTGGGATAGCGAGTTTTACTATTAGACAGTCCTCGGCTGGCAAAGGCTACAAGTTTACGTTTGCCTTTCACTTCCTGGTACAGGACTGCTCCCAGACCCTCCAAACTGGCATCAGTAT
This sequence comes from Malaclemys terrapin pileata, assembly GCF_027887155.1. Classification (NCBI taxonomy): domain Eukaryota; kingdom Metazoa; phylum Chordata; order Testudines; family Emydidae; genus Malaclemys; species Malaclemys terrapin. The sequence goes on from NC_071505.1 coordinate 344,107,751, forward strand.
GCAGGATAAACGGCTTGCTTGGGTTAGCAAAGACTAGGACCGGAGCATGAGTTAGGCAAGTAATGATTTTTTGAAAAGCCCTTTCACATCTCTCATCCCACCGTGGCCCAAATGGTTTGAAAGGGCCATAGTGTCTTTGCACAGGAGGCTTTGGGGACCTCCCCTTATTTTTGGTCTTAGATTTGTTTTTGCTGAACTGGTATTTCTTGGTAAGATTATTTAGAGGTTTTACAATTGTAGCATAGTTTTTCACAAATCTGCGGTAGTAGCCACTAAACCCAAGAAAGGTCTTGAGTTTTTTGTAGTTACTTGGACATGACCATGTAGGGAGTGCTTCTATTTTATCGGGATCAGTACTTACACCCTCTTGGGACACGATGTGACCCACATACTTTACTGAGGTTTTGCAGAACTGGCATTTGTTAATTGAAAGCTTTAAACCATCATTCGCCAACCTAGTAAGCATTTTAAGAAGTCTTTCTTCATGCTCCTCCAAGGTTTTCCAAACACAATCAGGTCATTCAAATAAACTAACACTTGCAGTAAATTCATGTCTTCCACAACTTTTTCCATAAGATGTTGAAATGTGGCAGGTGCTTTAGAAATTCCTTGGGGCATGCGTTCGAACTGATAAAACCCTAATGGGCAGATGAAGGCGTTTTTTTTCTTATCTTCTTCTCCCAGAGGGATTTGGTAGTATTCACTTCGAAGATTCAACACAGAGAACCACTGGCTTTGCAGCAAACAGTCTAAGGCATCTTGAACTTGGGGCATTGTGTATTGGTCAACCACAGTAAGGCGGTTTAGGGTGCGGTAGTTAATACACATTTGGATTTTTTCCTTCGTTTTACTGACCAGCATCCTGTGTTTTGTTAAACAAATAGCTTCCTTCTAATTTTTAGACCAAATACTGCTTTTTTTTCTTCAGGCTCTTCTAAAAAAACAAAACAGTAAAATGATTAAAGCATAGTCTATCTAACTGGCAAACTTTATGTTACCACATTTATCCTGCCTACAGTCATTCAGAATCTGGCATTCAGAGTTCTAAACAGTCATATTCCCTTTTGAAGAAGCAAAAGTTAGTACAACAAAGTCACATTTCCAGTTTTACTTTCACAAAGACCCTCTCTCAGGCACTATGGTTTTATATGCTACTGACTGATATGGAAACATTATTTGCTAAACCTACCAGTTTCCATGTGATATGAATTACTATGCCAAACCTTTTTTATGTAAGGTTGATGGTTTATGAAAGACTCCAGGTTGGAGAGCTCTTTTTTGATGTTTTCCTGTTTGCTGTATAGGATGCTGATCAGGTGGTTCACCCGTTTCTTTTCCGGACTTTACTAAAATAAGACAGGAGATCTACATTACACACTTCACCTCTCTACCAAGGAAAAAGGACGGTAAGCTGTCTAAAATCCTACCTGCCACATGGGGCCACAACAGTGGTACCCCTAACTCACCCAGCAATATCATCAATTTATCAAGCTACACACTCAACCCGGCAGAAGAGTCTGCCCTATCTCGGGGACTCTTTTTTTGCCCCACCATCCCTACGAACATGATACAGTTCTGCGGTGATCTGGAAGCCTACTTTCGCCGTCTCCGACTCAAAGAATTCTTTCAAGATAACACTGAACAGTGCACTGATACACAGATACCCCCGCCCCCACCAATAGTACAAGATGGACTCCTGAGGGTCGAAATGACAGTCTGGACCTATACATAGAATGCTTCTGCTGACGTGCACAGGCAGAAATTCTGGAAAAACAACATTGCTTGCCTCATAACCTAAGTCGTACAGAACGCAATGCCATCCACAGTCTCAGAAACAACCCTGACATTATAATCAAAGAGGCTGATAAAGGAGGTGCTGTTGTCATCATGAACAGGTCTGACTACCAAAAGGAGGCTGCCAGACAACTCTCCAATACCAAATTCTACAGGCCACTTTCCTCAGATCCCACTGAGGAATATACTAAGAAACTGCACCATCTACTCAGGACAGTCCCTACACTAACACAGGAACAAATCAACATACCCTTAGAGCCCCAACCGCGGTTATTCTATCTACTACCCAAGATCCACAAACCTGGAAACCCTGGATGCCCCATCATCTCTGGAATTGGCACTCTCACTGAAGGACTGTCCGGATATGTGGACTCTCTACTCAGACCCTACGCCACCAGCACTCCCAGCTATCTCCGTGATACCACTTATTTCCTGAGAAAACTACAATGCATTGGTGATCTTCCAGAAAACACCATCCTAGTCACTATGGATGTGGAGGCTCTCTACACAAACATCCCACACAGGTGGAATACAAGTTGTCAGGAACAGTATCCCTGATGATGCCACAGCACAACTGGTTGCTGAGCTCTGTAACTTTATCCTCACGCACAATTATTTCAAATTTGGTGACAATATATACCTCCAGACCAGTGGCACCGCTATGGGCACCCGCATGGCCCCACAATATGCCAACATTTTTATGGCTGACCTGGAACAACGCTTCCTCAGCTCTCATCCATTCACGCCCCTTCTCTACCTACACTACATTGATGGCATCTTCATCATCTGGACCCATGGGAAGGAGACTCTGGAAGAATTCCACCATGATTTCAACAACTTCCACCCCACCATCAACCTCAGCCTGGACCAATCTACATAGGAGGTCCACTTCCTAGACACTATGGTAAGAATAAGTAACTGTCACATTAACAGCACCCTATACCGAAAACCCACCGACCGCTGTGTCTACCTTCATGCCTCCAGCTTCCATCCTGGACGCACCACACGATCCATCATCTACAGCCAAGCACTGAGGTATAACCGCATTTGCGCCAACCCCTCAGACAGAGACCAACACCTACAAGATTTTCACCAAGCATTATCAAAACTACAATACCCGCACGAGGAAATAAGGAAACAACTCAACAGAGCCAGATGTGTACCCAGAAGCCTCCTGCTGCAAGACAAGCCCAAGAAAGAAACCAACAGAACTCCACTGGTCATCACCTACAGTCCTCAGCTAAAACTTCTCCTGTGCATCATCAGTGATCTACAACCTATCCTGGACAATGACCCCTCGCTTTCACAGGCCTTGGGAGGCAGGCCAGTCCTCGCCCACAGACAACCCGCCAACCTTAAGCATATTCTCACCAACAACCATACACCGCACCATAGTAACTCTAACTCAGGAACCAATCCATGCAACAAACCTCGATGCCAACTCTGCCCACATATTTACACCAGCAACACCATCACAGGACCTAACCCAATCAGCCACAACATCACTGGTTCATTCACCTGCATGTCCACCAATGTAATATATGCCATCATGTGCCAGCAATGCCCCTCTGCTATGTACATCGGCCAAACTGGACAATCCCTACGTAAAAGGATTAATGAACACAAGTCAGATATTAGGAATGGCAATATACAAAAACCTGTAGGAGAACACTTCAACCTCCCTGGACACACAACAGCAGATTTAAAGGTAGCCATCCTGCAGCAAAAAAACTTCAGGACCAGACTCCAAAGAGGAACTGCTGAACTTCAGTTCATTTGCAAATTTGACACCATCAGCTCAGGATTAAACAAAGACTGTGAATGGGTAGCCAACTACAAAAGCAGTTTCTCCTCCCTTGGTTTTCACACCTCAACTGCTAGAAGAGGGCCTCATCCTCCCTGACTGAACTGACCTCGTTATCTCCAGACTGATTCTGGCCTGCATATTTATACCTGCCTCTGGAAATTTCCACCACATGCATCTGACGAAGTGGGTATTCACCCACGAAAGCTTATGCTCCAATACGTCTGTTAGTGTATAAGGTGCCACAGGACTCTGTTGCTTTTTACAGATCCAGACTAACACGGCAACCCCTCCAGTATTTTCAAAGTACAGGTTTAAAAATCCAGATTATATTGAGGATATAATTACGCAAACTGTATGTAGTTGAATCTTGTGAAACCATCCAAACTCTAGTGTACCTCTTTAATCTAGTGTCCTGAATTCTTGAACCTAGTGTCTTGAGTTCGTTAATGCTAAAGGTATTTGGTTTTGGAGAGTCACCAGGTTTTAAAATACAGCAGATTCTGCTTAATAGCAATCATGATATTAACAATTGAAGCTTAATAGCAACATTTTGTGGGGAACCAATTCCGTCCCATTGACTTTAATGTTAATGAGATTCAGATATTGACAACAGGATGCTGCTTACTAACAACTTTTTTCAGGAGGAAAGGCCTCAGCCACAGGCAGGTTGCAGCCAGGGGAGGAAGCACTGGGTCTGCACAGTATCTCTTCCTGCACTCTCTAGGCTGTGTCCTGCTCTAGCACCAGGGTCTGGGCTCAGCACATCCCTGGCAGCAGCATACCTGCCAGCAGTTGGGGACCTGTTGCCCACACAAGAGATAATGGCCTAGGGTACCCGCATCCTCTCCTGTTAGTGGGGGACCAGACTCAGCACATCCCAGCACTTCCTTGCCTCGCTGCAGCCCTGCAAACCTGCCTTCCACTTATTGGCAACTTCTGGATAATGGCAACTTTTTACTGGAAATTGAGAGTTTGCTAATAAATGAATCCACTGTATCTGTAAGAGAGCCACACTTCTAAAAAGTTTGCTAACCAGTGTCTTGCCCATGTACCAGATATGGACTGGCTACAGAGCTTCCTTCTTAGCAAGGTACATCAAATGTGTTCATCACAAGACCCTTGAATGCTCTGCCAGAGATGGCTGAGGCTAGCTTAAATAACAATGCTGTGCACAGTGCCACCTAGTGGTGAAACAGTATAATACAGTCTCTCCCCTTTTAAGTTCTACGTTCCTACCATTTGCAAAATTTACACTATCATGCTGTCTTTGAAGTTCAGTACGGATCAGTCTGTTAAGCATGTCCGAATTCTATTGGTTTTCTAATACATGACCCAAATATGTAAAAACTTGGTCATCTGACTGTCCATTAGTTGCAATGACTAGGTGTGATCAGTCTGGAATCCTTGAGTCGTCGTCATCTTTTTTCTTTCTGAGGCACAAACTGTAGCTGTTGACAGTTTTTGTTGAATTCTCCACGGTCACATATGATCTGGGCACTATATTCTTTTTCTTTACGATGGGTGCAGTTGTACATTCTTTTTCTCCATCCAGAACACAGTCACCAGATTCTAGACCTGGCAGTTCTGAGTGATGTCTGTTGTAAAAGTGTTCATAAGCTCTTTTAGCTCTTTTATCCAATTTGGCTACTCTCTTCACGTCTGGCCACTTTGGGGATAGATTCTTTTCCAAAGATGGAACAGATTTCTGAGTTGGCTTCCCATCAGGATTTGGGCTGGAGTATATCCAGTAGCTGCTGGTGGTGTTGATCTGTAGGTCAGAGTTGCCAGGAATGGATCTTTCTGCTGTAGGACTTTCTTGGCTGTCTGTACAGCTCTCTTAGCCTTTCCATTTGCTTGTGGGTAATGTGAGCTTCTAGTAATATGGTCAAAATCATATTTTGTTCAGGATGACTTAAATTCTGCTGCATTGAATTTTGGTCCGTTGTCTGTTCTAGTTGTTCTAGAATACCAAAATGAGCAAAAGTGCACTTTAGTTTATCAATAACACTGCAACATGTTATGTCTTTCAAGTACATTATTTCTATATACCTGGAAAAATAGCCCACTACAATCAGGTGATGATGTCCTCTGAATTTGCATAAATCTGCAGCTAGTCTCTTCCAAGGTCTGTCTGATACAGGTTTTTGTACACTTTATGGTGCAGCATTGTCTCTTACATTGATTTTTACTGGATCTCCTTTCAAAGTTCTTCCACCTTTCTTACTAGGCCCATTGTGGCTGCCACACTGCGACTGAGAAGATTGGTGGTCTTTGAGCTTTTGATCACATGCACCCTGAATGCAAAGGTTTTGTCTTTGTAAGTTATTTTTGTGGTGAACTGGCCCAGACAGTTCAGAGTATCTCCAGGGCTAGTCAGAGCTGTGTCAAGTGACTTCAGCTTTGTGAGGGCTTGAAGGTTATTGTAAGTCCGTTCTGAGATGACTGTAAAATCAGCTCCTGAGTCAATTTTTAAGTCAACAGTCTTTCCGTGAATATTCAGTTTCACTCTCCAGGAAGACTCTGTGTCATCACATGTGATGGATCGCAAGAATAATGGTTCTTGATTATCTGTAATATAAGTCAACTCCCTGAGTGCTTTGGTGTGGTAAACAGCTACAAAATGTCCATAATTTGTGGATTTATTACACATTTTTTCCTCTGGCTGGACATGCATCATCTCTTGGGATTTGAGTTTTTCCACACCTTGTGCACATAGGCTGGAATTTAAAAAAATAAAAGAATGGCAACACTGGGTCAGACCAATGGTCCATATAGGTATCCTGTCTTCCAACAGTGGCCAGTGACAGTATGATCCCCAAAGATGTAGGCAAAGACCACCCAAAAGAAGATCAAATTCTTCGCAGCCCTCCACATCACAGCAAGCAACTTGAATAAATTACCTTTAAATTAGCTCTGTGGGCTACATCCAGTCTACTGGAACTTCCCCAGTATTCCAAGAGTTATTGGAAATCAATATTAACATTCTGGAAGAGAGTTCCTTGGCTAGCTCTTTTAAAACTCTTGGATGCAAGTTATCTGGACCTGCCGATTAAAAATGTTTAACTTTAGTGGAGCTGCTTAATATCTTTCTATCAGAATAGAAAGTGTTTAATCATCCTCATATGATATGACTACATCATATGGCTTCTCAAATACAGAACAGAAATATTTATTGAACACTTCTGACTTTTCTGCATTATGAATAAGTCTATCATTTGTATCTAGTAATGTACCAATACCACTTTTAGAATTATTTTTGTTCCTGAAACAATTCTGACTTATTGTCCTGACCTCTGCTGGCTCATAAATTTCTCTTTGTGTCCTTTTGTTTTCCTTGTCAGTTTTCTACAGTTCCTAGCTTCTCATTTATATCCATTAATTATATTAATTATATTCATCTGCATGGCTGCGTACACCTGCTTCACTTGCAGTGCCTGCAAGCATGGCTCTACTTGATCTATCAACCGAACAAGGTGGCCATTCCTACCAGAGGTATCACCTCCCTTGACTGGTAGTCAAACCTGGAAACGGACCTGGTGGGTGCTCCATTCAGTCCTCCCACCCCCAGAGCCATCATTGTGACGGATGTCTCCTTCCTGGAGTAGGGTGCTCATATGGACAACCACACTACTCCCGGTACCTGGACCCCATGAGAGGCCAGACTACATATAGACATTGGAGCTGAGGGTGGTCTGCATGCTAGACCTTCCTTCTGCTCATACACTTGCTCGACATATAGATAATGTCAGACAATATCACCACTGTGGTCTATATAAACAAACACAGAGGAGCAAGATCTTGTCTCCTCTGTCAGGAAGCCGTCAGTCTCTGGAACTGGTGCATCAGGAACTGCATCATGATACAGAAAAGCCAGAAGTGTGTTCAATCAATATTTCTGTTCTGTATTTGAGAAGCCATATGATGTAGTCCTATCATATCATATGATCATTCTGGTTCAATGGCTCTCAAGCCAGGGGTAGCACCCCCAGTTCCAGCACCTATGTTCACAACACCTTTGCCAACAGACTAAGCAGAAACTTCTCAGCAAACCATGAGTGGGACATCCACAACACAGTCCTAAGTGAGATATTTACACAGTGGGATACACCTTTTTGCATCCCGAACGATCAGAAAGTTTCACCTACATTGTTCCAGAGGAGCCATGTGTCACGGCTCCCAGGGAAATGCCCGTCTGCTGTCCTGGATGAATGACCTCAAGTATCAGGGGGTAGCCGTGTTGGTCTGTATCTACAAAAACAACAAGGAGTCTGGTGGCACCTTAAAGACTAACAGATTTATTTGGGCATAAGCTTTCGTGGGTAAAAACCTCACTTCTTCAGATGCATCCTTTTTGCACGGATGCATCCGAAGAAGTGAGGTTTTTACCCACAAAAGCTTATGCCCAAATAAATCTGTTAGTCTTTAAGGTGCAATCTGACCTCAAGTATGCCTTTCCTTCCATTCCCCTACTTCCACAGGTCGTAGGGAAGATACATTGCAACAGAGCCAACATCATTCTCTTAGCACCCTACTGGCCCAGACAGTTCTGCTTCACAGAACTTCTAACAATGTCTGCCTATTACCCAAGGTTTTCTGAACCCAAAGCTATTGATAACTTTACTCTTCACAAGGGAGTGGCAGGAAATAAATCAATGAAGTCACAGCCATCCAACCCATAGATGGTTGACACAAGCAGTACAAGAGTGCTCTTACTTAAAGCTACACTTTATTTAGTCTCAAGCACTTACACACATCTGCAACAGGTTAGTAAAATACCCCAACCCTTAATAATTAATGAAGTCTGGAGCGGTTTTCAAATGGTACAGTGACAGACGTCCGATGGCCCATCTTCTGTCTGCCATTGGGGACCCTCAGATGTGTCCACAAAGTGATCCATCTAGCCCAGCAGTTCTCAAACTGTGGCTCTTGACCCAGTTTTAATGCGGTCACCAGGGCTGGCTTAGACTTGCTGGGGCCCGGGACTCAAGCCCAAGCCTCACTGTCTGGGACTGAAGCCCAAGCCCTCGGGCTTCAACCCTGGGTGGGGGGGCTCAGGTTACAGGCCCCCTGCCTGGGACTGAAGCCCTTGGGGTTTGGCTTTGGCCTCCCTACCCAGGGCAGTGGGGCTCAGGCTTTGGCTGTGCTCCCCCCACCTGAGGCAGTGGGGCTTGGATGGGCTCAGGCAACCCCCTCCTGGGGTCGTGTAATAATTTTTGTTGTCGTAATGGGGGCATGGTGCAATGAAGTTTGAGAACCCCTGATCTAGCCCAAACTTCTCCCCCTTTATTATGCATCTGAAGAAGTGGGTTTTTTACCCACGAAAGCTTATGCCCAAATAAATCTGTTAGTCTTTAAGGTGCCATCAGACTCCTCGTTGGTTTTGTGGATACAGACTAACACGGCTACCCCCGATACTTATTTATTGTGTTAGTATAACAATAACGTCCATCAAAAAAACTTGTTAAGCAAGCAGTTTCAAAGGTTAAGCAAGAGGTTTCCTCAGACCGTTAATTAGACAGATGTGTTTTTGCAAAGTCTGCATGTTTGAGGGTCCTGACAAACATTATTTGCTAGTATTGTTACATAATTTACACATGAGATAGCTCTGTCTGTTTGTGTGTGAGAGAGAGAGATACGCACCCTCCATATAAGGACAAGCTATGATTGCTACTTAAATATTGATTACAGTTGTATCTGTAAGTCCTGAATGCAAAGTGTAATGTTCTGTGTTTGTTTCTTTCCAAGTTTCCAATAATGACATAACTTTGGGAACTGTAACTGGAGGCATTCTTTTTCTCCTTTTGGTCACCAGCTTGGCATTATTTAAAAGAGCTCAAATTTCTCAGTTCCTTGGAAGGTGAGTAACATTCCATTCATGTTTAAATCGTGACAACATTGTGACACTTCTAATATTGTCTAATCCCAGCTCTGCAAAAGTACCTCTGCTACACTTCCTAACTGGTCCATTATTAGCCTAGGATGCTCTGACAGATCTGGTCACACTCCCCCTGTTGGACACTGAGACTACTATGAGAGTTTAGCCACTGTTCCTGGCTTCTAGCCTCTGGGCCAGCACTCCAGGGGCAGACCTCATGTATGACACTCCTCAGGCAATGGGGAGCAGGACCACTGCAGTCCAAATGCCTGGACCCTGAAACTAATGCCTCTTCCCAGCAGCTTTTGCACATTCCCCAGAATCCCACCAAACGTGCAAGCCTTTGGGTTTACAGCTTACTTCTTCTGCGACAGTGAAAGCCAAAAGAAAATACAAATTTTGCACTGGATTCTACACCACCACTGCCATTTAATTAGTATGAAAAATACACAGACTGATACAAATGACAAACACACTAATGTGCATTACCCTGCCTCATGCTCCTCACCAATCAGGAGAGTTCTTTGGGCTTGGGCAGAGTCCTCTGGAGTGTCCAGGATCCTCTTCCTGCAGCTCCTATACTCTCTTCGGAATCATGGAGCCGTTTCATCCCAGCTAGCTTTCTTTTACTGTGGTTGGTCCGTGGTTAAATTTAACATCCCCACCCCTGCTATGAAAACCTGCCCGTCTCTTCCTCTCTCCTGCCCAAAAGTTCACGTCCTTCCAAAAGCTTTCCTTTTTGTTCCTCCTATGAATCCTTTTTAAACCCCTGCTATGTCACCTCCGTCCCATTGTCCTGTTTGGGGATTTTGCACTGTCTTCACTTCACCCTTTCTGCAAACCACTTAGAGGAAGTAGCTTCTCCCAGCTCCAGCCACTCTCCATAATAACGTTCTGTTGTCCATCTGGTAGGGCCGTGCTTCAGCACATCAGAAAATGTTGGATTCCATGTCCACAGAGAGGCATTCCCTGATACAACAAATCTGTAACAACTTCATAACATCAACCAGAATCCATACATTTTAAATAGAAAGATTCCCTAAATCAGTGGTCGGCAACCTTTCAGAAGTGGTGTGACGAGTCTTCATTTATTCATTCTAATTTAAGGTTTTGCGTGCTAGTAATACATTTTAACGTTTTTAGAAGGTCTCTTTCTATAAGATATAACTAAACTATTGTTGTATGTAAAGTAAATAAGGTTTTTAAAATGTTTAAGAAACTTCATTTAAAATTAAATTAAAATTCAGAGCCCCCCAGACCGATGGCCAGGACCCGGGCAGTGTGAGTGCCACTGAAAATCAGCTTGCGTGCCGCCTTCAGCACGTGTGCCATAGGTTGCCTACACATGCCCTAAATTGTCACAGATGTGTCTATAGTGCCAAACAAGTGGCTACGAACAACCCATATCAACCTAGAGGAACTGTGAAAGTTTGGTGACATAGATAGGCTCCCTACATTGGTAGGCAATTTAGCTTCATAGTTAACTGCCTATTACCTGAACCAAACCTAAGTTAGTTGGTTGGAAAGAAATAGCAACATAGATGGTTCTTCTTCGAATGCTGTCCTTGTGGGTGCTCCACTCTAGGTGACGGTGCGTCCCGGCGCCGTTGATCGGAAATTTTCAGTAGCAGTGCCTGGTCAGGGTGCACGCACTCAGTTGGTATCTCCCGTCTTGTTGGAATCTTCCTGAGTGCGTGCGCCCCGCACCCTCCTCAGTTCCTTCTCAACCGTCCTCGGCTGAAGACGGGATTTGGGGCAGTGCTGATTCTCTTCCCTGGTCTCTGTAGGAAACAGTAACAAAGAACATAGAAAGAATTATTAGTTACATCCCAGTTGTTTCCCTTCCTTTAGTACAGTTACATATTTAGTTACTTAGGGATTTTTTTTTTTTAACTCAGGCTTGTCTCCTGTTGAGACACTCTCCCCTGCCATTTCTAGTTCAAAATGACAGGAGCTTCAGGATTCAAAAGGTGCGTTTCCTGTCAGGACGCCATGCCACGGTCGGATGGGCACTCACATTGTGTGAAGTGCGTCGAGGACACCCACGTCCCCGCAAAGTGCCTCCACTGCACAAGCCTCAAGTCAAGAGCTCGTCGGGATAGGGACCTGCGGCTCAAAATACTGATGATGGAAAAATTCTTACAGCCGCTTTCGGAGACGGGGAAAGTTAAACCCGCTCCCGCACGCTCCGCGGCCAGATCAGAACCAGTTGGGAGCACTGCTTCACCCTCCCTGGAGCGGAGGCAAGAAGCAGGACAGTCTCAGAGGAGAGACTTCAACAAGGGTAGCGGGTCTCCCACGAGATCCCTATCCTCTGTGCTGACAGCGCCAAAGGCAGGCGCCTCAGCCTTTTCTAACACCTCAGCCGCGGCTCTGACAGAGCGCAGAGGCAGGGACCCGACCTCCCATGCCGGGAAGGTCCTCGTGGCACCAGTCCCCTCGGCACCGCAAACCGATGCGATGCCGACAGCGCGCTACTCCTCAGCAACAAAAGCGGCCCCGGTGCCGGCAGCACACGCCTCCTCGGCACTGAAAACGGCCGCGGTGCCAGCAGCGCGCGCCTCCTCAGCACCTAAAATGGACGTGGTGCCGGCAGCAGGACCCTCCTCGGCACAGAGAAGAATGTCGGCACCGAGCCTCTCTTCCATCCGGGCACCGGCAGCGGACCCCCTGCAGGGCACCTCCAAGCAGTCTGCAGCACTGCTGTCACTTTCACTTTCTCCTGCTAATACGCTAGAGCACAGAACAGGCTCAGCGCAGTCCAGGAAGCAGGAGCAACAGTTTCTCAACCAATGTGACCTTTTAGTGCCACCTGAGCCTCACTCTCTGCTCCTAGATACACAGGGCTCGCTTTTTGACCAGCCACTCTCTCCACCTGAAATGGCTTTCACCTCCAGCAAACTCGATTTACAGCAGCAAGCGGAGTTCTCCCCTCCTGCTTCTCCTCCTCCTCCTCTCCCACCTCAGGTCACGGCTCAAGGTCACCACCCTCAGTTTCCCTACTTCGCCCCCCTATGGGGGACACCTGGGTTCTCCTACCCTATGTCTTGGCCTCAGTGGTACCCTTGGCAACATCCTCCTACCAATCATCCTCCTTCTGTGCCTCAATCTCCTGCTCCGCCCACATCTAGGGTTCCTGAGCCCCCTCCTGAGTATGTGAATGATGCACCATATCCTGACTCACCGACCCCCTAACTCTCCATTAGCCCAAGACGGAGCCCACCTCCCTCCGCCTCCACAGACCATGGACGACTGTAAACAATTTCAAGAACTTTTCAGGAGAGTGGCACTCAGTCAAGATATCCCCTTAGAAGAGGTTCAGGAGACACAACACAGACTCCTCAGAATCCTTCAACCATCTGCGCCCTCAAAGATCGCACTCCCTATAAACGAAGCACTCCTGGAGCCAGCTGACACTGTCTGGCAAACCCCAGCTTCTTTAGTACCAATTTGCAAAAAGGCCGAACGCAAATACTGTGTCCCTGCTAAGGACGCTGACTTCCTATTTTTTCACCCACCACCAAACTCTCTTGTCATGGATGCAGTTGCACAGAGGACAAAACAATCACAATATCGACCCACCCCGCAGGACAAGGACCTTAGACACCTTGACGTCTTGGTCCACAAGGTTTATACGTCCTCCACACTACAATTCAGAATAGCGAACTATTCTGCTCTCCTTGCCAGCTACGACTTTGATAATTATAATAAAGTTTCTGAATTTGCCTCCTACATTCCAGAGGATAGGAGAGCAGACTTCCAATCAATCCTGACTGAGGGCCAACTGATTTCCAGAATGGCCCTACAAGCATCTCTAGACACGGCGGACACAGCAGCCCGTACTACTGCAACCTCTGTAGTTATGCGCAGATCTTCATGGCTCTCTGCATCTGGCATCCTCAAAGAAGTACAGACCAAAGTGGAGGACCTCCCCTTTGATAAGGCCAAACTTTTCTCCGAAAAAAACTGATGAACTCCTTCACACCATGAAAGATTCTAGAGCAATACTGCGCACCCTGGGCATTCACCCATCTCTTCCCAGGAGACAATGATACCAGCCCTACCAAAGACCACGCACACAACAGTACTATCGTCCTCAACCCAGACCATATGACATAACTAGGAATCGTGCTAGACCCCCTAAGCGCAGACAAAATCAAGCCACCACCTTCTGTCCATCGGGAAATAAACAACAGTTTTGAAAAGTCGGTTGAGGGTCTGCACGACCACCCCTCGATTCCACCGCTTACTTGCCCATTTGGCCACTGCCTCCAGAATTTCCAACGTGCCTAGCAGCGGATTACACAGGACCGCTGGGTCCCAGAAATAGTTCAGTCCGGTTACTCCATCCCTTTTATATCCTAACCTCCTATCCTTCCCCGTCCCTCTTCAGAGATCCTTCTCACGACCACTTACTTCACACAGAAGTGGCGCATCTTCTACAACTAGGTGCAGTGGAACCTGTGCCAACACAACATCAAGGGACAGGTTTCTACTCCCATTACTTTCTGACTCAGAAAAAGACCGGAGGATGGAGGCCTATACTAGATCCACGTCGACTGAACAAATTCGTGAGGGTACAAAGATTCAAGATGGTCACACTGGGCACAATAATACCTGCACTGGATCAAGGGGACTGGTTCACAGCCCTTGACCTACAGGACACTTATTTTCATATATCAATTCATCCAGCTCACAGACTCTTCCTACAATTCACAGTCAGTCACGACCACTTTCAATACAGAGTTCTTCCTTTCGGACTCTCCACAGCACCGAGAGTTTTTTCCAAGACTCTAGCCATGGTCGTGGCTCACCTCCGCAAACATGGGATCACGCTGTTCCCTACCCGGACGATTGCCTCATCAAGGGCAACTCCTATGGCGAGATACTTCAAGCTACCCGCTTTGCCATCTCCCTCTTTCACAGCTTAGGCCTCCAAATAAACATCCAAAAATCCACCCTGACACCTACACAACAGATCGAGTTCATCGGAGCTCATCTCAACTCAATCCAGAGCAGGGCCTCGCTCCCATAGCACAGATTCCTCGCTATCACGCAGCTCATACGCACGCTCTCTGTCCGTCCCAGGACACAGGCAAGAATCTGCCTACAGCTCCTTGGTCACATGGCAGCCACCACCTTTGTGGTTCAGCATGCCAGGCTATACATGAGATGTCTCCAGGGCTGGCTCAATTCCAATTTCAAACCCAACAGACACACCTTCGGGATGTTGCTAACTCCTCCTCCCAATGTTACAGCTTCCCTACATTAGTGGACAAGACCAGAAAACTTCTGCATGGGGGTTTCCTTCCAGAAACGATCCCCAACGCTCATGCTCACCACGGACGCTTCCCTAATTGGTTGGGAAATGCACCTAGGGGGTCACAGGGCACAAGGCCGGTGGTCCGCAACAGAGACACACCTACACATAAATCTCTTAGAGCTCAGAACAGTGAGGCGAGCATGCCTTCACTTTCCTCCCCTCATAAAGAACAAATCTCTTCAGGTCTTAACAGACAACATAGCATGCATGAACCACATAAACAGACAAGGGGGAGCACAATCACATTCCCTTTGCATGGAAGCCATCCATCTATGGAATTGGTGCATACAACATCAAATACAAATCATTGCTTCCTACCTACCAGGCTGCCACAATACTACTGCCGACGCACTCAGCAGGCACTTCTCGACAGAACACGAATGGGAGCTGCACCCTGCAATACTTCAACAGCTCTTCTCCCTCTGGGGCACCCCGTCAATAGATCTCTTTGCCACGACCCAGAATCGAAAATGTCCCGTTTTGCTCCAGAGCGGGACTCGGGACTGCATCCCTCGGAGACGCATTCCTCATCCCGTGGAACAACTCCCTCCTGTATGCCTTCCCACCAATCCCTCTGTTACACTGGGTTCTTCGGAAGATCGCGGACGACAAGGCCCGGGTCATCCTTATTGCCCCGGCTTGGCCAAGACAGACGTGGTACCCTACCTACTCCGCATGTCCTCCCGTCACCCACAGGCTCTCCCCAACAGGCCAGATCTCCTTTCCCAGGACAACGGATGGGTTCTTCACCCCCAGCTCCAAAAGCTCCACCTCACAGCCTGGTTCCTTCATGGTTCCAAACCCATGAACTAGCCTGTTCCGAGCAAGTCCAATACGTGCTCCTGCATAGTAGGAAAGACTCCACTCGTAAAACCTACCTGCAGAAGTGGAAGCGTTTCGCCCTCTGGTGCTCATGTAATCACTTAACGCCCAATGTGGTGACCTCCCTAACATTCTAGACTACCTCCTGAAACTAAAACAGGACGGACTTTCGCTCAGCTCCATCAAAGTGCACCTGGCAGCGCTTGCCACCTTCCATGACCTATTAGAGGGTTAATCACTCTTACCCACCCCACCATAAAACGCTTTCACAGGGGCCTGCAAAATCTCTACCCTGAAATTTACCCAACGGCGGCTGCATGGAATCTTAACCTCGTTCTTCACGCTCTCATGAAACCTCCATTCGAGCCCTTGGCTACCTCCTCTCATCTCCATATGTCCATGAAGGTGGCTTTCTTAGTTGCCATAACGTCGGCAAGGAGAGTAGGTGAAATGAGCGCCCTGATGGCCCACCCTCCCTACACAATCTTCTCCAAAGACAAAGTCACTTTGAGACCACATCCTAAATTTCTTCCTAAGGTGGTATCTACCTTCCACCTCAACCAACCTATATACTTACCTACTTTCTATCCCAAACCTCACAAGACTCTGCAAGAGGCAACCCTGCATACTCTCGACGTCAGGCGAGCAATCGCCTTTTATTTAGACAGGACTAAACCATTTCATAAGTCCCACCGACTCTTTGTTTCCATTACCAAAAGTTCGAAAGGGATGGCTATCTCTAAACAATGTCTGTCCAAGTGGATCCCTGACTGCATCAGATCCTGTTACCACGCGCAAAATCTTCAACCGCACAAAGGCATTAGAACTCATTCCACTCAAGCTATGTCGACATCTGTTAAGGCTGGATCCCCACTTTGAACTTTAGGGTACAAATGTAGGGGCCTGCATGAAAACTTCTAAGCTTAACTACCAGCTTAGCTTTGGTTTTGCTGCCACCATTTTAATGGATTTCATTCCTGGGAAGCCTTGAAAAACCTTCACCAATTCCCTGGTGAATACAGATCCAAACCCCTTGGATCTTAAAACAAGGAGAAATTAACCATCCCCCCTTTTTTCTTCCACCAACTCCTGGTGAATACAGATCCAACTCCCTTGGATCTAAAACAAGGAGAAATTAACCATTTCCCTCCTTCCTTTCACCAACTTTTGGTGAATCAAGATTTAAACCCCTTGGATCTTAAAACAAGGAGAAATTAACCATTCCCCCTCCTTCCTCCCACCAACTCCTGGTGAATACAGTTCCAACCCCCCTGGGATTTACAATAGGGAGAAATTAACCATCCCCCCCTCCTTCCTCCCACCAACTCCTGGTGAATCAAGATCCAAACCCCTTGGATCTTAAAACAAGGAAAAATTAATCAGGTTCTAAAAAGAAAGCTTTTAATTAAAGAAAAAGGTAAAAATTATTTCTGTAAAATTAGTATGGAAATTAACCTTACAGGGTAATTAAACTTAAAGAGCTCAGAGGACTTCCCTCTAGTTTTAGGTTCAAAGTACAGCAAACAAAGATAAACACTTAAGTAAAAGGTACATTTACAAGTTGAGAAAAACAAAGGAAAACTAACACGCCTTGCCTGGCTATTTACTTACAAGTTTGAAATAGGAGAGACTTGTTTAGAAAGATGTGGAGAACCTGGATTGATGTCTGGTCCCTCTCAGTCCCGAGAACGAACACACCCCAAAACAAAGAACACAAACAAAAGCCTTCCCCCCCCAAGATTTGAAAGTATCTTGTCCCCTTATTGGTCCTTTAGGTCAGATGCCAGCCAGGTTACCTGAGCTTCTTAACCCTTTACAGGGAAAAGGATTTTGGAGTCTCTGGCCAGGAGGGATTTTATAGTACTGTACACAAGACAGCTATTACCCTTCCCTTTATAGTTATGACACGCCCCCCAAATCACAGATAGTGTTGGATGTTTGGTTCCACACTGGCTGTGATTTTTTCCTGGAGTTTTAGGAGAAAACAGAGTTAATAAGACACATGTACCTTTAGACATACTACTGATTATATAAAACTAACAATATGTTTTATTCCAAGAACAATTGTTAATTACTTAACTTTGGGAAACTTTCCCGGGAGAGTGCATTAGCCACTTTGTTAGAAGCTCCCGAAATGTGTTGTATTTCAAAATTCAAATTTTGGAGAGCTAAACTCCACCAAAGAAGTTTTTTGTTATTTCCCTTGGCGGTATGAAGCCACTGTAGCACAGCATGGTCTGTTTGTAGTTGGAAACGCCGTTCCCAAACATATGGGCGTAGCTTTTTCAGCGCGTACACAATGGCATAGCATTTCTTTTTGCTGATTGACCAATGGCTTTCCCTTTCAGACAGTTTCTTACTGAGAAATACGACAGGATGGAAATTTTGATCCGGTTTTTCCTGCATTAAAACTGCTCCCACGCCTCGCTCGGACGCATTTGTGGTTACTTGGAACGGTTTGTTAAAGTCTGGGGCCCTTAGCACAGGGTCAGACATGAGTGTTGCCTTAAGCTGGTTAAAGGCCTTTTGACACTCATTAGTTCACTGAACTGCATTTGGCTGTTTCTTTCTGGTTAGGTTTGTCAGCGGGGCGGCGATTTGGCTGTAGTGGGGTACAAATCGCCTATAATATCCAGCCAAGCCTAAGAAGGATTGGACCTGTTTCTTAGACTTTGGAACCGGCCACTTTTGGATAGCATCCACTTTGGCCTGTAGGGGATTTATAGTTCCTTGACCCACCTGGTGCCCCAGGTAAGTTACTCTGTTTTGGCCTATTTGACACTTTTTAGCCTTAACAGTTAGTCCTGCCTGCTGGATGCGCTCGAAAACTTTTTCCAGGTGCTTCAGGTGCTTTGCCCATGAATTAGAAAAAATGGCCACATCATCGAGGTAGGCAACTGCAGATTCTCCCAATCCCGCTAGGAGACCATTTACAAGTCTTTGGAAGGTGGCGGGTGCATTTCGCAACCCGAAAGGGAGTACATTGAATTCATACACCCCTGCCTGGGTGACGAAGGCTGACCTTTCCTTAGCGGGTTCATCTAGTGGTACTTGCCAGTACCCCTTGGTTAAGTCTAAAGTAGAGATGAATTGGGCATGTCCCAATTTCTCCAATAGCTTATCTGTGCGTGGCATTGGATAGTTGTCAGGACGAGTTACAGCATGTAGCTTACGGTAATCCACGCAAAAGCGTATTTCCCCATCTGGTTTGGGAACTAGAACCACTGGAGATGCCCATGCACTCTTAGAGGGGCGGATTATACCCATCTGTAGCATGTCCTAGATCTCCCTTTGAATAGCAGTTTTGGCATGAGGTGACTCCCGGTAGGGTGGGGTTCTAATAGGGTGAGCATTACCTGTGTCAATGGAGTGGTATGCCCGTTCGGTCCATCCTGGAGTGGCTGAGAAAATTGGTGCAAAGCTTGTGCACAGCTCCTTGATCTGCTGTTGCTGCAGACGTCCAAGGGTCGTGGAGAGGTTCACCTCTTCCACGCCACCATCCTTTTTTCCTTCGTAGTAGACACCTTCAGGCCACTCCGCGTCATCTGTTTCCTGGGCTGTAAACTGGCAAACGTTTAATTCTCTGGAATAAAAGGGCTTAAGAGAATTAACATGGTATACCTTAGGCTTTATGTTGGAGGTGGGGGAGGCTATGAGATAGTTAACAGCTCCTAGGCGCTCCTGGACCGTGAATGGTCCTTTCCACGATGCTTTTTTTCTTTTTCTTTTTTTTATTTCTTTTTTTTTCAGCTCCATCTTTTTTTTTTTTCGCTTCATAGTTTTTTTGTGAGCCTTTTTTTGGCTTTTTCCAGCTCCATCTTTCTTTCATGGGCCTCCTTTTTGGCTTTTTTTTCTCTTGCTCTCTGGTCTGTCTCGAGTTTTGTTAATTGAAGCAGTCTTTGATGTTTTCTTTCATTTTTTTCTGCTTCTAGTTTGGCTAGTTCTATTTTTTTAGCTACTTCTTTGGTAGTCATTTTCCTGTTTTTTTTGTGTTGGGTCACACCCTCGGCAGTTGACTGAAACTGGGATGTACTTAGCTCTGGCTGCTGCTGAGTTAACAGAGACTTTCTAACTAGCTACTCCCGAGGATGTAAAAAGAAAAAAAAAAACAATTCAGCTTGTAAATTCCTTTTACCAGTCAAGTTTGCTCATTTGAACACTTCTCTTAACAAAGGACCTGTTAAAAAAACTTAACACCTCTGCCTTCAGGCAAGGAGAGATAAGATATGCATCTATCTACCTCCAGCTCGGCTTTTCAAGCAGCTAGAAGGAAAAAAAAAATCTCACTGGCTTTTGGGTTTAAAATGATCCCACCGCTATGCCACCATGTCAAGGCTGGATCCCCACTTTGAACTTTAGGGTACAAATGTAGGGGCCTGCATGAAAACTTCTAAGCTTAACTACCAGCTTAGCTCTGGTTCTGCTGCCACCATTTCAATGGATTCCATTCCTGGGAAGCCTTGAAAAACCTTCACCAATTCCCTGGTGAATACAGATCCAAACCCCTTGGATCTTAAAACAAGGAGAAATTAACCATCCCCCCTCCTTCCTTCCACCAACTCCTGGTGAATACAGATCCAACTCCCTTGGATCTAAAACAAGGAGAAATTAACCATTCCCCTCCTTTCTCTCACCAACTGCTGGTGAATCAAGATCCAAACCCCTTGGATCTTAAAACAAGGAGAAATTAACCATTTCCCTCCTTCCTCCCACCAACTCCTGGTGAATACAGTTCCAACCCCCCTGGGATTTACAACAGGGAGAAATTAACCATCCCCCCCTCCTTCCTCCCACCAACTCCTGGTGAATCAAGATCCAAACCCCTTGGATCTTAAAACAAGGAAAAATCAATCAGGTTCTAAAAAGAAAGCTTTTAATTAAAGAAAAGGTAAAAATCATTTCTGTAAAATCAGTATGGAAATTAACCTTACAGGGTAATCAAACTTAAAGAGCTCAGAGGACTCCCCTCTAGTCTTAGGTTCAAAGTACAGCAAACAAAGATAAACACTCAAGTAAAAGGTACATTTACAAGTTGAGAAAAACAAAGGAAAACTAACACGCCTTGCCTGGCTATTTACTTACAAGTTTGAAATAGGAGAGATTTGTTTAGAAAGATGTGGAGAACCTGGATTGATGTCTGGTCCCTCTCAGTCCCGAGAACGAACACACCCCAAAACAAAGAACACAAACAAAAGCCTTCCCCCCCCCCCCCAAGATTTGAAAGTATCTTGTCCCCTTATTGGTCCTTTAGGTCAGATGCCAGCCAGGTTACCTGAGCTTCTTAACCCTTTACAGGGAAAAGGATTTTGGAGTCTCTGGCCAGGAGGGATTTTATAGTATTGTACACAGGACAGCTATTACCCTTCCCTTTATAGTTATGACAACATCGTTGCCTTCCTACACAACGTTCACATTCCTGACATCTGCAAAGCAGCTACTTGGTCATCTGAACACACGTTTGCAAAGCACTATGCTCTCACGCAAGACACCACGGCAGACACCATAGTAGGCCATACAGTACTATCAACAGTACTCACTGCCGCATCTCCAAAGTCCCACCAACCATAGTGGGTATTGCTACACATTCACCTAGAGTGGAGCACCCACAGGGACAGCACAGAGTGGGGTTCACCAACATGGAGCTGTTTGTGAATTGGGCCTGGGTAAATAAAGATACAGTGATTTAGTTATTACAAAGATCCAGTGTAAGTATTCAGGCGTGAAAATGCATTGCAAGATGCTACATACACACACAGAGTTATAGAAAAATTGTATAATTTATTAAATTTGAAAAACAGTATGAGAGCATGTAAATAGAGTATCCAAAAGCACTCACACAAGGGGCAGAGTATGGCTGCATGTGCAACTGACTGAGGCTTGAAGCCAATGGATTTATTGTCTTACCATTGTATTTGTCAGTGGATATTTATTTATATCCCAGGGTGCAGTAAGTAATCCTGGACTGCATGATTTGTATTTTAATTTTGTAATAGATTCCTACGGTATAATATGAATGCATAGTGAGATTTAAAATAATCCTAAAGAGAGAGAGAGAAAATTCCTGACATCAGCACTTAGCTGTGCAACTTCAAGATTCTCGAGTTGTTGGTTTTTTTTTAATTGTTATGGCATGAATACCTAGCACATGGAAAATGGTGGATTTAGCAAACAATGTTTTCAAATCAGCCAGTAGCAAGTAAGGCCATAGTGCCTAATAGGAGTTCTTTGTGAAAGTAGAACTGGAAATGTGAGTGGGTTATACAAACTTTTACTTCTATAAAAATAGCTCCTCTTTTCCCAAGGGAACATGATTGCTTATAATTCTGAATGCCAGATTCTGATGACAGGATAGATATGGTTAGATAAAGATTGGCAGTTACATTTGATTGTGCTTTACTCATTTTACTCTGTTGGGTTTTTTTAGACGAACCTGAGGGGAAAAAAGCAGTATTCGATCTAAAAAGTAGAAGGGAAGCAATTTCTTCAACAAAACACAAGATACTGGAAGTTTGAAAAAGCAGTGTTTTTCTTATCAGATCAGCCACTGAAAGAGCATATGGAATCCTGCTGAGATATTGGTGTCAAAATTCATGGGGAGTTTCATTTTTTTGAAACAGTCAGTTTTATTTTGTTCTTCTGTTCTACTTCTTTATTTGAATAAACATGTTTTGTTCTTATCTGTGCTTCTCTTCTGTATTAACGTATCTCCTCAGCACCTTACAATAAAAAGAGCTGGTTTACAGCAACCAGTCAACCAGCTGCTGAACTAAAGAGAGGTCTTTAATGCAATCTTCAAACATAAGGCTCAGACTCAGAACTTCCAGGGGCAGTAAATGACGTGCACGGAGAAGACAAAACTTCCAAAAAGCTGAGTGAGTGAGCAGATAACAGCCATGCTTGGAAAGTCACAGGGCATGTCTACACAGCCTGTTGAAGCAAACCTCCCAGCCCAGGTTGACAGATTTAGTGTCCACCTCTCTCTCTAGGCTTCAAACCCCAAGCTGCAACTTCAAAGCGCTGTCTACAGAGCTAATTTTAAAGCACTAGTGGGAGCCCAGCTACCCCAAGCCTTTTGAGCCAGGCTGAGAGGCTCACTTCCAAGAGCTATGTAATTATACTCACTGTGGTCTTAGCAACAAAGGGAATGTTTAGGAAAGAAATAATGCCTACCCTAGTTTTTAATACTATACAATGAACTGTGTGAAACTAATAATTTAGATAAACTTACAGTATGAATCCTGAAGCGCCTACTTAGACAAAATCCCTATTGACTGTGATAGAAGTCTTGCTCAATTAAAGATGGCAGGACTTCCCCAGAAACAGTACTGTTCCTTGTTTGTTTGTTTGTTTACAATACTTGGCCGTTCCTAGCACTTCACGCCTGGTACAGCAACTAGGTGGAAATCAGGACTTGGTTGTGTTAAGTGTCCATCACGGTAGCTGGCCACAATCATGATGTAAGCAGGGTCTGAATGAGGTCTCACCTGACAGCTAGCTGGGAGGGGGAGGGACTTCAGGAGCAAACTGTACTTACATGAACACACCTACTCTGCCAAGATATCCAGCAAATAGAGCTGTGTTGCTCAAAGTGATCAACTTTGGCTATTGTTGGGTTACATATCACTTTAGTACAGAATGCAGGGGCAGTGAGATGTTATCAATGTAATCTTTATTGTCTGAGTAAAGGGGAGCAGAACTGTGCTTAACCTATCCCAAATGAGGGGGTCACCCTCATCTGAAGGGAACTTGCTAAACCAGGGGCTCGAATGCCAGAGCCTTATGAAAAAAAGGGGGGTAGAGACAAGTGTCCCAGCTAGGAGCTGTGGATTCTCCCCAAGGGTCCCTTGTCTGGTTTAACCTGTTCCTCCCCACTGTTCAGAGATAGAGCTAAATAAGCTCTATTAGGAATCTTTTGTTATTTTAAGTGCTCAATAGAGCTGAAATCACTTGTGGTGGGACAGCATTTCCTTCTAGCCTGCTTCAGGTTCTCACCACTAAGAGCTGACAATCACTGAGTTGTGTGGAACCTTAAGAGATTGACTTGCAGAGGTCACAGCAGAGAGGCAGCTGGCGAGTTGGCCAACGGAGACGAACGAGTGGCTGCCAGGATGACCAGTGGAGCGGAATGGCGGCTGGTGGAGTGGCCAGCCAGCCAGAACCAGTGTTCTGATGGCAGAGCAAGCAAGGCATCTTCTTCCACAGGTGCAAGGTGAACTCACACAGATGCACCTCTGACACCTGGGTCCTCACTGACCAAGAACAACCACTGTGAGTGGGGTATGGTGAGGGAGCAGAGAGGGGCACAGTAAAGGAACTTTTGGTTGTAGAACTCAAGAACAGGAGGCAGAATGCATTGCCTCACACACTCTGGGGTGGGTGTTCTGCTCATAGTTTTGTTTATGAATCCTACTTGCGACATTTTCCCTAATTAATGTCGGGTGACTTCCCTCCTTTCTTTAAAAGTTTCTTTTCTACACTCAGACTCTGTGCTTGCAAGTAGAGACGTTTTGCCTCTCAGAGACGCCCAGGGATAGTGTGTAGTTTTCCTAGGTTACTGGGTGGGGTCTGAAACTGGCTCTGTGCTGTATTGTTGAAAAGAAACCCCTAGATACTGAACCTGGCCCTGGTAGCTGCCAGCTCCACCTGGCAGAAGAGTTACAACTGACTTGAAGAGACTTTGATATTGACTATACATAAGCAACAAACTGCTTGCAGAATGTGACATTCTTGCTTCCCAAAGGCTCTTAGAAGGTTCCTAGTCTGGAAAAGACAACTGAAATATTTTATCTTACATCATACTCCTCTTAGTTATGAGGAGAGATTAATAAGACTGGGACTTTTCAGCTTGGAAAAGAGATGACTAAATTGGGATAGGATAGAGGCCTATAAAAGTGTGAAAGGTGTAGAGAAAGTGAATAAGGAATTATTTACTCCTTCACATAACACAAGAACCAGGATCACCCAATGACATTATAGGCAACAGATTTAAAATAAACATAAGGAACGGAAGTTTTTCTTACAATAATGCACAAAAGGAAGTATTTCATCACATAATACACAGTCAAGCTGTGGAACTCTTTGCCAGATGTTGTGAAGGCCAAGACTATAACAGGGTTTATAAAAGAACTAGGTAAGTTTATCAACAAACTAGGGACATGCAACCTAGATGGAGCGACTATAAGGTGGGTGCGTAACTGGCTGGAAAACTGTTCCCAGAGAGTAGTTATCAGTGGTTCACAGTCATGCTGGAAGGGCATAACCAGTGGGGTCCCACAGAGATCAGTTCTGGGTCCAGTTCTGTTCAATATCTTCAATTATTTAGATAATGGCATAGAGAGTGAACTTACAAAGTTTGTGGATGATACCAAGCTGGGAGGGGTTGCAAGTGCTTTAGAGAATAGGATTATAATTCAAAATGGTCTGGACAAACTGGAGATATGGTCTGAAGTATACAGGATGAAATTTAATAAGGACAAATGCAAAGTACTCCACTTAGGAAGGAACAATCAGTCGCACACATACAAAATGGGAAATGACTGCCTAGGAAGGAGTACTGCAGAATGGGATCTGGGGGTCATAGTGGATCACAAGCTAAATATGAGTCAACAGTGTAACACTGTTGCAAAAAAAAGCAAACATCATTCTGGGATGTATTAGTAGGAGTGTGGTAAGCAAGACATGAGAAGTAATTTTCCCGTTCTACTCCGCGCTGCCTAGGCCACAACTGGAGTATTGTGTCCAGTTCTGGGTGACACGTTTGAAGAAAGATGTGGACAAATTGGAAAAAGTTCAGAGAAGAGCATCAAAAATGATTAAAGGTCTAGAAAACATGACCTATGAAGGAAAATTGGGAAAAAAAATGGGTTTAGTCTGGAGATTAGACTGAGGGGGCCATGATAACAGTTTTCAAGTACATAAAAGATTGTTACAAGGAGGAAGGAGAAAAATTGTCCTCCTTAACCTCTGAGGATAGAACAAGAAGCAATGGGCTTAAATTGCAGCAAGGGAGGTTTAGGTTGGACATTAGGAAAAACTTCCCGTCACGGTGGTTTAGCACTGGAATAAATTGCCTAGGGAGGTTGTGAAATCTTCATCATTGGAGATTTTTAAGAGCAGGTTAGAGAAACAACTATCCGGAAGGGTCTAGATAATACTTAGTCCTGCCATGAGTGCCAGGGACTGGCGTCGATGACCTCTCGAGGTCCCTTCCAGTCGTACGATTCTATGGAGGACAGGCCCATCAGTGGCTATTAGCCAGGGTGGGCAGGGATGATGTCCCAACCTCTGTTTGCCAGAAGCTGGGAACGGGCAACAGGGGATGGATCACTTGGTGATTCCCTGTGGGACACCTGGCATTGGCCACTGTCGCAGACAGGCTACTGGGCTGGCTGGACCTTTGAGTGACCCAGTCTGGCTGGTATGGTCCGAAACATTCACACAATGCAGCCAGCCTGAGGCCCCCACTGCCCGCAGACCGTCCCTGGGGGACAGGTCCAGCCACGGCTCTTAGCGAAGCTGCTGCGGGACGCGGCCCCCCGCCCCGGGTGCCCCGAGCCGCTGCCTGCCCGCAGCTGGGGGCGCGGCCGCTTGCCCTGTCACCGGGCACTGGCCGGCGCCGCACAGGCTACGGGGCTGGGCGTCCCCTGGGCCTGACCCCGCCCCGCGCACGGAGCGCGCCCAGGCGGCTCCAGCCGGCGGGGGGAGGGAGTGGCTTGTGCGCATGCGTAGAGTGGCGGAAGCCCGCGCAGACCCCGTCCTCACGGCTGAGATCGGGGGAGTGGAAGGGAACTGGGCGTGGCGGCGGCTGCGCAGCCGCAGTGGGCGCGCTCGGGGCGGCCCGCCGAGGGAGGAGCCGGTAGTCCCCGCCCATGCAGCAGGAGGGGGTAGAACTCCTCTGTCACGGGACGTCCTCGCCAGAGAAGGAATCCTGGGGTCCAAGACGCGTCACGTGTTGGAGTATCACGTGACTGGCGTGGCTGCCGCCTTGGAAAAGTCGGTCACGTGGAGGGGAGGGGTCATGTGACCCTGTGGCCGTTGGGCGGCGCGCGCCTGCCTCGGGATGGCGGAGGAGTCTGCGGAGGATTGGCTGCTGGAGTCCTTGCGGCTGTGAGCGCCCCGAGACCCCGGCCGGGCCCTGCCCCCTCCCCTCCCCTCCCCCATAGGCCCGGGGCTCGAGCCCCCGTTCGCACGTCAGCCCCGGTCGGGTCACGCGCCGTCTCCGGGAGCGGGAGGGGACCAGCCATTGCCCCCGCCCCCAGAGCAGCCTGCGCGGCGCGGCCCAGGTGCGGGGTCAGGGTCGGGGCCACACTGGCCTTGAGCAAGTCACTTCACCGCTCCGTGCCTCAGTTTCCCCATGTGAATAACGGGGCCAATGATACTCACCTCGGTGGTGTGGCGCGTTGAGCGCTACAGACGGGAAGCACAGATAAGCAACGATCGTTATCAGCACCATCCATAACCCATGGAATTAAAGACTTGCCTGTGAGAGACATTGTCTTCTCTGTGGGCTGGTCTAATGCTTAGGTGCTGGGGGTGCCGCTGCACCCTCTGGTTTGAAGTGGTTTCTATCATGTACCGGATTTACATATTGGTTCAATGGCTCTTAGCACCCCCACTATACAAATTGTTCCAGTTCTAATGTTTTGTGTTTTTGTTTTGTTTTGTTTTTGCTTTCAGATATAATGATTTGCATGTGTTTGAGCTCCAAGAGCCGACCAGAGTCATTGAATGGATAGGAGAAAAAAGTGAGTCATTTCACTTGTGTTTGCTTGGCAAAATTAGTAACTGTTTTCAGAACTCAGTGGCTCCCGTATTTATTTCTGGGTGAATTTAGTGCTGGTGAAAGTGGCCCGTTTAACAGCCCTGGAGAGATGAACTCTTGTTAGTCCACAGAAATAGGTACAGCACTGGCAAATACAGCATATATTTCCAGAAGATTCCATGGAAAGATTTTGGATAGGCCATCTGTTAATTAATCTGGAGTGAGACAAGTTGCGTGAATAATATTTTTTATTGGGCCAACTTTTGTTAGTGGAAGGTACACACTTTCAGATCACACAGCTCTGTGTACCTTAAAAGTTTGTATCTTCCATCAAGAGAAGTAAGTCCAATAAAAGATTATCTTCTCTACCTTGTCTCTTTCATATCTTGGGACCAACATGCCTAGGACAACGCTGCAAGTAATTGACAATGGTAAATTTTGTGATATGGACCCCGGACTTATTTCACACGGCCACTCAACAGCCATTAGATGGTGATAACTTACTAGCAACTAGAGATAGAAGTGGTTCAGAGAAGAGCAATGAAAACAGTCAAGAGCCTGCAAACATTCTACTAAAAAAGACAGATTGAAAAGATTAGGATCGTTACCTTAGAATCGAGATGAATAAGAGGGGACATGATAAAAGTGCATTAAAATAATGAATGCTCTCTAGAGAAGGTAGATCAGGCGCTTCAGGCATATTCAGTGTTCTAATTAATGACAAAAATTTGGCAGGGATTTAAGCATTGTGCTTCAGGGTCTAAGCCAATCACTATTAGAGATCAGGAGGAGGCCTATGTTCAGGTAGATTATTATACATTTGCAGTTGAAAAGTTCTCATACTTTTATTTGAAGCATTTGGTTCTGGCCACTGTCAGAGACAGCATACTGGGCTAGATGGACTGCTCATCTGTTCCAGTGTGGCAGTTTCTGTGTTCCTATGAGCTGGTTTTTAATCACTGGCCACTAGTTGAAATGTTCTGTATACATACCCCACAGTCCAGGACTTTTTGAGGGAGCAGGAGACTGGCCAAGGTCTGGAGTCTAGTGCTTTGGTTAACCAAAGGCGCTGTTGCCATAAAAGCCTTTATTGTTTCTGCAACCTTGCCTCATTCTAAGAAAATTGTGCTTCTAGTGCTGCTTGTGTTCGCAACACCCTCCTAGTGGCCTTAACAGGAGCAGCAGTAGAGAGGGATAGGATCCTTGTCAAGCTCCTTCTGCTGAGAAAGCATTATGTACAGGTGCCCAGACAGTAGTTCAGTCCTCGGCTTCTGAAGGGGATTGGGAATGCTGCTGTATGGTGGTGCTTCTCCTACATTACATTACTGTGACCTTTCACCCCCGGGATTGCTGCACATAGCACCTCATCCAGCAGGATTAGTTGAGTGAAATTTATTAGGTCTGTGTCAGCAACTCCAATTGTTGCCTCCGGGCAAGTACTATGTGCTGTAGCTGAGACAGTGGTGTGATCCTGTGGAGAGTAAAATGGAATGGGAAAACAATGAAGGAGACATTTGTTGGGGTAAAAAATACCAAAGTAGAAGGAAGAAACGGCTTAGAAGGGTGAGTCTCCTGCAAATGTAGAGGAGAGGGGTAAATTGATCCAATGGCAGCACGTTGTGATTTGAGACAGATTTCCCCCAGTACAGCGAACACCCTAATCCTTAAATTCCCTTCAGAAAATTGTTCCTAGTGAATGAGCAGGCTCACCCTGAACTCATCTCCTCATTGTTTCTTTTGTAAATCTAGGTGTCTGTGTAGCGGGATACAAGAACTCCAGAAGAAATGAAATTCTCCAGCTCCTGTTGCCTCAAAAACTGTATGTGAAAGAGAAGCAGGTGATGGTGACTAAGTGGTATTCATTTCAAATTCTTTAGCTCCCCCAAATGTGTGCAGCCAGCAGGCGTTTTACAGAAACCCGCAAAAAGACAGGGTCCACCCCCTGAAGAATTTATAGGCTGCATGTAGACATGACCTGGTTAGATACACAAGGTAGAACAAGAGATACATTGAGATCACTCAGTGAAGGCATGGATGCATCTTGACGTTTCCATCTGAGTCTGCTGTTGTGGTTGTGAGTGTGGACTGACTTGTCGTAGGGCTGGGGTAAGTTTTCAGGAGGAATTGAATGAGGAGAGAGAAGTGGCTTGGTGAATTAGGGCAGCTCTACACAGGGGGAGTGTCGATGTAAGATGCGTCGACTTCAGCTACGGAAATCCGTAGCTGAAATTGTGTATCTTATTTCGACTTACCTTGGGTCCTCACGGCGCGGGATCGACGGCCGTGGCTCCCCTGTTGAGTCTGTTACTGCCACTCGCCCTGGTGAAGTTCTGGAATCAACGGGAGCGCGGTTCGGGGATCGACATATTGCATCTAGACGAGATGCGATATATCGATCCCTGATAGATCGATTACTACCCGCCGATTTGGCGGGTAGTCTGGACGTACCCTTAGTTTTAGGAGGTTGTTCCTATCGCAGGGCAGTGTGGATGAATGTGCGGACACCAGCTGCTCTGGCGTTAGTTCGTGCAGACTCCTGGGCTGCTTTGCTTGTTACCTTCTTTATTCAGCTAGTTTAAATCCGTTTGCAGTCATATTTGGACTCAACTCATCTACCTTTTCTAGCACTTTTCTCTGTAGATCTCAAAGCACTCTACGTCCGACATCAGTTTCATTGTCTTCATTTTACAGAGAGGGAAACTGAGGCACAGAGAAGCAAAGCCACTGGTCTCAGGTTACCCAGCAGGCAAGTGGCAAGTAGGGAAATGAATCCACATCTCCCGAGTTCCAATCCAGTGCTCTGTCCACCAGACCACACTGCCAGTTTGCTCCCTATGTCTTCATTTGAGAAGCTCTGCTCAGTTCTGACTGACTCTCATCCCTACCCCCAAAACAGAAAATTTTGTGATCTGGCAGTGTTTCAGATTCGCACCCTTGGGTTTCTGAAGGAACCCCTAGAATCTCCCTGCGCTTATAACAAACACCATAGTACCCCCCTTGCAAACGTTTTTGTATTTGTACCTCCTGTACCATCTTGTGCTGTGCTCTCCGCTGATCGCCCAGGCAAAGTGGAAGCAGACTAAGTTAGTACTTAAATAGACGAGCTTCCCAGTGCTGCAGAAAACGGTGCTTGGTTACTGGGTGGCATGCTCCCCGCTGGCCAGTGCCCCAGCATGCGGGAACGGGGCACTCTGCTGTTGGAGTTCCAGTCTTTTAGGTGAGTTGTAAATCCAAAGTCATGGCTGCTAGTGAGAAATGCCTTGGAACCTCCAATGACTCCAGGAGCAGGAATGTTAAACCCTGGGGCTTGGCCACACCTCTGCTGTGGTCATCCCCTGCCGTTATATTGGATATAGTGTTCCTCGTGTCTTGTCTCAAACTGTGCAATGGTCATGTGCTCGGCTTCTCCCCAGAGCTGGGTGAGAAACACTCCCTGCATATCAGTTTGTTTTCAAAGTGCTTTGGGATCCCCCCAGATAAAAAATACTGCATAAATTGACAGTATTAACTGTACCTGAGGACTTCAGCCCTTACAGACCTTGACTTGCTGCCCAGTTACCTTGAAAGAGTGAAGGAATGTTGACCTTAGCGGCATTATGTGCTAAAGAACAGCATCTGTCTGCTTCTGGTTTGTAGGGTTTGTGTCCTGAGAGAGATTTCAAGGTGGAACGTGGTGGATTTTCCGACCGCCCTGTGTACAGCCTGCGGCATGTGCCAAACACTAGGTATGTAGATGGGGACTTTCTGGTTCCTGTCGAATGGATGTGTTGGATTTGTTTTGTTCGATGAAAACTCCCCATTCCCTGTCCAGTTTGAGCCACCTCACAAGACTTGCCAGCTTTTAACATAGCTGGCCAGCAAAATGAATGTAACAAGGGCTCTAAAGAGCCCTCCCCACCCCCCAAACACTCAGCCTGGCTATCTGCCAAGGGAGGTCCAGTAAAACAGGAACGTATGTGAAAATCCCCTAGCGGAAAGGGCTCTGGCTCCTTCCTTCTCCCTTCAGTGCCAGGTCAATTTCTTCTCTCACTTTTTCTTGCTGTTGCCTCAATTCACCATCTCCCCTTCCTCCCCCCGCCACACTTTCTGATGTGGTGATGCCTCTCCTGGCCCCTCCCCCATGTGCTCCTGTGTATACTCCCCTGTGCATTCCATTGGCTCACCTCTTTCTCTTCCTCCGGCGGTCCTCCCTCTCTGCGGGTTTTCTACATGGCCTCGCCCAGGAGAGGTGCCTTAGGTATCTCACCCGCTGGGATATCTCCTTCCCCTGCCTCCCCAGTACAGAAGTGCTCAAGTGCTTGTGTTGTGGGGTGCATGGGGCAGCTGGCCGCTCTACTCTTGCTGTCCTGTGTCATGCAGGGGAGGGGAGATCAGAGGAGCCAGCAGAAAGGGAGCGGCTGTAGAGAAGAGGCAGTGTTAGCAGCGCCCCCTCCTGGTGGGAAACCACTGAAAAGTCTGCCCTGGTGGTGGAATTTTTAGGAGGCAGCTCCTGCAAACAGCCTCCTTCACTGACCTGGGGAGGCTCTCTCTCCCCTTTCCCTCTCCTCTCCCCAGGCTCCCACAGATCATTCCCTGGATATTTTCCAGTGCTTTGCCCAGTCTAGTGTTGGTGGCAGAGACTCAATTGCTGACATTAAAGCAGGGCAGGAATGAAAAGGCAAAGCAGCCCTTGGTGTCTGTAAAGTCCTTGGAGAGCCATTGGGACCTGAGCAACTGGCACCGTCTGCTATACCTTGGACTCTCACCTCTCTTGGGCCGGAGTGTTCCTGCCAAGGAGAATACTGGAGGCTCTGCAAGGACTTTCTCATGGCCATTTGAGGGCCATGCAAACAGCCAACTTCTGTTACCAGTTCACCCCACCTCTTCAGCAGATTCCCCACCCCATGCGCACACATCCCTCTGCTAGTCTCCCTTCCTCAGTGTTTGCCCCCCGGGGCTGCTCTAA
This sequence comes from Malaclemys terrapin pileata, assembly GCF_027887155.1. NCBI lineage: Eukaryota > Metazoa > Chordata > Testudines > Emydidae > Malaclemys > Malaclemys terrapin. The sequence continues at coordinate 344,140,078 of NC_071505.1, forward strand.
CTACAGGGGGAACCAGGCAGACTCCTGCGAGGTCCCCAAATGCAGGCGGCCATAGCGTAGCTTAATGCCCCAGGTGCAGGATGGGAGAAACTGAGCCTGAACCCTGGGCATAATGGGAGGAAATAGAGAGAACAGACATGCCTGTCAACACCAGCATGTACCAGTCCTGAGGGGAAAGGCCACTTTCCATTAATGAAGAGTTTGCATCCAGTTTCCTTGTTTTCACAGCTTGCTGGTAACAAGTGGCCCGCCAGATAGTTCCCTGCAGGTCTGGCAGTTGGCAGCGGAGGACACTGGTGAGTGCATGTCTGAGCAGCTGTTACACAAGTTTAAATTGGTAGGTAGACCGTCTGCTGCCAGCTCCTCTCTGCATAGTCCTCCTGCGGCACGGGTGACGTATAAAGTACCATTGGCAACTTGCTCAGCCTTGCTACCCAAGAGGGTTAGAGCTTCCCTACTACACAGGAGGCGGGGGGGTCGTGTGAATTAATCCTCTCCTAGTTGTGGAGCACTTGGAGGCTCCTGGATGGAAGGTGCTAGAGAAGGGCAGAGTGTTAACGTTTCTTATTGAAGTGCCCTGCAATTATGGAGGACAAAAAAGGCTCTATGGCCTAAACTCTCAAAAATGGCTGGGTGTTACGGGAGCCCAAACGGAGACCCTTTGGAAGAGCGGGTGAGCGGCATCTCTGAGAATTGGGCCTCTTTAAGGTGTCTCAGATTGAGCGCCCAAAATCACTAGTCCCTGGAAATTTTGGCCTGTATGTCAATGTGAAATTGTTGTGTAGAGAGCCACAGTTTGCCAGGAGCGAGCTGCGGCTCTGACCCACCATCTGAGCTTTCCATTGTTGGGAAGCTTCTGCTACACCGTGCAGGTTATAGGTCCTGGAGTCCATTTTCAGCACGTGTCTGTGGATGCATTTAGTTGATCTTCACTCAGTGTTACTAGTCACATGGCCAAATCCCCTGCACTGCCTCTGGCCTCGGAGATGTTTAGCTGAAAGGACAATGTCATGTTTTTAACCACTGATGTCCGCTCCGCTGTCACTAGGGCGGGAGCCCAGCCCAGTCAGACTGGAAGTTAGGACACCTCGGATCTGTTCCCTTACTGCCTTTGACTCGCTTTGGGATGGATTGTAAATCCCTTATTCTTGTTTGCAAGCAGATGCTCACAGGAGTTGTCCCATTCGCTTCATTGGCATCACTCTCCTAAGCAGGAGTTTTCAGCAGTATGAACAAGGGCTCTACGCTCTGACCCTTTGCAAATCACATCACTGCTCTGTGCCTCAGTTTCCCATCTGTCAGATGGGGACCCCCACTTTGTAAAGTCCATGAAAGAGAAGTGCTAAGTATTTATTGCAATTATTTTATTTATTCTGTCATTTGCTGAAAGCAAGCGACCTGCTTAACACTTTTAAATTGGGTTATCTAGATTTCTAAATAGACCATTTTACCAAGTGTTGTGAAAGGTATTTGTGCCCTTGGAAGAGGATTTAAAATATCAATTGCAGGTTGAATTGTAATACAGCTTCGCAAAACAGTTCAAAAATGTAACTAATTCAGTATTTGCCCTGTTATAGCTCATTATTTATCTCTTTCAAATAGATGTTGTTAAATCTGTAAGTACCATCCCTACGGGAAATGACAGCAAGAAACCTTGGGCTAAAATTGCAACCACTCTGGCCAGAACCCCCTGTGTCCTTCATGGCTCAAGAGTCAACAATGTCCAAATTACAGAGATTGAATCAAAGAAAAACATCTACACAGCAGGTATTTAAAGACCAGGTTTCTCTTGTTTGCCTTTATAAAGCTGGGGCTGGGGGTGGAGGGAGATTTCACAATAGACTACCTAAGCAGTACACTCTTTAAACCAGTGGTTTTCAGGGGAAGATTTTCAAAAGCGCCTAAATCCCAGTGAGACTTAGGCACCTGAGTCCTTTAAGCACTTACAGAAAGTTTTCTTCACGGTGACCCCATGTCGCAGCAGAACATAGCTTTGGCATCCTCCTCTTACCTAGCCATGAAGAACGGATGATGGTTGCAACACCATGAACCCAAGTTTGTGAGCCTGTGCTGTAGACCAAGCGGACTGTTTTCAGAGACTCCTAGGCTGTGGTTTATGCTAGAAAATTGTACCAGCAAAACTCCTCTTTTTTGAGCACAGCCTGGTGCATGTCCACACTTATTTTTTCCTCCTACTGACAAAATCCTCCATTTCTTCCAGCATAGTTATTCCCCCTTTCAGAGTGACACAAGCTCTCAGTTGGTAAAATTCTGCTGGCACAGTGACAGCATGAACATACTCCTGTACCAGTATGAGCAGTCCCCCAGCTGCAACCCCACAATGCAACGTTCTCTTAGAATGACCTGTCTGTTGGCACTTTTGAACTCTGCTGCACAGGGGCCATAGTGATTTAGGAACTTAAATCTTATTTGAAAGTCAGTGGATCTTAGCCCCTTCTGTAAATGTTACCCTAACTCTGTCCAAAGCCTGGATAATTCCACATTCCAGTCCTGTTGGACTGATATTCACTTACTCAGAAGATGGGTCTACCTAATATCTTTTAAGGCAAAACACTTAGCAAGTAGTGCTCAGTTACTCACCAGTGGGAAGCTCATCAGGAAAATCTCACCACGGTTAACTCTCCTCTCCCATCAGTACAGGTTTAGTGTTAGTTCACACTGGTCTTTTCTAGCTTTTTAGTTACTTTATCTTGTCCTCACAAACAAGATTACGCTGCAATTTCTTACACATACACAGTTCTCCTTATGCTTTCTGTGTTAAACGCTATCAGAACAGTCTCTTAAAATCCACAGCAGGCTTCTGTCAAGCCTAAATAAGTTTTTACTCCCAACAGATCCAACACCCGAGGGACAACACTTGTATTACCAGTCCCAGTGGCTTTCAGATGTCAGCAGCTGGGGCTGGTTGTACTGAGGGGGCATTGGGAAGTGCACGTCTATAGTGAAAAGTAGCTGGCGTTGTGCGTTTGTGTCTCCGTGATACCATACCAGCGTGCTGCTTTTCTGTCAGTAGCGGAGCTCTTCGTGGTGAGGACGAGAGTATAGCTTGGGGGCTCATGTGTAAGGCTATGGTTTTGTCATGGATATTTTTAGTAAAAGTCAGGGACAGGTCACAGGCAATGAACAAAAGTTTACAGAAGCCGTGACCTGTCCCTGACTTTTACTAAAAACATCCCTGACGGGAGCTGCAGGGACCCCGTTGTCCAGTGGCTGGGAGCTGGGGATGGGAGTGGGGGCGGGGGAAGAGGGCACCACCACCTGCGTCAGCTAAGCACCTCCGGGGTCCCTCTGCTGTGGGCGGGACGGGTGGGAGGGGCTAGCTGGCTGGCTTCAGCAGCTGAGCAACTGCAGGGGAGCCCTTGGACAGCTCAGGGGTCCCCACTGGTGGGAGCTGTAGGGTTTGTTCCCCTTCACCCCACCCCTCCCCCTCCGTGGCAGCTGGTCAGCTGTAGGAGGGTCCCCTGCTGCCCACGGAGACTGGGCTGCTGCAGGGCTCCCCGGTGTCATGGAGGTCTTGTAGCCTTACTCATATGCAGTTTGATGAGTGGGGGATTTGGGTTTGGGACTACCCTTGTGTTGCAGTAGATTCACCTGCGCACGTCCTCTGCCCAGGGGTCAACTCCCCCCAGCAAGAGCAGAATGTGGCCCTTAGCATTTGAGGCTGTACCGTTGTAGACCTAGGGCATACGCCAGCTCCCTGCCCGAAAACTGACCCTTCCTCTTTCTAAAGCAGCTTCCAAGTCTGCTTCCACAGAAAGGAGTGTGTTTAACCCTGTGTTTGATCTATTTGTCACCCCTGCAATTTCTGAACCTAGCAGTTGTAGCTCCTGTGGAGTCTGAGGTTTTCTTCCTCCTCTCTTAGCCTCTAGTATCAGCGATGAGGTCAGTGGCCTGGAATTCCTGGACTGTAATACTTTGCTGGCCTGCTGCGTGAAGGGCCAGCTGTGTCTGGCAGATGTTCGACAGCCGCAGAGTCCCCTGGGCGATACATCCGTTCCTTCGGCGCTCAGTGGGGAGCAGTGGTGCATGGGTGTCGGTTCTGGTCTGCAGGGCTCTGATGTGAATGCACCCGCCATAGCCCGCCTCTCGTCCGGAGGACAGCTCACGCTAACAGACTTGAGAAATATCCCAAAGCCTCTGAAATCCGCCAGGTGCAAAGTTTCTGCAGCCAGCCAAAGCGCGGAGTTCCTGTGCGTCTCCTGGGCTCCTGTTCTGGATGGATGCCTCGCCGTTTCAGGTAACTCTCGGAAGGTGGGGATTTGTTTGCCATGTGTTTTCAGAACTGACTGAGTCTGCACTGAAAGGCTGGTCCCATGGCGATCTATGTACCCCTGGCTTGTCAGTTTGGAGTGAGATCATGTGACTGCTGATCCCTAGGACCACGATCCCTAGGATCCCTAGCTTAGCGTGGAGATAAGCTGTGTGTTTCATCTCCCAGAGAGCTAAAATGACAACAAAACGTGATGGACCAGACTCAGCCCTGGTGTAACCCCATGGACTTCAGTCGAGTTACAGCAGGGTGGGGTTTGGCACAGAGCCTGGGACAAGATGGCAAGTGGATGCAGCTTCCTCCAAATACAGTCACATGCACTGGCTCGGAGTGCAGCCCCAGGCCGGCACCTGCTTTTGTGCATGCGCTTAACTCCGGTGTGCGTGTAGATCCCTGGTTAGTGTGCGCAGTTAGTGCTTGAGCAAATGCGTAAGTGCAAGTTGGGTCTCCAGTTACTGAGAATCAGGCCCAAGGGGAAATAATAAAGACCTCTTCTCCATCCCTCCCCAGCTCCATCAATGCTCTACGCTGACCTGAATTCATCTCAGGGTCCACAGACTGCTCCTGCACATGGCTGTAGCATCAGTCAGCACTCACCAAGCAGGGAGTTACAAACCAGTCAGCTTAACTTCAGTTCCCGCAAAGAGAATGGAGCAATTAATCCAGCAGTCAATTTGCAAACACCTAGAAGGTAATAAGGTGATAGGTAACCGTGAACTTGGATTTGTCAAGAACAAATCATGTCAAACCAACCTGATAGCTTTCTTTGGCAGGGTAACAAGCCTTGTGGATGGAGGGGAAGTTGTAGTTGTGGTATATCTTAACTTTACTAAAGCTTTAGATACTGTCTCGTAGTAGTAGTCATCATAGGCATTGGACCCGAGTCTGGTTCTGTTCAGTATCTTCATCAATGACTTAGTTTGCGGATGATACCAAGCCCCGGCTTGGGTTGCAAGTGCTTTGGAGGATAGGATAATTCAAAATGATGTGAACAAACTGGAGAAATGGTCTGAAGTAAATAGGATTGAATAAACTGGGTTTGTTTAGTCTGGAGAAGACTGAGGGGGGACAGAACAGTTTTCAAATACATAAATGGTTGTTACAAGGAGGAGGGAGAAGAATTGTTCTTAACCTCTGAGGATAGGACAAGAAGCAATGGGCTTAAATTGCAGCAAGGACAGTTTAGGTGGGACATTAGGAAAAAACTTCCTACTTGTCAGGGTAGTTAAGCATTGCAAAAAAAATTGCTTAGGGAGGTTGAGGAATCTCCGTCATTGGAGGTTTTTTAAGAGCAGGTTGGACAATCACCTGTCAGGGATGGTCTAGTTATGACTTAGTCCTGCCTGAGTGGTGGGGACTGGATTAGATGACCGATTGAGGTCCCTGTGACGGGTTGATCACAGAAACCCCCTTGGGAGCTGCCACCAGATGTGCAAAGACTACCTCTGCTCCTGTTTTCCCTGCCAGCTCAGGACTCCAGCACCCTGTCTTGCTGAGCCAGACACTCCCGTCTGCCCCAACACAGACCCAGGGTCTGAATCACTTGCCCCAAAGCTGCAAGTTTACCTGAAAACAGCTCACAGAAGTGTGCTTGTCTCTAGCACTCAGATGCTCAACTCCCAATGGGGTCTAAACCCAGATAAATCCGTTTTACCCTGTATAAAGCTTATGCAGGGCAAACTCTTAAATTGTTCACCCTCTATAACACTGACAGAGAGATATCCACAGTTGTTTGCTCCCCCAGGTATTAATACATACTCTGAGTAAATTACTAAATAAAAAGTGATTTTATTAAATACAGAAAGTAGGATTTAAGTGGTTCCAAGTAGTAACAGACAGAACAAAGTAAGTCACCAAACAAAATAAAATAAAATGCGCAAATCTATGCCTAATCAAACTGCATACAGATAATCCACCCTCAGAGATGCCTCAGTAAGTTTTTTCTCAGACTGGACACTTTCCAGGCCTGGGCACAATTCTTTCCCCTGGTACAGCTCTTGTTGCAGCTCAGATGATAGCTAGGGGATTCTTCATGATGGCTCCTCTCTCCCTTTGTTCTCTTCCACCCCTTTATATATCTTTTGCATAAGGCGGGAACCCTTTGTCCCTCTGGGTTTCCACACACACACACACACCCCCCCCACTGGAAAAGCACCAGGTTAAAGATGGATTCCAGTTCAGGTGACATGATCACATGTCACTGCAAGACTTCATTGCCCACCTGCCAGCACACACATATACAGGAAGACTAACAGGTAACCACAGCCATCTGCAGACAATGGTCCTGGTTAATGGGAGTCATCAAGATTCCAAACCATCATTAATGGCCCACACTTTGCATAATTGCAATAGGCCCTCAGAGTTATGTTTTATATTTCTAGTTTTAGATACAAGAGTGGTACATTTCTATAAATAGGATGATCACACTCAGTTGATTATGAGCTTTGTAATGATACCTTACAAGAGACCTTTTGCACGAAGCATATCCCAGTTGCATTATATTCACTTATTATCATGTTTTTATAAAACCATATAGACTGCACAACGTCACAGCCCCTTCCAGCCCTACATTTCTATGATTCTATGCTGTAGTATATGCCAATAGCTGTCACCCTATTGTATGTGGGTATGTCCCGTATCGGCGGCCGGGATCGATATATCGCATTTCGTTAAGACGATATATCGATCCCCGAACGCGCTCACCGCCGACTCCGGAACTCCACCAGAGCGAGCGGCGGTAGCGCAGTCGACGGGGGAGCCGTGGCCGTTGATCCCACGCCGTCTGGACCCCAGGTAATTCGATCCAAGATACTTGGACTTCAGCTACGCTATTCGCGCACACACACACACACCCCACCAGTGTAGACCAGCCCTGTGACTCCTCTAGTTAGAACATAAATTCCCTCTGATAACTGTGTGGAAGCTGTTGGTAAATGCTGCCTGTTCAACAGTGCCAACCATGTACATATACACAGATTTAGGATACCAGGCAGTGTTCCTGTTGGGACACCATGAGCATGAGGTCTTGTCTCAACAGGGATGGTATAAAGATAGGTGAATGAATTCTCGGGTTACCTGAGCCTGCGCTATATTCTTTACAGTGGTGGATAAATACCTGGGGTCTTTGACTCCAGGGCTGTAGTCTGTTCAATCTCACCTGTCCTGCCCGGATGGAATGTGTGAACCGGAGCGTAGTGTTCCTGAGTGGAGCTCGCCCTGCAGGGCAAGTGGAAGTTAGGGCTCCTGGACCAAGCCGAACAGTTGCCCATTTCTATAGTCTGACATTCTTTTTTTTATTCTTTAAACAAAGGCTTCAATGGGACCGTTCACATCTATGACACACGGAACTGGCCTGTGTCTGGTGGAGAAGCAGAGCCGCTGTTTAGTCACAAAGGACATATCTTCAGTGGCATGGACAACGGCGGTGACTTTCCCCTGGTTACAACACATGCTTGGCATCCGTGGAAACCAAGAATGTTGTTATCAGCAGCAAATGATGGCTCCCTGCATGTCTGGGACTGGGCAGAGTCTCACAAGAACAGTTGATCTGTTTTCCTGTTATGAAAACTCAGACTGATTGATTTTTTTCTGTATTTACACTCTGAAATCTGCTGCCCTTGCATGTGTAACCCTGTGTATAAGGGACACTCTAGACTGAAGATCATTGTTCAGAATAAGTTTTACACTTTGGATTATTTAAAACAGTAAGAATTTTAAACATCTATTTCATTTGTCACCATTTTTCCTTTTTTAGTTCTTGCATCCCCCTCAGACTGCCCTCATGTGGCCTGTGTCACTTACTGCATCTCAAAGCTGCTGTGAGCTGGCTTCCCCCACCACCGGGGAAAATCTGCAACCTAAGGCTAGGTCTACACTACCCGCCTGAATCGGCGGATAGAAATCGATCTCTCGGGGATCGAATTATCGCGTCTCGTCGGGACGCGACAATCGATCCCCGAATCAACGCTCTTACTCCACCAGTGGAGGTGGGAGTAAGCGCCGTTGACGGGGAGCCACGGAGGTCGATTTTGCCGCCGTCCTCACAGCGGGGTAAGTCGGCTCCGATAGGTCGAATTCAGCTACACTATTCGCATAGCTGAATTTGCGTATCTAAAATCGACCTCCCCCCCGCCCCCCCTGTAGTGAAGACCTGCCCTAAGACAGCAACGTTTCAGTAGTTTTAATACCATGAGACTAGTTCCACTGATGAAACCGTAGTGCACCGGGCAATCCACGCTTATGGCTCCTGTGATGTAGACAGCAGCCTTTCAACACTAATACACCTAGCTTAATTTTGAAGGGCGTTTTGACCTCTCTTGTGCAACTAAGGCCAAGAAAGTGTGGCTAATACCTCGTAGCTCATGCATAGCACTTTTCATCAGGATAAGTGTCTGATCGTTTAGGCTCTTAAACACAGAATGGAATTGGAGGCTAGTTATTAGTTGCACGTAATGCTTTACAGACAAAATCCCTACCCCAGATATCTTACACTCAAATGCCTAAACCCTGCAGCCACTTATGCCTGAGCAGTGCCCCATTGACTTCAGTGGAACACCTTGTGAGCATACAGGCTCCAACTGTAGGCCCAGGGCTCATGCTAGGGGACATCAGGGTGAATTGTAACACATACCCGTGACAATATGCTGTCGAAGTTTGGCTTATGTTTAACTGCAGGGTTTTGTGTAGTGTGTGTGTCACAAAGTGCTGTGTTACCGTCAGACCATGCAAAGGAGGTGGCTGCTGAAAGTCTCGATGAAGAAAGTGAATGTGAGCAGGGGGAGAGCAAGGTAGCTAGATTCACAGGGGACAAGAATTCACTCCTGTTCAGAGGTCCTGGGCATCACTTCCGTTCCATTTTGGCCTAGGTCTCAGCTGCTTCTGCTCTTTTTGTGTCAGCTCTTAAGCATGTTTGTCTCCAGCCAGTCTTTGCTTTCCTCCTGCTGTGTGTAACTCTGCTCCCATGGGATCATGGCCTGTCCTTGGTTTCTTTCAGCAGCAGTTGGCACCTGTCCTTTGCAACATCACTGCCTCTCTGCTTGGCTTGTGGTACTGAGTACACATACACGATTGTGTTTGGGGTGATGGGGAGGGATAGAGTCCAGGGGATTAAGCTTTAGCTGGCACTCCAGACACACCCCGCACAGTATTGTGTATATATTGAAAATGTTGGTACTAGTAGAGGACTTACACTGATTCCAAGGCCAAAAGGGACCATTGTGATCATGTAGTCTGATCTCCAGAGACCTGCATCAAACTAATTCCTAGAGCACAGCTTTTAGAAGAAATCTGATCTTGATTTAAAAATCATTAAAAATGATCTCTCATCATTAAAAATGTGCACCTTATTTCCAGTCTGAACATGTCTAGTTTCATTCAACTCTAGCCATTGGATCATGTTAGACCTTTGTCTGCTAGACTGAAGAGCTGATTATTAAATATTTGTTCCCTGTGTACCTACTTACCAGGCAGTAATCAAGTCATCCCTTAACCTTCTCTGGTTCAGCTAAATAGATTGAGCTCTTTGAGTCTGTTACTATAAGGCTGGTTTTCCAATCCTTTAATCAGTCTTGTGGCTCTTCTCTGAACCCTCTCCAACTTATCAACATCCTTCTTGAATTGTGAGCACCAGCACTGGACACAGGATTCCTGCAGTGGTCGCACCAGGGCCAAACTCAGAGGTAAAACAACCTCTCTACCCCTACTTGATTCCCTTGTTTATGCCTCCCAGGATCACATTAGCTCCTTTGGCCACAGTGTCACCCTGGGACCTCATGTTCAGATGATTATCCACCATGACCCCCAAATCATTTTCAGAGTCACTGCTGCCCAGGAGAGTCCCCCATCCGTAAGTATGGCTTGCACGTTTTGTTCTCAGATGTATACATTTATATTTAACTATATTAAAATGCATATTTTCTTATGCCCAGCTTACCGAGCGCTCCAGATCAGTCTGTATTAGGGACCTGTCCTCTTCGTTATTTGTCTCTCCCCAACTTCTGTGTCATCTGCAAACTTTATCAGTGATGATTTTGTTTTCTTCCAAGTCATTGATAAAAATATTAGCTAGCATAGAGCCGCGAACTGATCCCTGCGGGACCAGTAGAAACACACCCGCTCAATGAAAATTCCCCCTTCGCAATTACATGTTGAGACCCATCAGACAGCTTTTAATCCACTTGTGTGCCATGTTAATTTGATACCTTTCTAGATTTTTAATTAAAATGTGCGGCACTAAGTTAAATGCCTTAAAGAAGTCAAAATATATTATGTCACTGCTGTTATCTTTATCAACCAACTTGTAATCTCATAACAAAAAAGAGAGCAGCTTAGTTTGACCGGCTCTGTTTTCCATCGATCCTTATGAAAGGAGACTCAAAGAGCTTGGCTTGTTTAGCCTAACCAAAAGAAGGCTGAGGGGAGATATGATTGCTCTCTATAAATATATCAGAGGGATAAATACCAGGGAGGGAGAAGAATTATTTAAGCTCAGTACCAATGTAGACACAAGAACAAATGGATATAAACTGGCCATTAGGAAGTTTAGACTGAAATTAGACGAAGGTTTCTAATCATCAGAGGAGTGAAGTTCTGGAACAGCCTTCCAAGGGGAGCAGTGTGGGCAACAGACATATCTGGCTTCAAGACTAAGCTTGATAACTTTATGGAGGGGATGGTATGATGGGATAGCCTAATTTTGGCAATTAATTGATCTTTGACTATTAGCGGTAAATATGCCCAATGGCCTGTGATGGGATGTTAGATGGGGTGGGATCTGAGTTACTACAGAGAATTCTTTCCTGGGTATTTGGCTGGTGAGTCTTGCCCACATGCTCAGGGTTTAGCTGATCGCCATATTTGGGGTGAAGAAGGAATTTTCCTCTCGGGCAGATTGGCAGAGGCCCTGGGAGTTTTTCGCCTTCCTCTGCAGCATGGGGCACGGGTCACTTGCTGGAGGATTCTCTGCATCTTGAAGTCTTTAAACCACAAGTTGAGGACTTCAATAGCTCAGGCATAGGTCAGGGGTTTGTTACAGGAGTGGGTAGGTAAGATTCTGTGGCCTGCGTTGTGCAGGAGGTTGGACTAGAAGATCATAATGGTCCCTTCTGACCTTAAAGTCTATGAGTCAAGGATGGTCTCACAGGTTTTATTTTTCATGAGTCCTTTGGTGACTGAGGAGTCCGATCTTTGAGCCACAGGCTCATTGGCAGACATTGCTTAGAGGTAGTCCCAGCACATCAAGTGGCAGTCCCGGGGGGTTTCTGTGACCGAACCCATCACATTCGGAATCACGGAATGGGGTTCTTTCAGCTTTACACCACTGTAACCACATCAGCATTTGCCCCTTAATGGCTTCATCTGCGGCTCCCAGGACACAATACTACATGAACCCAACCACCCTTAAACTACAAAACAAAGCCTCAGACACGGCAGAGCTGTGGTTTCTTCTCTGAGTTTAATAAACTAGAATAATTTATTTGACAGAACACAGAAACGTCACAGATACAGGGGAGAAACCGAAGAAGCAAGTTCTCAATGAACAGTACAAAGTAACCACTTTACAAAAAGTACCACATTGCCCAGTCAGGTTACCTAAAAATAACAACGGTTGGTTTTCTCTCTGTCTCTCTCTAGCGTGCCCGACGTGCGTATATACAGATCGAATGGTCAATGCGCGGTCTCCAAACGTTCATGCTGAATGCAGGTGAGTAATGAATAAGGGCAAAGATCGTTATTGAATAGAACTAACTCATCGGTGAGATCGCTACTGTCTCAATGAGTGTGTTGGGGATGGGACAGAAGGCGCTGTCTGACTATACATGATCTCCTCACCCACCGTTGTCTGGGTTATTTTTTTCTCCCAGAGGATGGATTGTTACTGCTTTCACTGGGTGTAACGCTACAGAGCTAAACGTCCAACTGGCAAGCCTTGAAACGTTGCTGGGCCTAGCCAGAGCCAGGACCACTGGCCAAGCTAGCGAGCACAGCTGGCTGGGAGAGCGCCTGTAACTGGGGTAAATTACCCACTGGCACATGCAGTTGCCCCAAATCCAGCACGTTGTTGGCAGGGAAATTTCACACACCTGGTGGTGGAAGTGACACACTGTTAATGGCCTGATCCAAAGCCCTCTGAAGTCGAGCGGAGTCTGAATGAGGCGCCCATTAGTTTCAATGGACTTTGGCTCAGGCCCAAGGGAATTTTCACTGGGGCACATTAATCCCTGGGGTCACTCCGCTTGGTACAATGCAATTCCACCAGGAATGACTTTAGCCCACACAGCATAATGCTGAGCTGAGTTATGCTGGTGATCTCTGCAGCAGCGCTGTTGGGGGGGTCAATGGTGCTATTCTGGAGCAAATGAGATCAGCAGCTGAGCGGGGTGCTGAGAGCCGTTGAACCAAGCTGTAAATCCTGTACATAATGGAATCCACTTCTAGTCACAGGGTGCTGCCGCACCCCCCAGCACTCCCAGTTCCAGCACCTATGGCCTCCGACCCACTGAGTTTAAGGGAGCCTAAGCTGGTAAAACAAACTTGCCGATGGACCAGAAGAGAGGTGAATAGCTGGGAAAGCAGGTGACAGGCAGCTGTCAAAGTAGCCCCCCGACCTAGACACCATACTGACTCCACCTCTCTTTGGCACGCTGCTCCCTGTCTCAACCACTCATAACTTCCCCATCCCCAGGGCACACATGGCCGCCTCCCCCTCCCTACCCCGTTAGGTATGGCTCTGAGGTGTTGCTCAGCATTTACTAAATGGGAGACTTTTCCTTGGCTGCTCTCCACCCCTCCCCCAAACTAGCGCGTGCCCAAATGAACCGTCGCACAAGGCTGCCGTTACTATACGTGCTTCCCTGCGAGATCTTAGCCAGTGCTGGATTCGAACCAGAGTCAACAGAATGTCCTGAGTGCCACCTGACAGTCAGTGACATTCCCAGCCACTGCCTCCATTCTACAGTCCTCCTGGGCTCTGCCTGTGAGGGAGTGACCACCTGGCAGCAATCAGCCAATGGGTCAGACAACTAGCTCAGGGTCCTGTCTTCACCATTGGTCAGGAACAGATGTTTCCAAGATAGGTGCAAGGAGCTTCCCAGTGGATAGAATATTCTTGCCATAGGGGAAATGTCTTCCTATCCTGCCCCCGCCCACTGCACCAGTTAGTAGTGGGCTAATGCCTGAAGCCTGCAGGTTTTGATCCCTTCTAAAAATATAATTTTTAATCCCCTCTCCTGAAATTGTGGCTGTTGTCACATCTGACTGTCAGATCCTCTTTTAAACCCTACTCTACTCTGTGCCTGGATGTCCTGTGATAGTGAGTTCCACAAGTTTTTCTGTGCTGTGTGTAAGGAATCAGTTATAATCGGGTTCAGTTTCACAGAGTGCCCCCTTGTCCTTGTGTTGTGAAAGGGTAAATAAGAGCAGCTGATTTCCTTTCTCCATCCCATTATTTTGTATGCCTTCCTCATGCCCTCTCTTACTCATCTCCACTCTAAAGAGACCCAGCATTTCAGTCTTTCCTGAGCCCACTCTTCTGGCCTTCAGACAACCCTCCAAACCTGCAAACCTCATCCACAAAAGCAAGACATCAACTCAAAGCAGCACCAGACTTTGCCAGAACAACAGATGTGAAACCTGCAGACATCTCTCCGCTGCTACAATGACCAGCACTCTCCCCAACCTGCCTTTCAAGACACATGGGCCCTACATGTGCCTATCACAACATGTGATGTACATGACCCATTACAGCAAATGCCCCAACAATAACTATGTGGGTGAAACCAGACTGTCGAATGAACTCACACAGCAAAATGATGAGACCAAAACACCCCATCACCACGGCGAACACTTCTCACAACACGATTGCTCTGTTTTGTCTCTCTCACTCCCGCTCCTCAAAGGAAACCTTCACGATGCCTTCAAAAGATGAGCCTAGGAACTTAAACTGAGAACGTTGCTAGACACCAAAAAGCATGGTCCTGGTTTTATGGTGTGTTACAATTTGTAACCTACTAACCAGCCTTTGTCCTTCGATTGCGGAGGTGTTAAATTTCCCACTTCACTGTAACTGGTCTCTGGCAACATGTGTTACCCCCTTATGCTTAACAACCTGACCCAGCTTGCACTGAGCTGTGACCCCCTGAGTACCAGCCCCAGACCTGGAGAAGAGCTCTGTGGAGTTCAAAAGCTTGGCTCTTCCACCCCCATAAAGGCTATTCCCTCACCCAGCTTGTCGCTCTCATATTCTGGGACCAACACAGCCACAACATTGCAAACACCAGTATCAGCAGGCCTCGGGGTACCCAGAATAGGCGTGGAGAATATATCAGGTGGAGTGCACTCACCCTGGGTTCTCTGGGGGTTGACAGGAGAAGATGGGTTCTCATGCGCCCAGAAAATCCCGCATGAATGCAGCTCACCACAAGAGAACTTCATCCCAAGAGGCATCTTTCCTCTAACCCAGCTCTCAAATCATTTAGACAGTTAAATAATCCTCGAGGGCAGAGGAAGAGAGGGGAGCAAAGATGGACCAAATCTAGCCCTGAGGGAAGCCCAAAGAAGTCACTGGAGTTGCACCAGGGATGATTTTTGTCCATTGTGTGGAAAGGAGAGAGAAAATCAGTAGTGGGCAGCAGGAGCTGCAGAACAGGTTCCTTCAGTACAGAGCATGGAGATGGAGGTTGTCTGAGTCCTCAGTCTCCTAACAGGCGTGCGTGCGTGTGTGTGTGTGTGTGTGTGTGTGTGTGATATACATGCAGTCCTGGCACAGAAGATTAAAAACGTTATGGGTTTCCAAGACTCGACGATACTTTGGCTTCAAAATGTTATCTTCAGTCACAGGATCAGCCTTGTCCAATCCCATTGGCCCTGCAAATCAAACACCACTGACCTCTCCAGGATTTTTCTCTCCTGCATTCCTAGGGTCAGGCGTGTGTGCGGCCGTGAAGCTGATGGGGGCCCAAAGCAGAGTTTACCTCCAACAGAATAAATGCAAACACCAAATGTGCAGCTCACCACCCTGTTCCAGCCACTCTGTGGGGACTCGTCGTAGAGGCCAAACCCAGCCAAAACTCATACAGGCCGCAGAGCGTTTTGCCTCGGCATGGCCTCCAGGATTGGTCCCTTACGATTCAAACAACCTCATCCATAGCCTTTATGGAGGAACTAGAAAGGCAAAGCCTAGTAGGCAGTTATCTCCTAATGCCTCACCCTAGGACCATTCCCTTGTTCCCACGATGGAAGGGACTGGGACTAGCATCCTGCCTGTTTCTCTCGTCACGCCTAGGCCCGGAAATTGCCACTCACACCTTCCTCCCTTAACCCGAGGGATCCCAGCGCTTCACAGCCCCCCAGCCACACGCCAGGCCTGTGGGGTACAGAACAGCGTGGGACAGCGCACGGCCTGGTCTACGCACAGCCGTGCGCTCCGGCTGGCGGGAGAGCAGGTGGCTGTGTTCACAGTGAGGCACGTGTGTCCCTGTGTTAACGGATTGAGCAGTCGCCATAGACTATCAGCCTGACTGACTGATTCCTGCCTCCTGCAGCTGGCCCCTCTCGGCTGCCACAGAACCTCTCACTGCCTGGCAGTGTCCAAATGCAGCCGGTCCTGTCCTTAAAGAGCAACAGTGCCACTTTGCCAGGCTGAGGCTGGGCCGGCTGGTGCCCACTGCCTCCCATGCGCCAGCAGACATCAGAACTCACTCGGAACGGCTGCAGCTTGCAATCACGAGCAGCCCAAGTCCATGGCACGGCACGCAAGGGTGCAGAATGGGAGACAGACAGCAGATCCCAGAGCAGCGGTTCCCCAACCCTACGGTCTCCACCCTGGGAGCCAGCACTCTCAGCACGTGTCTGAACTGCTGGTGACTGTCTCTCTCTCCGATGACAGACACAAAAGCCGCTTCTCGTCATCCCTCCTCTAAACACGCCGGACTAGGGGGACAGTGTGTTGCAGAAGAAATTAAGATACTGGGGTTGATCCCCTAGCGGCCCCTTTCTCCTGACTCTGTAGGAGCTGAGTGGAACTGGCAGGGCTCACGTAAGGGGATGCTTCCCCAGGCAGGAACCCTTGTCCAGCACTGCCTGCAGCTAACAGGGGGCTCTGCACAGCCTCCCTGAGTGGCCAGCAGGAGCGCCCTGGCCCAGCCAGTCCTCCACCACTTCCTGCAAGACCCTGTGTGGGGCTAGGATCCTGGTGCGGGTACAGGGGTCAAAGCAGGGCCAGCGTGGGACCCACACTGGGAAGTCTAGTTGCCCTCGAGCGAGGGAGATCCTTGCCATCAGCCAGCAAGATGAGGGACAGGGGCTGGGGACCAGCAGTGCTGAGGTTGGGGCGCGGGCTCTGTGCTAAGGGTCGGCAAGGCTCTCGGCCCAGATGGGCCGTGCACAGATCTGCAGGCTTTGCCAATAGGCTGTGAACCGCAGGGAGGGCGGGTCACAGCCCGGGACTCAGTGTGGTCAGCTGATCGGCGTCACAACTGTTCTCCAGCCAGGGTGTAGCATTGTGCCCACTTCATACACTGTCCCATCTGCAGTGAAAACAATTTGCCTAGAAAATAAACCCCTTTCACACGCGTTGTCCACCCCACCCCTTCCTCCCACCCCCGTAACAAAGATTTGTCTTGTCTGGATTATACAAAATGCATAAAAGATGCAGATCATACGAAAGGGCTGAGAGCAGCTGCTCCAGAGTGAAAACAGAGCCAGGGACTAGAGGGGGACAAATCCTAAGGGGTGCTGAGCGTCGGTGACACCTGCTTGCTGCAACCCCCCTCGGGATCTGGCCCACCACCCTGTGTTCATTCTCGAGACAGCTGACGAGACTTCAGCCTAGGTAGCTAGATGCATGGTGATAAATATGGCACAGCTGTAAGGTTATAATTGCCGTCACCAGCTGGGTGATCCATAGGCTCCCGGTACATGTAGAAAAAAAAAATCATACAAAATATAAGAAGCCTAATGCAGAGGTGTTACTGGAAACAAACAAAACTGGTTAAAAGAATCCCGTTTATCTGTCGTTCAGCTGCGGCGAGTTTGTCCCCTCCTCATCTTCCTCCTTGTCGTCTTTCATGCCCTTCAGTCTCTGTCGGGCGAAGTCTTCAAACACAATGTCGTCGTCACTGGCAGAAGACACAAGGAGAAGGTTACAGTGGAACGGGTGGGAGGCAACGGCATCCCCTGGTGCCCGTGCTAGGACCTTGCTTCACCACTAGGGGCAGGTAGGCGGGCTCTGGCCTCACCTGATCATGCAGGTTGGGAAGGCTCGTTTGGTCTCTGCTGTTATTGGGTTCGCTGTGGGGAAAAAGGGACCAAGGGAGCGGCAAGCAGAAGCAGCCACTGAGAAATGAGTGCCAGAGGGAGCAGAGAGGGGGAGACGCAGTATATATAGGGTATCCTGTATGGGGATCCTATCCTCACAACAGCAGAAACTCCCCTTGAGCTAAAGAAACATCTAGTCACAGTGATGTTTTGTAAGGGGTGGGGAGTGGGGATCAGATGTCAGTTACAGGGGCAAAGGGTTTGAAAGGCGCCTTCTGCCATGATCAGAACCTCAGAGGCCGTCGCTGCTCAGTACAGGCTCTGCGAGGGCCGGGCCTGCCAGGCACCAAGTGAGACATCACAGCTGGAAACAACCTCACGCCATCGTATCGTGCAAGGGACCAGGACCTGAGAGCGGGGTTGACATCAAAGCCACAAACAGAGGTCTAGTCATCTCTTGGTTCTCCCAGCGAGCCCGGAGTGATTTTTAGTGGGGGTGTTACTCTAGGCACAGCAGGAGGAGATATTGGCACCAGCCAACTAACCATGGTCTGAACCCGCAGTGTCTGAGTTTCAAATACCTCCCAAAGTTTGGAGTTGTTTGGGCCCAGGGTTTTGATCTCTGCTCCCAGATCACCCTCTAAACCTGTTTAATCCTCTGGGCTTTTTTTACCCTCATAACCAAGGGCTGAAGAGGAATGAAGGGTCTTTTACATGCGTGGCATGTAGAGAGGTCCTAGGGGCGAAGGAATATGGGTGATGCAAGATGGCGCTTGCTATAAAAATAATCAGGGCTGAGTTGCTAGGCAGAGCGTTAGCTTTCCTCGTGTTAGGCAGATTAAGCCTGTTTAAAGGGGGTTGTTTTTGTGTTAACACACACAAATCGATCGAGCTGGCGGCATCCGCTCTCTGCAGCCGCTGCGAGAGGATGTGTCCGAGACAGGCGGACGCAAACCACTGACTGACGCAGATGGGTACAGAATCTAAACGGGGGAATTGTGCATCACACCCTAGCTCAGAAGGTGCACTGGACACCCAAGACCAGGGGACACCTGGATGATGCGGTGGTCCTCCTTCCAGCTCTACTGTATTGCTTGGTCTTAGGGAAGCATTAGCATAGTAGGGGTTTATAGTGACATTGAGCACAGCGTACAAGATGTACGTCCTTTGGTTAAAAAGCCCATCAGCCTTTGGGGAATAAAGGTACTTCCAGTGAATTGTCGACTCAAAGCCTTACTGCTGGAACCGGATCCCAAAATTCCAGCGGGGTCGGGGGGTCCAAGTACCGGAACAGGGGTGGATAGAAGCAAATCCCTACGGAGTGACGCAGACTCGGTATCATCAATACAGCTGCTTTGGCTTCCAAGCTACCAATTTGCTAGATAGGGTGGAAGGGACGTGGAATATGCAATAAGGCACAGGGAAGGCAGAAAGAACTAGGAAGCGTTTCCAGCAGACAGGTACCAGACACATTCTGATGAACAGAGCCCTGAATTTCCATTCCGCATGGAGAATTTACCAGCTCACGACACAGCTGGGACACGGCTTTGATCTAATCCCCAAATTAAACACATTTTCACTCTGAGGCAGGCAGCACAGTGGAATTCTGTTAAAAGGAGTGCTGGGGGCAACGAGCTCCCTGGATCGCATTGTACGGAGAAGCCAGATTTCCACAGTGCCATGACTGGGTTTCTAACAGGCATCTTCGTACCAAGGCAGCTCAGCCAGATTATTACACACTCTATAATTCTCTCTAACATTCAGTACTGGAGATTTGGGGGGGGGGGCCTCAGAAAGGCGCAATAGCCTTTCTCGACTTGGACAACATCACAGAAAACCATTTCCACTCTGACCCTGTCAGCCCAAATCCCCACTCATATTTATAGGCAAGGGGTAAACGCGTTAGGATCCAGGGACTATGGAGTTTGGAAATCTGGCTGGCACTCAGGGTGGCCACCCACAGGCACCCATGGGTGGGATTTTCCAAAGCCTCTAAATTTTAGGAGCTTTTCAAATCCCAGCAACCATATTTCAGCACCTCAATTAGAAGCCTGGTTTTCAGAAGTGCTCTATGATGCCCTGCAGCCCAAAATCTCAATCAACCACTGATCTGCCCCCCCCCCTCCCCCGGCCGCCCATTTCTAGGCCCAACTTGAAAACCCGAAGGCCTGGTTTTCAGCAGCACCAAGTGCCCATGTCTCCCACTGAAGGCAACAAGAGCGGCATGTGCCTCTCTGAGGAGCCAGGGGCTTGGTGGTGCCACGTCACGTTACATCAAAATTTGAGGCACCCAAAATCAGTGGCCACTTCTGAAAATTTGTCCGTTAGCGCCTGACTGGTGCCTGGGGGGCCTGCGACAGCAGGGGCTGGACTCTGTGAAGTCCATGAGAGCTGTTGTAGATGCTCCGCCCCTCTGAAAAATCAGGCCACCCTTAACATTAGGTGACTAAATATGGATTTGGCTTTAGGCACCCAAGGGTGGCCTATGATTTGATCCATAGAACTTAACGTCTCCCACCAGCGACACTCACTAAAACCAGATTCCACTGTGTGAACTCCGGCTGTGACAACACAATAACATGGATGCAACAGAGCAAAATACAACTCAGAGACAGAGAAGGTGGTTTCTTACTGTGCTTTTCCTGTTGCAAAATACATGCAAGATGGTTATCATGCCAAAAAGAAAGAAAAGAAACCCCATGCATTAAAGGTTACGTGCACAAGTTAATCATTGACTGTTACATGGAAATGATATTGACCGAATTACGTCTAGATGAGTTAGCTGGTTACTGAGTTACATGCAAATGAGTTGATCACTGATTGAGTTCATATGCAAATGTTTCAACATTCCCATATAGGCCCTGGGATGATTTTAGCTTACTTTGTATCAAGTTCTATGAGATTTGTATCTATGGGAGCTTCATTCTCTGGAACTAAACACAGGGAATTATTGCACATGGTTAGTTACTTGACAAAATAATAAATAACCGTTACACAGCTTCTTTCATCCCACAGCACCACAAGCTCTGGGCACAATCCTGCCATCCTTGCTTGCACAAAACTCCTTTTGGAAATCAATGGGAATGGGATTTGGCCTCAAATGCACCAGACCAGGACTGAAATGCAGCCATCTCTGGGGTGGAGAGTGGCAATCAACCCATACATGGCCTGAGATAATACTTAGTCCTGCCATGAGTGCAGGGGATTGGACTAGCTGACTTCTCAAGGTCCCTTCCAGACCTATGGATTCTGTGGCAGCACTGGGGAGAGGATACTTTAGCCATAACGCTGGAATCAACACCCCGACTCATGTAACGAGACCCGTGGATCTTTACCACCCACATGGAGCAGCCAGCTAGTTCTTCTATGGCAAGCCACATGGAGGTCAATGTATCTGCCTCACGAGGATGAAGGGCCTGGACCACCTCTACTGCACCATTTACACAGGCAAAGGGGCATTTGCAACTGTGTCACCGCACATGCAACGTGGTCTCTAGGCGAGTCCAGGATCTGCAGGACCAGCAGGAGCCCACACACTGTGGGACTTTCAGCTGCTACTAATCTGACACCTCCCCACCCCCGAGTATTCTGCTTGTGAGTGTTTACGCAGACTCCTTTTCGAACACAAGAGGTGTCTGAAACCTCAATTCCGGCACAGGCCAGTTCTGTCGCTAACAAACCCACCCAACCAGCGACACCCCGCCCACCAGGCTTGGTTCAGACCAGCAGAGCAAGTCCCGAAGCCAAGAGGGGACTAGAAAAGGGGTAAACTCACCATCCCGGTGCAAGGGCTCTTCCTTGGGCTTGGGGTGCATCAGTGTGAACGGCAGCTCCACAGCAACATCACTGAAACAGACCCGGAGACCCGGATGAGAAGCGATGGATTAGGGCAACCAGGCCTGCGGGGGGTTTGATAGCTGGCTCCAGAATGACACTGCAGCTATTTTAATTAAATACTCTCCTGCCCTGGGAAGAGCCTGATTCCTGCCCCCAACTGACCTTCTGCCATTGACGCCCAGTGCAGGCTCCGGATAGACTCTGAGCATTGCAGTGTGTCTACATGACACTGCTGCCTAGAGATGACTTTGAAAGCAGCTCTCTAGCGCCACCTGCTGGCGGATTTGAGTATTTTGGTGGCCCTAACAGATTGAAGTGTTTTTCCAATTGCAAAAGAAGCATGTCGTCTGGAGTGGAGGCCAGATTCTGCTCTCTGTGACATCAGTGTAAATCCCGCGCACTTTGAACCTGGATTTATAGTCGCCATTTCGATTCTCCTCTCACACCCGTGTTTCACTAGGAGGGTGATGAAGCACTGGAATGGGTTACCTAGGGAGGTGGTGGACTCTCCTTCCTTAGAGGTTTTTAAGGCCCAGCTTGACAAAGCCCTGGCTGGGATGATTTAGTTGGGATTGGTCCTGCTTTGAGTAGGGGGTGGACTAGATACCTCCTGAGGTCCCTTCCAGCCCTGATAGTCTATGATTCTAAGGCAGGTGGGACTCCATTGAAGTCAGTGGAGCACCTATCACTGTAGTAGCTACGCTCCGGGCGACACTAAGCCACGTGCTGACACGTGGACACTGAAGTCAATGGAGTCTCAAAGAGTAAAGTTGGAGCTAATGAGCCCAGCATTATACCCCTGCAATGAAAGTGTCTCCTCACTACCCTTCCTCTAGCAGGCTCCGTTGCCTTGTCTGTTATAACAGCCTGAGAGCCCTACGCCTGGACTCGAATTGCCAGTCATCTCCCTAGAAGCATGTGGGGAGAGACTCGGAAAGCTGAGCTCTGCAGTTCTACTTAAGGAACTTCTGCATTTGGCTAGAGTCAGAGAAGCTCCCTGCAGCCAGTTTACTCTGAGATTAGCTGCCGGGCTGCTGCCCCTCTAGACCCTGTGAAAACAAGGATGGCTCAGTCAGCCTGGTTTTCAGTGCTGGTGCAAGGAGCTGGCCTTGCCGACTGACATATGGCTTAGCCACAGCATAAATATGGGATCAGCAGAGCCTGGGCGGGTTTCCCCCACACTGCCCACCTCTACGAGTGAGAGGGGAGATCAGGCTCAAGGACCCAGTCAATCCGTGGCCTCTCCACCAAAGGCTGCCAACAATGAGCCAAATGTGAGAACAGCTTTGTGGCTACCTGTCTCTGATGGAGTGGACTGAGGCCACCTGCTGCCTACCCCTGGCCAACGCGCAGCTGTCAGGTGGTAGCAGCTCTTGACCACTGCTAAATCTGAATTGGCAGCCACAAGACGCCAGGTGCTCTCTCTGTTACCAACCCGAGCAGCCGTCCATTCCCCATCATGAAACAACAGGAGAGAAGCCGGTTTCAATGGTGGAGAGGGAGATTGTCTGAGAAGGGGACATAATTCAAACCCTCCATCTCAGAAACACGTCCAGCGCGTAGTTACACGCATGCGTTGCAGCTGGGCTACCTAGAGTGCCTCTCGTTGCAGCATTGAGCCGCTGAGCCATACCCTGAGGCATGAGCACAGTGATCACGGGCTACTGAGCGAGGTGGAAAAATCATATATACACTGACAGGCAGCGATCAGTCATGGCACACGTCAGCCCAGGCAGTCGGTCTGCGCTCAGCCTGGGAACATGTTTCTGGCAGCTTACCCAGCAGGAGGGAAACGCCGGCTTTAGTTGTGATTCCTGTCTCTCATTTAAAGGACGCTGGGTCCAGGCATGCTGTAGATGGCACAAAGCTCCCCTCACTGCCCTACGTAGTGTGTGTGAGGCAGAGTTTAATAAGTGATAAAGCCATCATGCTGCGTGACATACACATTTCTGATTGGAAAGACTCGATTCATGCCCTTGCATGGTCCCCATAATTAGCACCAGTTATTCTCTGCCTCAGTAAAGCCGATTCCTCCCAGCACAGGTACACAAGTCAGGGCATGCGGAACGTGCAATGTACCAGACCAGGCCGCGATTGACAGGGAGGCCAGGAAAGGAGGACAGAGAAAAGGATGCAACAGGAAGGCTGCACAAAACTTCTAGTTCTGCGCTGCACTGACAAGCTCTGCAGTTTAGCCTTTGGATGTCTGGGACATTTGCAAAATGCACTCTAATTAGTTGCAAATTAAACAACCAGCTGGAAAACATCTTCCTCCAGCCTTAGGTAGAGAGACGACTTGGAAGACATGGCTTGGGATGAAAGGGAATTCCAGCCTCGCCGGCTGACCAGCATTTGTTTATTCTCACTGAAATATCGGTTTCCATTCTTGGTGGCTCAGCACCACTGAGCTGGCAGAAGATCAGTTCCACTTGGCTCCCTCCCTCTTCTCCTTTCACCTCCCTTCCCTGGGCTCCAGACAGCTTTGTGGTTCGTCACTTGCTGAGACCGACTCTGTGGAAAGACTTTCATGCCACAGCAGCAGCAAATCTTTCTTGGGGGCCTATTGGTAGAGAACAATTTATTGGATAAATCCCGCCCTGCTCACAGAGTCTCCACTGCCGCGATAGCACTTTTGTGAAGATGCTACTACCCCCATGGGAGAGTTTCTCCCATCGGCCAGTCAGTCCATCTCCACAAGAGGCGGTGGGTATGTTGACAGAAGAAGCTCTCCCTTCGCCAGCGCTGTCTACACGAGGGGGTAGGTCGCTGGAACTGCGTCGCTCAGGGCTGTGGGTTTTTCACACCCTGAGCGACGTCGTTTTACCGATGTACGTTTGTAGAGCAGACCTGGCCAGAGACGTACTGTTTTTAAATGAGAGAAACAAGGCAGGTGAGGTAATATTTTTTACTGGACCAACGCCTGTCGGTGAAAGAGACAAGCTTTTTACACAAAGCTCTGAGGCGCTCGGAAGCTGGTCTCTTTCACCAAGAGAAGTTTGTCCAATAAAAGTAATTGCTCACCCATCCAGTGTCTCTCATCTCCTGGGACTTTCAGTGGAGCTGCAGCACCACTGAAAACAACAATGGAGGAGAGATTTTAAATGACAGCAGAGATGCTGAGGAACAAGACAGCAGCTCAGAGACCTGCTGGTTTGCCACACGAGCACATAGCGAGTGTCTCCGAGCTCTTCCCCTCCCTCACTCAGAGCCAACCTGCCCTGGGCCAGCAGGAGAATGCTGGGAGCCACCCCGACTCGCCTCACTCTGCAACCCCTAGGCACGGCTGCTGCCGGCGCAGAGCATCGAACAGCACCTGGGTGACAAACACAACACGTCCCAACTGGTAAATTAAATTCTTACAACCATCCTACAGTTATATAGCCAATGGCCCTGAACCAACAGAGGGCAGCACCTTCCCAGTCTAGGGATTGATAAAGGCAGCAAATAAGGAATTGAATGAATGGTTTATCTGCAGAGTTTGTCATCTTCCTCCAGCTGGGAAGCCGGGAAGACATGCCGGGGTTTGGGTGGAGAAGGAATAGAAGGAAAAAGCAAAGACGAAGTGGGCGAATGAAAAGCTGGCGAGGGGTGACCAGGAGGAGGAGAACCACGGAGGGGTCTGAAATATCACGAATGAAAAAGCTGGGCGGCTGGCGTCCGCATGGCACCGCCAGAGCGGGCAGAGCTGGAAAGCGTTACCTGGATGCAAGATCTCCCAGCAGGCTGGCACAGGTCAAAGGAGACAAGAGGATTAGTCACCAATTTAGAAAAAGAAAAAGCACAGGCAGCCCACAGGTCTGAACGCAGGAACAAGGCCCGAGATCAACTCCCGGCTCCACAGCCCCTGGCTTGAGCACATCACCCTGAGCTACATGTGAACGTGGGTGTCTAGCCCAGGTCCTGCTGGGGTCCCACATTACACCACTCTCAAGCGGGCCTCTCTGACATGTGCCGCTTCCTGCCGTGTCTGTGGGAACCAGCAGAGCAGTTTATGGGGTGCTCCAGGGCCCGAGGAGGAACTGGGGGAGTGGGGGCTAGAGACAGGACATAACAACCGGCTTTCCCCACCAGGCAGCTGGCAGCATCATAGAAATGCAGGACTGGAAAGGACCTCGAGAGGTCACCTAGACCAGCCCCCTGCACCTGCCCATCAAAGGCTCCTGACCTGTGACTTGCCAGGACCCGCAAGCAGGATGTCAGCAGATAACGTCAGGGGAAGGGTGCACAACAGATAAGTGAGGCCTCCCCCCTACAAGCCGAGATACCTCATGCCCCTACCTGGGAAGGAGCCATCGCCCTGGGATCTCACCTGAGTTGGCCCCTCCCGGTCAGGTCCCTCCCCACAGGTGGGAAGGGATGGATTTGGGACAGAGATGACGGATGTCCGTCTCCGACACTAGGGCTGTGAATCTGAGCATTCAGCCTGGCACGGAGACAGAGGTTCCATTCTATGCATCCGATGAAGTGGGCTGTAACCCATGAAAGCTTATGCTCTAATAAATGTGTTAGTCTCTAAGGTGCCACAAGTCCTCCTGCTCTTTTTACAAGTCCCAGAATGCCTCAGATTCTTCACCACAACACAGCAGGCCTGCGCTGAGCCTCTAGCCTGCCTTTAAGGAGCCTGCACCAAACCCTCTTCCACTGACATATCTGAAAAAATCATTACAGTCCTCACCCCTTCCCCCGGCCCTCCCACTCGGAGCGACTGACAGGAGCTTTCACCCGGTGGGCGAAGTGACTGGCTAACCGATGCCTCTCTGTAGGCTGGCTAGCAGGAAGTACTAAGACTGCATGAAGCTTTTGCCATGTGCCACTCCCTGCCAGCAAAGTTTGCTGGCAAAGCTAAGTCTTCTTGCCCGGTGGCAGGATGTTTTGGGGCTTTGCCAGTCTAGGCTGCAGAATGCTTAACTCAGCCGTAAACAAAATCTCCTGCCTCCAAAACCTTCTTCCCAGCTGCAGTCAGTGTCAAGGGGGTCATTGTCCCCTGACTCAATTCAAGGCTCAGCCAAACAGCAGCAGCAGAGCGCACACACCAAACTGAGGGAAGAGGAGTTGTTGACGAGAAATTGGGACTCTTAGTTTCCATATCTGGCTCTGCCATTGATTCACTGCGTGGCCCTGGGCAAGCTGCTCAGAGGAGTGTTGGGAGAATTAACCAGTGCTTGTAAAGTGCTTTGAGATCCGCAGAGGAAAGGCACTGAGGGTTTGAGCCAAAGCTCACCAAAGTCACTAGGAGCAAACACTGCCACCCATTCAGCATTCACCTGCACTAGAGCTGGAGCTGCTCCAGCCAGGAGAGTGAGGTTTAGAGCAACACAAGCACAAATGAAGGGACCGTACACTCAGAGCATGTATTGGGCGGCCATGCAAAGAGTTAACCAGCACATGCTGTTGGGCCAAAGCAAGAAGCTGATAGCCCAGCCCTGTGAACATTATCCCGATTCAGGGCCAGACAAAAGAAGATTCAACAAACCCTCAATCTAAAAAACACTGCAAAAGTTTCTTCCTTTGTGAGTGTTTGAAAGCTCCTTGCAGCGTCTTTCTCAAACTTCGGGGGCATGGTCATGTGCGGGAGGGCGTGGTCATGTGCTGGAAGGCGTGCCCATGGGGACGTGGTCATGTGCTGGAGGGCGTGCCCATGGGGCGTGGCCATGTGCTGGAGAGTGTGGTCATGGGGGCATGGCCATGTGCTGTAGGGCGTGGTCATGGGGGCATGGCCATGTGCTGTAGGGCGTGGTCATGGGGCGTGGCCATGTGCTGGAGGGCGTGCCCATGGGGCGTGCCCATGTGCTGGAGAGTGTGGCCATGGGGGAGTGGCCATGTGCTGTAGGGCGTGGTCATGGGGCGTGGCCATGTGCTGGAGGGCGTGGTCATGGGAGTGTGGCCATATGCTGGAGGGCGTGGTCTATGAGGGTAGAGATTTAAGTGACTGGATAAATTTGCATCGAGTCACCCTTGCCTTCGTTTGGGGCAGAGGAAAGGCTGGTTTCATTTTTCTTGGCTGTGATTGGCTGCAGAAGTAAGAAGATACTCACCCTCCCCGAGACACCACCAGCTTCACTTTCACTTTATATGAGACAATAATTCCCAGGATCTCCTTATTGGCTCCATCTCTTAGTCTAGAAGCAAGGACAGATGAGGGATTTGTAAGGAAACAACTGCCAGGAATTTCTATTAGAACCGGGTGAAAATAGTAGCTCCCCTTCCCCGCAAAGTACCCCAAACACAGACTCACAATACCGGGCCGTCTCCCAACTCCCCGAACCTCACCACATTTTTGCAAAATGGCAGTTTCCCCAGGGAATCAGGTGACATTTTCAAATTTCACATATTTAAAAGGGAAAAGTGACTAACTGGGAAGGGATGTCAAATTTGGAAAATTACACCCTTTTCACCCGCAACAAATAGGTGAAGTGAAAATCAGCCAAACAGTTTTGGGAGTGAAAATGGGCTCCTCGCTCTAAAAAGCCCAGAGGCTCTCTCAGGCTCTCCTCTGATAGCCTGATGGATGGAGAGAGACACGCACAAAGGAAAATCAACAGAAAGTGAAAGCCAGGGGGGTTAGGCACCTAAATCCCTTTGTGAATCCCACCCAGAGTGACTAGCTAAGGACTTTGGCTGAAGTTTTCAAACCTGGGTGCGCAGGCTCCTCAATCCATGGTGGGAACCTAGAGTGGCATTTTTGGGGGTCTACCTTTAAGCAGCCAGGTGTGAAAGTTTTGGCCATCATCTTTTTAGAATCCCAGAAATTAGCAATAGAAAGCGCTACCATTAGGTCTCTCGTGCCATCCCTTGAAAGGCAGGCAGTACAGTACTGCCCCCTATAGGGTATCCTTCAAGGCCCTAGCTAGGGCACTTTTAAATGTCTCCCTTCTACGACATCTGATCCTGATACCAACACTGAGGTTCCAACCCCGATGCAGCAAAGCACTTGAGCACATGTTTAAGCCCACAAGTAGCCCCACTGAAGCCAACTGGTATTGACATCAACTAGACTACTCATGTACTTAGAGTTAAGGCCAAGTGCTCTGCAGGACTGGGGCCTTGGCTGGTGTTTGTAGCACAGGGATTCTTCATGACAGTCATTCTTTAGGTGACCCATCCACATTGCTGGGAGAAACAAACCACTCAGACATGCAGGGCAGGGAGGAAGGAGCTCTCACAACGTGCTGGAAGCCAGATTGGTGTCTTCATGTTTAAGCTTCCCGTCCAGGGCCAGGCCCCGCTTCTCCCGGTTGTTGGCGAGAAAGGGGGTCAGCGTGTAGACTTTGCAGAACGTCGAACTCGGAGCCACCACGTCACTGAGGACAACAACGTGGGAGAATGAAACTGATGTAAGTTATGGGACCGAACCAAGAGCCGCACTCCCCATCAGGGCCCAGAGCTCCCATCTCTGTAGGAGAAAGGAAAACATCTGAAGCACAATGCAATGGCAAATCCCACTGGGGATCATGTGAATGCCTGACACCATCATGGTGGTTCCTGTCGTGGAGCTGGAAAGTGGCTTCCTCTCTGTGACACAGAGAAATCCTAATGCAAGAACTACCTGTGGGGCTCTGAACACGCCCACCTCACTCGTCACAGGACAATCTCAAAATATGGTGTTCGCTGCACATTCCTGACAACACCCGAAAGCCTAAATTCATCTATGACCCCCCCATCTCTCAGGAGAACTCGGAGCAAGTTGCCAGCCAACCAAGAGAGTTCAGGCAGGAGCCATGGAACGCTCAGTGGTTTTGATTGCGTTTCACTCTGAGTTTTGAGATGTGATCAAAAGCCAGGCTGAACAAGGCTGCCATGGCCCCAAGCAGAGCAGAATTGCTCTGTTGTGTGCAGCACCGACGCTGCGTTACAACATTTGCAGCTTTCCACGGCGACGAAGAGTCATCACATATTGATGCCACCTCCCCCGGGGTGACGGAATATCACAGCGCTGAGCTGTGTCATGACATGGCGATGCAACAGCACTATATGCATCCAGTGCTATTAAAGGGATGTTCAAAAAATACCATTGTGGGGCCTCCTTGTTTGTTGTCTCAAGGACTCCAGATCACAAGTCAAGAGATATTTCTCCACCAAACTCAGCCTGGGCCCTACAAGCCAAGCTGGGGTCTTTATACACCCGCAACAATAAAGATCCTGGACTCAGAACATGGCCGACTGGAGTGAAAAGCATTAAAGCCATGGCAGGTCAGCGGGCCCAAGTTCAGAGGGGGTTAGCGGAAAAGAAACGGTACCAACATTTCCTTTTAAACAAAACCAAAAAGCAAAAGAACAGCGGATCCCTTTCCATCCCATCCCATCACTCCACTTACCCAGTCAAAGTTCTTCCTATGCCTCATAACAGGCCTTCCTCCCCAGCCCCACAGCTCTGACTCCCTAGCTGGGAGGAAGCCAGAGGATTTATAGAGGGCTTCCTGACCCAGAACCCTTTGCGCTAAAGAGAAATCCCGCCTGTCTCTCTGGTTGATTGGCAGTTTGTCTAGCCAATCAGTTCTTTCCCTCCTGGTTCCAGAGGGGCTTCACCCCATCACATAAGCCTTATTTAAGTAAGTAAACTCAGCTGCTCTGACTCTGGCGCACACACGGGGGGCAGGGCTGTGAGTCAGAAGAGACCAGTTTTGCATAATCCTGGAGATCGGTTCTTTAATGGTCCTCGATCTTGTAGGAAGCAGACGAGAGCCATAAAAATCCGAGCTCTCCTGCTAAGCCTGGGCTCGGTGGGGAGCCCTAGCGCGGCGAGATGTGGCCTGGTCTCTGGAGACGAGCCACAGCCATGATACCACCAAAGGAAGCGAATGGGCATACTCACTCCGCCTCTTCCACAGCCACGGGGCACTTGTACTGAGCAGTGTTGAATAGGCAGATGTCCGCGTACTGGCGCACTGGGGATGAGAGACAGACAGACAGGGAAGGCCAAGGTTAGCGTGTGCTTCAGTGCAGCAGGCGTGAGAGCACCGGCCAGCCTGTGCCGTGTTGTTGGGCAGTCAGGGACACGTGGTGGCACCACAGGCAGCGGCGGCTGGTCTCAGCACCACTTCTGGGGATAGTGAGACATAAGGGATCAACACCCTCCAGCCCCCACCCCATTCCTGGTACCGCAGCCCAGCAGTGATACGGGAGAATGGGGACAGGAATAGACACCCGGACATTTAGTCCATAATATACAGAGTTTAAGGCCAGAAGGTACTTTTAGATCCTCTAGTCTGCCCTCCTGTCTATCACACGCCATTACACTTTACCCAGTTACCTCCCTACTGAGCCCGGTAACTTGTGTTTGAGCAAAGTTAAACTTGTGTTTGGCAAAGGCACGTCTCCCAGAAAGGCAGCCAGTCTGGATCTGAACACATCAAGAGATGGAGAATCCACCACGTCCCTTGGGAGCTGGTTTCAGTGGCTAATCACCTGCACTGTTAAACATTTGAGTCTTATTTCTAATTTGAATGCGTCTGGATTCAGCCTCCAGCCTCTGGTTCTTGGTCTGCCTTCGTCAGCTAGATCAGTGGTTCTCAAACTTTTTGTATTGGCGACCCCTGTCAGACAGCAAGCCTCTTAGGGCGACCCCCCCCTTATAAATTAAAAACAACAGTTTTTATATTTAACACTATTTTAAATGCTAAATTTATAATCCTATTGTTTAAAAAGAATTGACCTTTTCTCACCGCTTTGAAATTACGACTAAAACACATTTTTATCGAATTATCGTTATAAGCAGAAAAGTTCTCTCTTTAATAGTTACTGTTTAATACTGGGGGGGGAGGACACGTGAAGAAACTTTGTCAATATCACTTTTCACAACAGATTTAGCCCCCCATTGCCCCCCTTCCTGCTGTGCTGGGCAGCAGCAGTGCAGAAGTAAGGGGGGCAATGGGGCACCAAGTCTGCTGTGGACTGTTATAGTTGTATGTTTGTTAATATCACTTTTCACAGCAGACTTGCTAGCTAGCTGGGAGGCGGTGGAAAGTGATATTAACAAATATACAGAGATGACTTTTCACAGCAGGCTTATTAGCTAGCGGGTCTGCTGTGAAATGTGATCTTTGTATGTTTGTTAATATCGGCCCTCTCATGTTGCCTCAGTCTCATCTTTTTAGTCTCAAGACCACAAACGTGCACAACACAATACTACAGTCCTCAAAGTCCAATTTCCTTCATGTGGTGATAATACAAACATATATATTGTTGAGGAACAACGATCCCTGCATGAGATGTTTATAATACTTTTTGAAGTAAATGCACTACATTGCAAGGGAAAGGTGTGTGTAATTTTCTAAAATGCTTTCGATTTAAATTAGATATTTTATAGCAGTTGCTCTCTGTTTCGTGCATGTACTGCTGACCCCCACGTAATAACCTCAGGGGGTTCCGACCCACAGTTTGAGAACCCCTGAGCTAGTTCAAACAGCCCGTTCGCATCCATTATTTTCTCCCTATACCCTGTCATCAAGTCATCTCGCAACCTTCTTTTTACTAAACCAAACGAACGGAGCTCTTTGTGTCTCATCTAAAGCATTTTCTCCAGACCTTGGATCGCTTTGTGGCTCTGCACCCTCTCCGGTTTTTCAACACCCTTTTCAAATTTGGACACCACATCTAGACACGATATTCCAGTCCTGGTCTCACTAACGCTGTATACAGAGGTAAAATCGCCTCCCTCCTCACTACGCCCTGGTTTATACATACGAGGATCGCATTAATCCTTGTTGCTCCAGCATCGCCCCGCCTCTTCCCACCCCACCTGTGCCCTGCCCCGTTCTGCCCCCTCCCCCTGCCTCTTCCTGCCCCCGCACCTCACCCTCCCTCCCAGCACCTCCTGCACACCATGGAACAGCTGATCACGGATAGGGTGACCGGACAGCAAGTGTGACAAATCGGGACGGGACGGGACGGGGGGGTGGGGAATAGGAGCTATATAAGAAAAAGACCCAAAAATCAGGACTGTCCCTATAAAATTGGGACAGCTCGTCACCCTAATCATGGAGGGCAGGAGGCACTGGGAGAGAGGGGGAGGAGCTGATCCACAGGGCCCACTGGTGGGTGGGAGGCGCTGGGGGGAGGGGGAGGAGCTGATCTGCAGGGCTACCAGTGGGTACTGAGCACCCGCTATTCTTTTCTGTGGGTGCTCAGACCCACGGCTGTCCTGGGTCAGCTGTGGGGCTGTAACACTGAAGTGGAGATATTTGGGCTCGGGCTGGCGCCTGGGTTCTGAGACTCCATGTGGTGGGGGGAGGGTCTCAGAACCTGGACTCCAGCCTGAGCATCGACACTGCAATTTTACAGCCCCCCACCCCAGCCCCAGCCCCAGCCCCAGCCCGAGCCAGCTGTTCCGGGCGCTGAGTGTGTCCATGCCCTGGGTGTTGCTCCTCAGTCCTTACTGGCATTGGCCATTCCGCCCCATTTACGGGCCCGTGGGAACGAGAGCACCCTGACCTCAGTCATCAGCCACAGCTCTCAGGTGTCTTCCCCCTACATGCCCCTCCTCCATTGCTGAGCAGGGTGATGGGCTCATCTCCCGTTCTCAGATCTCGCCTTTCCAGCCCCCTTTCCTTGCTAGCCTGCGGCTGCATCTTTCTGTAATCGTCTGGCTCAAGGGCCCCCTGGGAAAACACCTCTGTCAGCACCGTATGGTCCAGCTGGTCCCTGGAGTGGGAGGGACGTCCTTTCCTGTGCTCTGGGAATGCAGCGCTGGTGGAAGGGGCTGGGGTGATAGTCCTGAGGACCAAAGTGCTCCATGTATCGGGAGAGATGGTCCCTTGGAGTCCAGGCTGGGCCTCCGAGGGGTGAAGTGACTCAGCCCGGGGCCACCCAGGGTGTCTGTGACACAGCTGGGAATAGAGGCGGTCTCGGCTCCCTGGCCCACCACTGCTCTCAGCCCTGTGAGGTCACCCAGGAGACTCTGCCCTTAGGCAGACAGCTGGATGCTCCCAGAGCATGCCAGGGGAGTCGGGTGGGAGCAGATCTCGGGGGTGCAGGAAAAGAGCCAGCCAGGGGGCGAGGCAGGTTGGGAGAAGATGTCTGGGGATGGATAAGGGAGGAAGGGCTCCATCAGGTGTTGGATGGGGGAGGGGATACTGGAAGTCGGGCAGTTGAGGGTGTGGGAAGGGGATTCAGCATGTGGGGGAGGGTCAGGGCAGCTGCTGGGGGTCAGGGAAGGCTGGGGAGAGGGTTTAAAGGGACTCCAATGGAAGGAGGGGGTGGCCCAGCTGCGATAGCCTGTGACGGTCCCCTCCTGCCATTGTGCGCGGCCGATACAGGGAACGCGGGCGCCCCCTTTACCTGAGATTTTAATCTTCTTCACCGTCTTGTTTGTGTTGTTTGTCACATGGACGTTGACGTTGATTGGCTCGCCATGGTAGTAAATCTGCAGGAACAAGGGCCCCGGCCTGTGTCAGCAGGAGGCAGGTGCGAGGGGGCTTCCTGCCTGTGCAGGTCAGGGCACCCCCCCCCAGTCAGGGGTTGGCTCGGAGGGGAGGGGTACCCTCACACCAATGTTTATTAACAACGCACAGAAGGTCTCCCCCCCGGTGAGAGCTGTGCGGGGATCAAACAGCTGGGATCTCTGCCAACCCTTTGCGGTGTCCGTTCACCAGGTCCCCAGCCCAGGGCTGCACTCGGCGCTGAGTTAAGTGGTGGGGCTGGAGGCTGGTCATGGCGTGGAACTCGTTTGCACCTGCTGTGAATTTGGGCACCAGGATATTTCCCGGGGATTTCCCTTGGGACCTGCTCCTCGCTCTACGGGCTCAGGGCAGCCATTAGGCACCGGCGTGAGGGCCCCACGCTGCCGAGAGACACAGCAGCCCCAGGGAGAAGTGGGGTGTGTTGTACCTCCTTGTCCAGGGACGCCTCCAGATGCAGTGGCTTGTCGGACATCAGGAACTGCCTGGTGGTCTCCGCCATGGGCTGGGGGCCCGGTCTCTCCGGCGCGTACTGCACTTTGCGGATCACCAGGCGCACGGAATTCCTGCCGGCACATGTGGGGGCAGAGGCTGAGCCCGAGCCGGCGGGGATCTGCCCCGGGGTGCCAGCAGGCTTCCCTGGCACCCCAAACTCAGACAGACCAATTAACCCTGCCATCCCCCCTTGGGGGTGGGGGACGTTTTAACCACCTCTTCCTGTGACCCAGAGCCAGGGGTGGGATCAGAATGACACGGGACCTGATCCAGTCCTGCCATGGCACCAACAAATCAAAGGGGCCCCCCATCTCCATCGCCTGCTCCCCTTTTTCCTAGTAGCACCTCAGGGCTCCACGAGCCCCTTCCCAGCCCAGGCCGGCTCCTTGGATCCTGCCTTTAGCCAGCCGCAGGGAGAGAGGTGAAGTGACTTTTTAGAGGCAGCGCTAAGGACAGGACCCTGGCTCCCACACTCAGCTCTAACCACTAGGTGACTCAGTCACTTGACTTGTCTCAGGTCAAATCCCCGCGTCAGTCACGCTCCACTGTCATAGCATGTCAGGACGCTTGCTCGGGGCGAATGAAATACAAGGTTCCCTGTCACTTCCTGACAGGACAGGCCCAGAAACACCAAGACGGTCCCATTGAAAAGGGCCAGCAGGAACTCCCCCGTTGTAGGCTCAGGTAAGCCAGACTGGAGCCTCCGAGGTAGGGTGACCAGATGTCCCGATTTTATAGGGACAGTCCCGATTTTTGGGTCTTTTCCTTATATAGGCTCCTATTACCCTCCATCCCCTGTCCCGATTTTTCACATTTGCTGTCTGGTCACCCTACTCCGAGGTATCCGTGCGAGTCACTCCACCTTTGACCACAAGATGATGCACCTGGTTTGCTCACCAAGGGCCAACCCTGTGTGGAGTCAGCGAATGCACCGTTTCCTTCCCGCTGTCAGGCACATGGTCAGGCTGCTGGAAACCCCCAGGAGCCAGGTTCAGCGTTGGCTCTAGTGAGACTCAGTTCATCCAGACTCCCCCTGGACCTGTCACAGCAGCTAACCTTGACCCAACCTCACCGACAGCCAGTCATAGTGAGCCCCACACACAAAGTGTCATAGACCCACACATGCGGGGGGATGAAACAGTGGGGTGGGAGAGGAAGGGGCCTGTGTCTTTGCTCTTCACACATTAACAGCTGGCCTGGAAGGTTTTGATTTTTATATGTCGATTTCACTGTAAACACGCAAACGAACACAGAACGATTTCCAGGCGGCAATAATCAAAACCTACAGCTAGGCAAAGGAAGAAAAGGCCGCTGGAGACACGCTTTGGGTTTTCATGTGCCTAAAGCTTGAACGTTTTGGAATCTCTGCATCGCTTGGCGTTACATAACTATT
This sequence comes from Malaclemys terrapin pileata, assembly GCF_027887155.1. Lineage (NCBI taxonomy): Eukaryota > Metazoa > Chordata > Testudines > Emydidae > Malaclemys > Malaclemys terrapin. The sequence continues at coordinate 344,175,743 of NC_071505.1, forward strand.
GTCGGATCCCCCAGAATTCCCTGTTACTGTGAGAATTTAAATAGAGCAAAATCAGGAAAAATGCTTGGAAAGAAACACCAGTAATATCCATCCATGAGAAAAAATGAAAAATCGAATTCTGCCAAGCCTAATTAAGAGCATGAGGAAAGCACAGGGGCACCGCGGGCTTTCAGCTCAGCCTGTTAATGAACGTATAAACGCCAAACTAGCTACCTCGCCATTGGCTCTGCCGGCCCAGTAGAGGGCGCTCAAAAATTTTAAAGGGTTAGTACCCAATTCCTACGCACTACAGTGGGGTTGGCCCCCACTACTACTAACACATGTGCCACAAGTGCTAACCCATCCCCCACCCCTCCCTGGGTAATCAGCTTCCTTGGAAGGTCATTTACCCTCTTGGTACCTCAGTTTCCCCTGTATAACAAGGAGGATAATACTGATCTGTCTGGCAGCGTAGCCATGCCACAAGTGGGGACCAGAGCCTAGAACCTCCGGAGAGGGAGGCCTGGACAGTTACTACCTGAGCTTAATGACTCTGTGACACGGGGGGGCTGTGAACCCAGTCATGTTTCCGAGGGGGAAACAGCTTCCGTGCCGCTCAGTGGGTTGCCAGCGCTGAAGCTCACCTGCTGTTCTCCCTCAGCGCATCTGCTCCGTCCCCACCGTACCCCTAACAGGAGCTCTCTGACTAGCACTTCCACGACCCACCCCCAGCGGGCCCCAAACACCATGCTCCCTGTCAGTGGGGGAAATCTCCGGCCTAGCGATCCACTGGGCGATCCAACAAGGGCTGCGAGGGGTTAGTACAGGGCTCTGCCCCCGCCTGCATGGAGACCTCGGAGGGGCTAGATGCTACCCTAGAGCAGGACACGCCCAGAGTCCCTCTGTGCTGTCTGCGGGCTGGGGAGCTGCACAAGCTGCAGTCAAAGGGCACTGGGCTGGGCGACAAGCTGCTCGAGGGGATGATGGAGTTAGCCTCCCACGGCTGTTCTGGGGAGAGGGCGAATGTTCCCAGTCCCTTCCCACCCGTGAGCACTGCGGACGAACGGGAACCAACCACCCCAGCGTGACAGACCAGGGGCTGGCGTAGGGAACGCTACCAGCCTAGCGCAGCTGGAGCCCATGCAGGCGGTTGGGATCCAGACCTCAGCTCCCGGAGGGGCAGGCCAGGCTGGGGTTGGAACTTGGCTCTTCGCCCCAGCTGGGGAAAACCGCTGGCCCCGTGAGCGAGTGGAAGGAAGCGAGCGGCAGGCTAGAGATCAGAACAAGGCGTGTGGAAGGCCCACAAAGGCCACCGATGGCTGTGGGGATGGGGTGTATAGGGCAAGCCGCTGTTATTTCCAGCTAACACCGACCAGCTGCTGTGGAGCTGCCGTTACGGGACTGAGCAACAGCTCTGCTCCATGTGCAGCCTGCGGTGTCAGCATCCTCGACTCCGTCAGGGCAGCGGCAGCGGCTTCCCCAAGAGCTGATCTCTGGGGCCTGTTCACAGCTGGCTGAACCGTTCCATCCCCTGGCTCTGTGTTCTCTCCCCAGTGCCGCCGGGCGGCGTCAATACAAACCGGCCCCGTTTACCTCTTGTGGATTTTCTCCTCCAGGTTCTCTGCACAGAAAGCTTTCACCTCGTAGTCAACGCCACAGGCCTACAAACAGAACAAAGTGGGATAGGAAGCTGGGAAATCATTTCTCCTGGCCCTTCCTTATCTCCCCAGCAGGGATCTAACAGCTTTGACATGTCCGAACACGGTAAAGTGCCAGCTGGAGCGTGTGTGCACGCCACTCTGCACTCCTAGACCGGCTGCGTGCACCACTATCCTCTATTTGAAGGCCTCAGAAATGCTCAACTTTATCATAGCCCTCATACTGCTAATGGAGATTCTCCTTTAGCTCATGTGGCAGGGGTCTGGGCCTTTCAAACAAAAGGATTTGAGTTCTAGTCCGAGTATTACCACCAAGTTCCAAGCGGCTAGCCTGGTTATGAATCCTAGATATTACAACGTCTACATTTGAGCTGTGGTCTTGTAGCGATCGCTAAGACCAAGTAACCAATTCCCGTTTCCACATGCTCCTACCCTTCCACAAAGCTCCTCTTCTGGGCTGACATGTTCCGGATCTGGTCTCAGTGCAAAGGGTCATTTTTCGGGAGGGAAGAATGTGGGGAAGTTGGAGCAGAATCCCCGTAGCAGGTTTGGAATGGTGAGCGAGTGGAGAAAACTCGACTTTTCCCCTGGGCAGAAGTTTTCCACCTGCCCTGGAGGGTGGCAGGCAAGAAGCACCTGAAAATCAGGCTGGTGGAGGGTGAAAACAGGGGTACAGACAATGGGGCAAATGCTACCATGCTAAGTTTAATGGAGTTTATTACTATGGGAGCATTAATATTCATACAGAGACAGGACAAGCTTGGGTTGTAAGGGACTGTTCTTGTAGAAATTGCCCTTCCTTGCTCAGCAGATCTGCCTAGTGTGTGTGTGAGAGCCAGAGCTGCTGGCTTTAGTGACCACAAGTATGGGCCCCCTTTAGCCTTGCAGAGCAAGCAGGGCTCTGGGTGAGGAAGCTGGAGTCTGTTTTTTGGGGGCATCAACAGAATTGTTCACGGTGCTCCATTGACAGGGCCATTCTGCAAGTCCATGGAAAACCCAACATGACCCCCTTGCTATTAAGGGTGTCATTGGGCCTGTGAACCATTTATTTGGTTATGAAGCATAAGAAGGGAGGAACCCAGCTTGACTCTCAGATCCCGGGGGAGCTGGCAGTACTGGGGATCTCTGTACTGCGTAGTGACTTCGACGTCATTCCACCAGCACAGCTGGGCCAGGGTGATAATCCCAGTACTGAGAATCCCGTAGCAGAAATCTTTTTGTTTGAACCTGGTCTGGAAAGGACTGAGACACAATAAATAAGGAGCCTCCCACCTTGCCGTTGGCTTATAGTCCCTTTTCAGAGGAGAACCACCTCTTTAAAGCCACCTCATCATCCCCTGGAAGCTGCATGGAATTCGCTCCAGGATCCTCAGACACCCAAAGAGCTCCGAGTAGCGCGAGACAGCGTCATCGGTCCGAGACGCTGCCACCCATTGCTGGGGCACTCAGAACGTCTAAGCCAGCCCAGGCCTTCTGGAGCGACCCCCGGGATTGGCGGAGTCTGGCTGAGCGATCGCCATGCCTCTGCGGAGCAGGGGAGAAGCTGGGAGCTACTGACCGACAGAGAGGACACAAACGAAGTTACCTTCCCCGTGTCCTCTGGTCCAGGCTGCAGAGTGACGGAGCACGGCAGGTTGGGAGGGATCTGAAACAGAAATGAAGGGCAGGATTGGATTGTAACCAGGGGTAGCCCACGGAAGAGCCCAAGTACCCACCTGCTGCACATACACTCGCTCTACTGCAGCATGGTACTCTAGTGACCTACCTTGGAAGGATGAAGGGCTCAGCTGGCCTCCTGTGGATTTGAACCCGCACTTCCAGGGTGTCTCAGCGTCCCAGGTTTGAGCAGGGTTGAATTTGGGGGCCCGAAGGGTGAGTTAGGAATTTGGGAATTTGGCCCCGGTGCTGAGTGGCCCAATCCTGCAAGGTGCTGAGGCCTCCGGCAGGATGTTGTGTGCTCCCGGCCCCTGGCCAAGGGCAGGTGCTTGGCATCTCGCCGGAGCTAGCCAGCCCCTTGGAGCACTGGCGTCAAAAGCAAGAGACAACCCGGCCTGCATCCATGTCCTGGCTACTGAGGGTTGCTGCAGCCGCCCCGGCAAGCCGGGGTCAGACGGCTCCTTAGCGAGCTCTGGCATCTCCTGAATGTTCCCCAATGCTCTGCAGAGCAGTCCCCCACGCATACCCATGGGCTGCTTCCTCCCTGCTGCTCTCCCCAATGACCTGCACGGACTCTCCCTGCACCTCAGTGTGCAAACAGCTCTCTGGCTAAGCCGGGGTGATGGGCGAGCAGGGAGTGTGTGAGCCAGAGACCTCTTGGTGCCAGCTAGTGAAGGCTCAGGGGGTGCAGAGAGTTTTACAGGGTCCTGTGGCTCAGACAGATGCAGGATAATTCACTAAAGGGTGGCTTGTGACGTCTCCCCCAAGGCCCAGAAAGCCACGGGTCACGGTAATCACTGTGAAATGTGCGTATTTAGAAGTTATGTGTCTCCAGTGAAAATTCTGTTCTTAAGGCAGGAAACCAGGAAGTAACAGCCGCGTCTCTCTCTGTCTGGTCGCATGTACTGGGCAGTGCACGTCTCACAACGGACACCTGTTTACAGACTGCGCCAAGCACTAGTGAACAGACTGTGAACTCTTCGAGGGGGGGAATTTACAGGGAGAACAACCAGCAGGAGGGGATTCTGTTCAGGAGTAAAGCCATTGGATGGCTGGGGTATTTCATTGAGGAGGGCTTGTCTCAGGAATGGGAGATCACAGCTGAAGAGCATTGATCTAGTTAAGTCTAGGCTCTAGGAGGAGTGTTGTGATTTGATTGTATATGTAACGGTGTGCTTCCAAGACTCCTACTGGTGGTTACTTGAGTCTCTATACTGGTAAATAAACTTTTTCTTGTTTTCACTGTAAACTTATCTAAGAGCTGGGTGGTAGTGGAGCAGTGACCTGAGGAGGAACTGGTAAGCTGGGGTATCCTGCTTCTTTGGAATCAGCATATCAGGGGCTGGACGAAGGACTCGGGGGTTGGGATGCGCCTGTCACTGCGTAGGCCTAGAGGGGAGGGCTTGGGTTGCCCGTGGGGCTGAGAAGCTGACCCCCGACAGGCACAGACAGGCTTCCTCATGCTAACGGCTGGTGGCAGCGACCCCGGGAAGCATCATAGTGAATATTCTGCATGAGACGGAGACCCTGGGGCCGCAGTTTCAAATGCCCGGTGCCCAGCTCTCACTCGCCCCTAGGGGCTGCTAATGAAACGGCATCACAGCAACAGCAGTTAAACTGCACAGCCCCTTTAACGGGCGTGCTGGGCGATGCCCGCAGAAAGGCGACAGGCGCGGCAGGCCCCTCTCCGTTTGCGATGGCTGTCCCAGGGGAGGAGTTGTTCCTTGCTCCAGCTGAGATGTGTGGACAAGGCACTGTGACCTACAGCAGCAGTTCCAACAGTCAGCCACTAGGGGGCACAATGATCCACAATTTAACAACAGCAGGCCAGATCCCCCGTGGGCATCAGTCACAGTAGCTGTATGGAAGTAAATGGAGATTCTGGCCCAGTAGTTTCCCCTTCCATCCAAGGCTCTCAACTCTAACTCTTAGATTATCCCCATGAGCAAGCTGTAGGATACATAGCAGTCTCATAGGCTCATAGACTTTAAGGCCAGATGGGACCATCATGCTCATCTAGTCCAGCGGTTCTCATACTGTGGGTCGGGACTCCTCATTTTAAAGGGGTCACCAGGGCAGGCTTAGATTTGCTGGGGCCCAGGGCTTCAGCCCTGTGCGGCGGGGCTCAGGTTAAAGGCCCTTGAGCTTCAGCTTTGGCCCCCTCGCCCGGAGCGGCCGGGCTCGGAGGAGGCTCAGGCTTCCGTCCCCCTTCCTGGGGTCGTGGAGTCATTTTTGTTGTCAGAAGAGGATCACGGTGAAATAAAGTTTGAGAAACCCTGATCTAGTCTGATCTCCTGCACATCGCAGGCCACAGAACCTCACCCACCCACTCCTGTAATAGACCCTGAACCTCTGGCTGAGTCACTGACCTCCTCGGGTCATGGTTTAAAGACTTTGAGTTACAGAGAATCCACAATTTATACTAGTTTAAACCTGCAAGTGACCCTGCCCCATGCTGCAGAGGAAAGCAAAACCCCCTCCAATCTGACTCGGGGGGAAATTCTTTCCCAACCCCAGTTATGGGGATCAGTTAGACCCTGAGCGTGTGAGCGAGTCCCACCAGCCAGACCCCTGAGAATCTCACCCACCACTGAAATGCAGTCACCTCGGAGGGGGAACACAGCACATGTGTAACAGCTGAGTGAAGAATGCTGTATCCAATTAAAAGCACAGATGGGAGAGGGGGGAATGTACACAGGCAGAACAGAATTACCCGAGTAGACGTTATCCAGGGTGTTGGATCCAAATCTCTTACAAAATGTGCCATGTGATATTTAATGAGCACGAATAGCAAGACCTCAGTGCCCGGGCTCGTCTGATAGAACTTCCAAAGCATGGCGCCCCCTAGTGCCACACTAGGGCACTGGTCCTGCCGTGACTCAGAGGGAAGAGCACCCCCTACTGACTCACCAGCACCACCCTGGATGTTCCTCACAGACCTGCCCTCCGAGTACTGATCTACCTCACGCCCGCTTAGCTGAGCGTAAAACAGGCCCTGGGCAACCAGAGACACCCCTGCATAAAGGCCACTTTTGAAACTGTCCCTAAGTGATCAAGGTCACCCAGGATATCGGCACAGAGCCAGGAGCAGAACCCAGGAGTCCTGCCTCCCATCCAGCCCAGCGCACACACGGCACAGAACGAGCGGCTGCACCGACAGTCCCAACAAAGCTACTTCGCCAGAGCCCCAGGGCCCTGCTGTCAGATCAGTGCACCGCGTTACAAAACCTCCCTGAACAAAGGTTTGCTGGCAAGAGGTGGCACCGGCTCCAGAGGAGACGATGGCGGCTGGATTGTCAGCCCTTCCCGGGACCTGCAGGTGCTAGTCTTCCCTTTCCATTTGATTTCAGTCGCCACAACGTCCTCCTTCAAATCTCACCTCCGCCGCGATTCCTACAAAACTCTCAACCAGCAGCCATTCAGCTGGCATGCTGTGCCTGATGATTATACCGAGCATAACGGGCTCTGTTCCCTGGCGCTGCCCCGTCTTTCTGTTGTCAGCTCTTCTCGCTGGTCTTGTTATTACTGTTTGTCGTCTGCACGTGCCTGGGGGGCTAGTCAATGGGCCAGGACCCCCGTTGTGCCAGGCACTGCACAAACACAGAACCAAAGGAAAGTCTCTCCCCCAAAGAGCTTTCAGTCAGAGAGTGCGTGTGTGTGTACAGCACCCAATACACTGAGGCCTCTGTGACAGTGTACCCTATAAGGCTTTATGGGGAGGGGGTGCTTATAAATGTATGGATGACATAGCTGGAATATGTTTTGTGCTGCCTGTACCATGTAACATATCTCCGTAAAGGTTCTGGTCTATTATATCTATTCATCCAATTTGTACATATATATCATTTTCTACTCGAGGTTAAGAATATGGGCGGTATGCTTGCTTGATTTCTAAGTAAGCTTTGTGAGGCATTTGGTCAGCTTCTTTAGGAAGGAATTCGCCAGGTTAAGTACCTGATCAGGAGACACTTAGGGAACAATGCATCTTGGAATGCTCCAATCCACATGAGAAGTCTTCCTGGAGACATGCAAGATGCCATGTGGACAATGGCATCGGCCTGCAAAGACTGAGTCATGCAGGGGCATGTGACTTGCCCAGGTGACTCCAAAACTCCATCCTGGAGCTGGACTTGGCATAGGAGGGAGGAGGGGGGCCTCCACCCACAAGAGAGAGTCTATTTAAACCTGTGGGAGACCCCTCCATTTTGTCTTCAGCTGGCTAAAGAAGGAGCCTCTCCACCCCCCCCCAGGATACTTGAAGGAGACTGAAACAAAGGACAGTAACTGCAGGGGGTGTGAGTGATTGCTGGACCCAGGCTAAAAGGAGATTAGCCTGTAAAAGGGAGCACTCTGGAACTGGTGAGGAAATTATCTGTATTCAGTTTGATTAGGCATAGATTCGCGCATTTTATTTTATTTTGCTTGGTGACTTACTTTGTTCTGTCTGTTACTGCTTTGAACCACTTAAATCCTACCGTCTGTATTTAATAAAATCACTTTTTATTTAGTAATTTACTCAGAGTATGTATTAATACCTGGGGGAGCAAACAACTGTGCATATCTCTCTATCAGTGTTATAGAGGGCGAACAATTTATGAGTTTGCCCTGCTTTATGCAGGGTAAAACGGATTTATCTGGGTTTAGACCCCATTGGGAGTTGGGCATCTGAGTGCTAAAGACAAGCACGCTACTGTGAGCTGTTTTCAGGTAAACTTGCAGCTTTGGAACAAGTGATTCAGACCCTGGATCTGTGTCTGGAGCCAAACAGGAGTGTCTGGCTCAGCAAGACAGGGAGCTGGAGTCCTGAGCTGGCAGGGAAAACAGAAGCAGGGGTAGTCTTTGCACATTGGGTGGCAGCTCCCAAGGGGGTTTCTGTGATCCAACCCGTCACAGTGGCGTAGTCGAGCAGGATCTGTGCACAGTTGATTGCTTTGAGATACTGGTAGTGATTTTAAGTGAGTTTTAAGTGTGGTGGCTGGAGAACAGACAAAGTGGTTACTGGTTTGTTATTTTCTGTTTGCTTATTTCGGGCAAGGGAAGTAGGGACAGAAAAGGAAGCTCTCTGTTAACTAAGAATCCCCTGAGCTGAGTGCATCTCAGTTTCAGTGAACTGCAGAGGGGTGGTGGCCCAGCACAAGAAAGCAGAACAATGAGTACTAGTGATCTCAGTTCCAGTGAACTGCAGAGTGGTTGTAGCCCAGCACGAGAAAGCAGGACAATGAGTACCAGTGACGCTGCTATTAAACTAAAGCTGGCCAGGTTGGAAGCAAAAGAGAGAGAAAGTGAACATAAGAGACGGCTGGAACTAAGACAATTAGAAATTAGTGCCATGGAGGCAGAGGCAGCGAGAGAGGCAGCTGCCCACGAGAGGGCTATGGAGGCCCAGAGGGAGGCCCGGAAGCATGAACTGGCTGTTATGGAGTCAAAGAGACGAAACCCTCCCCCTGCTGGCTCCACTTCCCCAAAAATCCATAAATGGGAGCGGCTATGTCCACGGTATGATGAGTCCAGCGATATTGCCGAATATTTCATCACCTTTGAGAGACTGTGCACCCTCCATGCCATCCCTGAAGAGCAGAAGATGACCACATTGATAGCAAAATTGACTGGCAGAGCTCTGGACATATTCAATAAGATGCCTATTGATGATGCTTCAAACTATGGTAAATTTAAGGAACTGGTTTTGAAACAGTTTCAGGTTACACCTGAAACCTACAGGGTTAAATTCAGGAGCCTTAAGAGGGGATCTGGATTAAGTAATGTGGCTTATGCCAATGAAATGAGAGATTTGGTAGATAAATGGGTGCGGGGGAGAGGCATTACCAGCTTTGAAGGGATGTGTGATCTAGTTACTCAGGAACATTTCCTGAATATGTGCAGTGATGAGGTAAAACAGTATTTGTGGGACAAAAAGGTAAATGCAGTGGGTGAATTAGCTGAGTATGCTGACTCTTATGAACAAGCCCAAGCTGCAATCAAACACAAACCACTGGCAGAAGGGTATAAGGTTGGGGGAAAGCAGAATCACCGTTTTACCCCTGGGTCTGGGAAAAAAGAGGCTGGGCGGTCACCTCCCCATTCCCCTGGTACTCGACCCAAATTTCCTGTGCAAGCAGAGGAGCCCAAGAGGTGCTATCATTGTAAGTCCACTGAGCACCTGAGGAATAAGTGTCCCTTACTGAGTGAAGCTGCGGCTTCTCAGAGCCAGGCTGTGGCCTCTTTCCACACAGGATTTGTAAAGCTTGCTTCCACACAACCCAGCAATGAGCATATGCATGCTGTTAAATTGAATGGTCAAATGCTTCTTGGATTAAGGGACACGGGTGCTGAGATTTCTGTGGTCAGGAGGGACCTGATCCAAGAAAGGGATTTGTTGCCAGGTAAAATGGCAGAATTAGAGCTGGTCGGGGGTTACAAAGTCTTTGCACCTTTAGCTAAAGTACACATGCAAACTCGGGATTTGCAGGCTGAGCTGACTGTTGCAACGGTGGCACACAATTTTGCACCGTTTCTACTGGGGAATGATTTCTTTAGTGTGGCAGAATCTGTCCCAGGGTTGGTTAGCAGTGAGAAGGAATCTTGTGCTAAAAGCCCCAGAGGGGGGGGCGAAGTCACACGGACTGCTGGGGGAATAGGAGAGTGTCTCTTAGATTCCTCTGCAGCAGTAAAGGATGCAGCTTCGGGGGCAGGGCTGGTTGTGGCCAGTTCCTGTAGCCCTGGGTCTCAAGGGAAGTTCCAGAGGGGGGAGCTGGATGAAGCCAGCTCCTGTCCCGTAATCATCTCCCCGGGGGAGGGGGATGTACCACCTTGTAGCAAGGAGGCCACTACAGCCGCTGACTGCCAGGAAGTTGCAGGTCAGCAGGGGGCCGGGCCTGCCCTGGGGTGCACAGAGGCGTGTGTCCCAAAGGTGGAAGCTGGGGTCCTGGGGACTGCTGTGGTGGGAACAGGCCCCAAGGACCCTATAGCTGAGTGCCAGCCCAACCCGAGTGGAAGGGGAGGGATTTTGCTGGCCAGTGAGAGGTCTGTCGTAGCTGGTAGCTGTGAGTCCACAGCTGGGGCAGGATCACCTTCCCTTTCAGGGGACACAAGAGTGTCGGACCCAGAGGGGAGACCAAAGAGGGAAGCCCAGATGGAAGGTCAGGGGGGGCCAGAGAGTCCACCCACCTTTTGTGGGGAGGGGCTTTCCCAGGAGGAGGGTGAAAAGTCTGCATTCGAAATGCCAGCCCGCTCTCCTGTGGATCAGGTTTTAAGGGAAACCTGGGGGTCAGGTCTCCAGGATGAGGGGGTCTATCCAGCTGACCCATTGGAAACAGAAAGTGGGGTGCCCAAAGGGGTCCAGAGCACCCCAGGGAAAGCTGCTGTTCTTGCTACACTTGCAAGAGATAAAACTCTCTCTCCAAGACAGGGGGGGGAAAATCTCTTCATGGGAGGAACTTCACAAGGGAGTGGGGCCCAGCCCAGAGAAACTCCAGAGGGAGGGGCCGAGGACAAGTATGGTTGTAGTACACCCTTTCCTGGCCAAAGGCCCAAGCACATGCCCGAACTAGAAGTCTTCCCCAAAGAGGCAGAGGAATCTGCATCAGAAGGTCTACCAGAGGGCACAGAGAACTGGGAAAACGCAATAGATGCTAAACAAGTCAAATTGAGTGAACGAAGCCTGTCCACTGTAGATTTGCTGTTAACCTTGTGTCTTTTGCTAATTCACCTATGGGATAAAACAAAAGAATTCACACTAGTGGTAAACCCTTTAAAGATGTGGAACATATCTGATTTGTGGAATAAGCTGTTATACATGCTGGGGATGGTGACAAGACAGCCCCACCAGCATGTTACTTTACAGCCCATACCTGTAAAAAGCAGCAAAAGCATAACAGGCCCATGCTGCTGTCTAGAAGGGGAAACTGAGGCACACCGCCTCATGGCATTGGTGGCTAAATGCCAAGATACCTCCACGTTAACGAGTATTGCTACCTGCATTCTGTTAGCAATACTACATCCCTACCTGTTTGCAAGCATCTGGGGATCAGGAACCCCAAAACGGGCTAGAACCCCTAGGGGTGACATCATATGGTTTCAAGATACTGAAAGGGAATGTGACCAGAAACAAACAGAAATTTTACAGGTACTGCCTCCGCCATGGACAGTGTCCAAGTCTCTGGCAGTAAGTTCAGGGGGAGGGTGTGACAGTGTACCCTATAAGGCTTTATGGGGAGGGGGTGCTTATAAATGTATGGATGACATAGCTGGAATATGTTTTGTGCTGCCTGTACCATGTAACATATCTCCGTAAAGGTTCTGGTCTATTATATCTATTCATCCAATTTGTACATATATATCATTTTCTACTCGAGGTTAAGAATATGGGCGGTATGCTTGCTTGATTTCTAAGTAAGCTTTGTGAGGCATTTGGTCAGCTTCTTTAGGAAGGAATTCGCCAGGTTAAGTACCTGATCAGGAGACACTTAGGGAACAATGCATCTTGGAATGCTCCAATCCACATGAGAAGTCTTCCTGAAGACATGCAAGATGCCATGTGGACAATGGCATCGGCCTGCAAAGACTGAGTCATGCAGGGGCATGTGACTTGCCCAGGTGACTCCAAAACTCCATCCTGGAGCTGGACTTGGCATAGGAGGGAGGAGGGGGGCCTCCACCCACAAGAGAGAGTCTATTTAAACCTGTGGGAGACCCCTCCATTTTGTCTTCAGCTGGCTAAAGAAGGAGCCTCTCCACCCCCCCCCAGGATACTTGAAGGAGACTGAAACAAAGGACAGTAACTGCAGGGGGTGTGAGTGATTGCTGGACCCAGGCTAAAAGGAGATTAGCCTGTAAAAGGGAGCACTCTGGAACTGGTGAGGAAATTATCTGTATTCAGTTTGATTAGGCATAGATTCGCGCATTTTATTTTATTTTGCTTGGTGACTTACTTTGTTCTGTCTGTTACTGCTTTGAACCACTTAAATCCTACCGTCTGTATTTAATAAAATCACTTTTTATTTAGTAATTTACTCAGAGTATGTATTAATACCTGGGGGAGCAAACAACTGTGCATATCTCTCTATCAGTGTTATAGAGGGCGAACAATTTATGAGTTTGCCCTGCTTTATGCAGGGTAAAACGGATTTATCTGGGTTTAGACCCCATTGGGAGTTGGGCATCTGAGTGCTAAAGACAAGCACGCTACTGTGAGCTGTTTTCAGGTAAACTTGCAGCTTTGGAACAAGTGATTCAGACCCTGGATCTGTGTCTGGAGCCAAACAGGAGTGTCTGGCTCAGCAAGACAGGGAGCTGGAGTCCTGAGCTGGCAGGGAAAACAGAAGCAGGGGTAGTCTTTGCACATTGGGTGGCAGCTCCCAAGGGGGTTTCTGTGATCCAACCCGTCACAGCCTCGATAGGGCCTCCAGGCGCTAGCATAATATAAATAATTATCTGGTGTCTCTCTTCACAAGGACAGCCTTTAGTGGGTGCAGGGACGAGTCCTGCAGGGGCTGCTAAGATGCCAGTAAGCGGGTGAGGGACAGAAAGAAGGGTGGCTCTTGGTTGGTTGGAACTTACACCTCTCTGCTCGGTTCCCGCTCATTTCTACCTCGTTTTATGTCCCGTTGGCACATCCTGCTGTGCTACGGCTCAGTCCACACCCCGCGTCTTTTCATGTCATGGTCTGTGTCGCGTTCTGGGCCACCTCTCGGTCCCCAGTCTGTCGCCTGCCTACAATCCCTCATGCCACCCGCTTCCATGATGCAGCCCTTCTCCCAGGTTTTCAGGGACACTGATGCATCCCAGGAGTCTTCGTTTGGGGCTGCTGATTACAAGTCCCTTGTATAAGAATGAAGCTGAGCCATCCCTGAAGAGATGCAGTGAAATGTGCTTCCTGCAGCCTCTCCCACGAGTCCGACAACAAACCCACTTCTCTACATACAATTTCATGGGACTCGAAAGTCAGAGTGGCTAAGGCTGAACCAAAACAAAATTACCAGTGGCAAAAGCTGAAAGAACTGACCTCCCCAACCAGGTCGAGGCAGCCTTCTCTCTGTAGCATGCACAGTCCTGAAATCACAGCGACTGCCTCACCCTAACCTCCTCCTGTCCTCAGTTCTTGCATGGCCCCTATCACCCTCGTGGCTGAGCACCTGACAATCATTAATGTCTTTATCCTCACTCACTCCCCTGGGAGGCAGGGCAGGGCCGGTGTCCCCATTGTACAGATGGTAAACTGAGGCACAGAGATGCTACGGGACTGGCCCAGGGTCACACAGGAAGTCTGTGGCAGAGCAGGGACTTGACTCTAAGTCCGGCACTCTAACCACTGGGCTGTCCTTCCTATCCTTGCTCAGTAATTCCATAGCTTATTGGAGGAGAGACTGTCGACATTATATAGATACAGGGTAACATTTTCTAAGGGTCCTACATGACTAAGGAGCCCAAGTCCTGTTGACTTTCAATAGCATTTAGGCTCCTAAATCTCTTGGACACTTTTGAAAATGTTACGCGCAACGCCCAGCACAATGGGGACATTATTCCTACTGGGGCTCTGAGCATTACGGTAACTAACTCATCCTCATGACAATTAGTCAATTTCTAGTCAGTTTCACTTACTGGTTTTCAGGCACTAGAGTACGCAATGGGAAACTGTCAGGTTTAAATAGGGGGTGAGAACCATTTCCACTGAAATAAAGAAACCATCAAAACCGTTCTGTTCAGATTTGGCTTTGCAACCCTCCCTACTTTTAAAAAGAAACACTCCCCCCCACCCCCAATTCAGGATCTAGTTTAAAGCGAGTGGCCCTTTAAAGATCCCAAACACAAGATGTTATCAAATGTAGAAACACATGAAATCTGTGGGATTCGGAGGGATTAAAGTTGCTTTACAAGGACATGGGAGTGTTTACAGATCTGGTGACCCCTGGAGCTCAGCTGACACATGGGAAATGCTCCTTTGCTTTTCTGCTCTGCTGTGGTGGAGTCCAATGTGCCTGTGCTCGCCGGCTGGGCACAGCCTGCGATCGTAAACCACTCCCTCCTTGTCCTCCTCCACACTCTGCCAGGAGGCCTACCACAGTCAGGCTGCTGGTGTGCAGAGACCACGGCTTGTCCTGCCGACCAATACCGGTCTCATTGTTTCCTGACACTCCCCTGACAGTCTGCCTGTCTCCCTCTCTTAGCTTACACTTAGATTGTAACCTGCTTGGGGCAGGAATCAGCTTGTTCTCTGTTTGAACAGCGCCTGGCACAATGGGGTCCTGGTCCTGGGCGGCCAGTCACCCGGCCGCCCGGGGAGGCTAAGCCCCGGGCCCTCCCCTTGTGCCCGAGACCCCGCCCCTCCCCTTCTACCCCCCCTTCTACCTCCCCCTCCCACGCAGGAGCCCAAAGCACCCCCAGCGTGGCCCCCTGGCCCCAGCGCTGGATGGCCGAGGGCGAGGCCCCAGCAGCCCCGGTGCGCCACAGCCTCAGCGCTCACAGCCCCGGGTGGCCCCCAGCCCCAGGGCTCTGGGTGTCTGGGCAATGCGGTCGCTGTGCCTCCAGCGACGCCCAGTCCTGGTGTTCGGGCAGCCAGCCCCAGAGCACCGGGCAGGCAGCCCAGCCCAGTACCAGCCGCCCTGGCAGCCCCCAGTCCCTGCAGGAGGCAGGCTGGCCTGGGGGCGGGGCCACGGTAGGCAATTTGGGGAGGCACAGCCTCCCCTTGCCTACGGTACCCGCCACCCATAGTGCTGATCCATGACTGGGTCTCCTTGGCACTACGGTAATACAAATAATAACTCACCCTTAGACCAAGCCCTTTCTCTAGCCAGCTATAGATTTTTACGCAGTGTATATCACTGGTACCTAAGCACTGCTTCCACTGGCCAGTACAATCTGTAGCATTTAGTGCAGGGCAGCGGGGTCTGGGGCTTGCCCCGCTCCGGAGTTCCAGCTGGGGCACAGGGTCAAGGGCGGCACCACACGGCTCCTGGAAACAGCGGCATGGCCCTGCTCAGGCTCCTACACACTCCAATGGCCCCTCTGGCACTCCAAAAGAAGGGACATGCTGCTGCTTCTGGAAGCCGTGTGAGGTAAGCGCTGCCCAGAGCCGGCACCCCTGAGCCTGTCCCTGCACCCCAAACCCTGCCCTAGCTCTGATCCCCCTCCCGCCCTCCAAACCCCTCAGTCCCAGCCCAGAGCACCCTCCTGCACCCCTAACCCCTCATCCCCACCCCAGAGCCCGCACCCCCCAGCCGGAACCCTCACCCCCCCCCGACTTCCCCAACCCAGCCCGGAGCCCCCTCCCGCACCCTGAACTCCTCATTTCTGGCCCCACCCCGGAGCCCGCAACCCCTCCCACACCCCAACCCCAATGTTGTGAGCGTTCATGGCCTGCCATACAATTTCTATTCCCAGATGTGGCCCTCGGGCCAAAAAGTTTGCCCACCCCTGATTTAGTGGCACTCAACAGCCTCCTTATTCCCTGGATCAGGGAGCAGAAGAGTTGCTGATTATATTAGAGTTTCCCAGATTGCCTCTCCTCTGTTGCGTCTGCAGGATTCTCACCCCAGGGCATGTTCTAGCGGCTCTAATGGGATGTCTGTCTGGTTACTGGAAGCTGTGAGATCTATTTGATTGTGGAATAGTTTCCCCATGGAAGAGGCAGAAACCTCACCCACTGAGTAATTCTGAGCTAGACTGAACAGCACTGGAGAATATGCTGCAGGGAACACTCTTGGGCCAGACTAGATGTATTGAGCCAATGTGAGGCAGTACCCCACTGCTGCAGGGTATTTTTAAGGTCCCATCAGTGTCTGCGGAATTTAAAATGTTATGTTACAAACAGTTCCTAGCGCTAAGGGTTGCAAAGAAAGCTTTCCCTATGCGGCCCACTGCAGCGCTGTCTTCCTGAATCTGCAGAGAGCCTGCAACAGCAGCTCTGACGACTGGCACAAACTATAATGGGGCATTTGCTCTGATGCAAAATGAGCATAATATCAACACTGTTAACTATCTCACTGTATATGTGCAGCTCCTAGCACATTGCGTGTGATACTTGTGGTCCCATTTTTGTTTTCCAGCACTGCTGGTAAGGCAGAAATGTGCAGCTATTCTGGGATGGTGGGCGGAGCATCAGTTTGTGGGCGGGGCTTTAATAGAGCACGACGTTCATTTGTTTATTTATTTTTGTCCCTAGTCTGATGCCTGGGACTTGCTCCAGTTGAACGCTGTTCAGTTTGGCCTATTCGCACATGGGCTGGTCAAAGGGTAGAGGGGAAAACAGAGTATATAAACCCAGAAACAGAGAAGCATGAGAAATCTAGGAGATTTGCAGCCTTGCATGGATTTATGCCTGATTGTCTTGTCAAATCCGCAAGTGAGAGCGCTTAAAGAACCGTTTCATTCTGGATGACTTGTGGGTGGGGTATTTAGCTGTAATCTGTAATTGCCCTGTGCACGACCCTGGGCTCTGTGTAACGTTTATAACTGGGCAGTATTGCCGAAACGCTGTTCTAGCGTGATTCTTTATCAAAAGACCTAAGTCAGAAAAGGCTCTTCTGAGTGTGATTTCAACCTGACTCAAACCAGGAATGACCAGGGAGCTCCAGGAAAAGACAAAATCTGGGCCCCATGGTGCTAAATGCTGTATATACATGTTGTGAGAGATACGCCCTGCCCCAAAGAGCGGTCTAATAGGCAAAGGATGGGAGGGGAAACCGAGGCACAGAGGGGCAATGTGACATGCTCATGGTCACCCAGCAGGTCAGCAGTAGAGGCAGGAATAGAGACAGATCTTGTGACTCCCAGATCAGTACAGCAAAGTGCCTGCCCAGGATCAGGGGAGGTAGCGGATGCAACGGGAGCAGATGTTAGACCATTCCATTATAATTGGATATTTTTCTTTTCGTCGGTTACTTTTAATCAGCATGGGAGGTCGCAGGACAGGCCTCTTTGCTTCTCTACATTTTAGACAACATTTTCCAACCACCCAGCAAGCCGCTCCTTTTTGCATTCCAGACACCAGGGAGAGCTCATTTAGCTCGGAGCAATTACCACTCGGTGCAGAGGAACTGTTTGAACTTGCTGAGCTGATAATAACGATGGACATTTAGAGAGTGGCTCTCAGCCAAGCGCTCCACAAACTTAGATTAAAAATTGTGCATTATCAAGGGATCACTTCACACCATCATCAAAACGCAGGCACCTCCGGGGTGGAAAGCGAGCAGTAACCTTGCCCAGCAGCTTGGGGCAAGAAGGGGAAATGAATCCTGTATCCAACTGAAACTATTGGGAGAATTTAAGGTCCAAAATGTAAATATAGATTCATAGAGTCCAAGGCCAGAAGGGACCATTGTGATCATCTAGTCTGACCTCCTGCAGAACCCAGGCCAGAGACCTGTATGGGCTCAATACAGCCGTTGTTCTTAGACTGCACGAGCAGCTCTTAATGGACAGGTTCAGGCCCCATTGTTGCTGGATCTGGCTCTTTGATCGTAGGAGTTTGCACCTTCCCTGTGTATGTGCAGTTCCTAGCACATCGCGGGTGATACTTGTGGTCTCATTTTTTTTCCCAGCACAGATGGCAAAGCGCCACCTACCATGTTGCCAGGACCATTTCCTGCCGTGATCTGGCATTTCTATGGAGATATCTCATCCAAGTTCCGATCTGGTCCAGCCCTGCCTTGGCTTGGGATGAAGGCACCGCCCAAAGGGCATGAGAGACGAAAGGGGACAAAGGAGAATGAAATGGGAAAAACTCCTACCTCAAAAGTGAAGGGGTAGGCATGCTCGCCGAGCTTCTTAATCAGCCGCTCCTGGAGTCGCGTCAGGGGTTTCTTCTCCTCAGGGACTGGGGGGAAGGCCTGGATGTTGGCCACAAACAGGTCCTTCCGAAAGGTCAATCCCAGCACGTCCAGATCCTCCCGTCCGTAGCGGAAGGCGCACGTCAGCGTGACAAAGACTGCGGGGGACAGAAGGTATCAAACGGGACAGATCAGCAACAACCCTCTCACCAGCGCTAGCATCAGTGACAGGCAACTGGCAGACAAGGAGGGCGCTGCGTCGGCCTTGCCTTTTGCCCACAAAAGCCCCGAGCCCAGCTGCCATGCAATATAAAACGGACCCTGCACAATCCGGGAACATGAAGGGCGAAAGAACAAACCCCAGGTGCTAGTCACTGCGCTCAGATACTCTGGAGATGGGCGCGCTGTGTAAGACCCTGAAGAGAACAGACTAGTGCTAGGCACTGTACGCACGTCCTACGAGACAGTCCCTACTGCAGAGAGCTTGCAATCTAAGAAGACACGTAAAAGGGGGTTAAAAGGAAATACCCTCCCTTGTCCTGTAGCACCCCCTGCTGGCTGAATGTGGTGCTGCAGGCACTCCCTGCCTCAGTTTCCTCCTCCGCAAGGCTTTCTGGCTCTCCTGTGGGGTTCATAGGGCTCAGCTCTCCAAGTTCAGTTCCCTTTTGGGGAGCAAAAGTCCAAACAAACAAGAAGTTCTTTTGATCCACTTGGGTTCGTCAAACCTCCCTCTGGGCTCAGCTCCCAGTCCGTTCTGAGCTACCTTTGCATTTCTGTGCTCTGGGAAGAGTGCTGACTCCTCGGCTGCTTCCCTTGAGTCCAACCCCCACCCTGTTTCAGGATCTTCCACGGGCACCCAACGTGCTGCCTGCAGTTCCTCCTTTACACGGAGTTTTCTTAGCCCTTTTAAAGAAATCCCCCGGTTTGGGAGGAGAGGGGGTGCTCATCTGGTACAGGTAGGGCTGGGACAGGCCTGGGGCAGGCAGACCGAGGCAGGCTGCAGGGACAGAATTAATCCTGTGGCAGCAAGATCCAGGCAGAGACAGCAAACAAGGCAGGACGCTCCTACACAAAGAAAGCCCAGGGAGCAGGGTAGGCTGCTGTGGGAGGGAGCTCGGAGACAGGGTTGGGGGTTGGACACAGAACTACTTCCACAGCCCCAAGGGGTGGAAGGATCATTTGGATTTGCCGGGACTTTCATTTGGACCTTTTGGTTACCCTGAACTTTGTGACCTGGCCGGATGGCTGAGCCCCAGAAGACCCAGTGAGAGGCAGGCAGCCTGTAGGAGGTGCTAGGGCCAAGGACATCAGTGACATTACACACACACAGACACAAGGGGGCGCTCCAAGGGTGAGCGTGCCCCATCGCACACCCCTGTTTCACAGACAGGGAAGTGAGAGGTTGAGTAACTTGTCCAGGAGCACAGGGGAAGTCCCTGGCAGACCTGGGACTCAAACCCAGTTCTCCCCTGAGTTCTAGTCAAGTGCCTTAACAACCAAACCAGCCTCCTTCTTTGTGACCCAGGGCGCAGTTTTCCAGCTGAATGAAATGCTTTGTACTCGCCAGTCTTCACAATCAAGACCCCCTAAGAGAACAGAATTCTAGTCTTGAGGTTTCCTCCCGTCGCCACATGGGACCTTTCGGAGATTGGTTATTTGGAGGCAATCCCCCCACACACACCCCTATTCTGCTAGGCTGAGATTCTCTGTGATTTCTTCTAGTCGAGGTCCTGAACTCGGCTGCTAATCCCGAATGAGCCCTGCGCACCGGGTGCTCTCCTTGCTCTCGGGAGATCCCTGGTTCCTGCTTTGGCGCAGCAGATAACTGACCGACCTGCACCCCCCAGCGATATTTAGGAGCCGTGTCTGTGTTTTCCTGTTGCCATTTAAAGCAAGCACATTTTCAATGGGGCTCCTGTTCCTTGCTGGTCAGTGTAACCTGCGGGCTTGGAGAAGGGGACTGGAAAAGCGCATTAGGATGCCCTGGCAGAACAGGGGAGAGGCTGTTTTCCCCATGTGGGTTTTGAAGCCCCAGTTAAACACTGCAGAGTCAGCTGGAACCAAAGGGCTAAGCAGTTACCTTTCCTTTCTTTTAAGTACTCTGGATCGACCAACACGACGCCATCTGAAAGAGAAGACAGGCAGAATTAGGAGGGCAACTCAGAGCACGAACTGGTCTCCCTTGCATTGGGGCGGGAGATATCTCCGGTGTGTCCCGTAAACACAATTCCCTGGCATCCCACAACAACTCGTCCTACAGATTATGAAAGGACGGGTCTGCCTGTTCCCCACCGGCCTCACGCACCATCTCCATCCATCTCTGTCATGCCCCCTCTGTCCCACATGGGCCCCGTTTCTGATCCAGCTCATTCCCCTTCGGTCCAACTCTCTCCACCCCACCAGAACCAGATCTAGTGATCCACAAGGACTTTACAAGCATTAGGCCTCACAGGCTGTGAGGACGGGCAGTATTATTTTCACTTTGCAGATTGGGAAACTGAGGCACGGGGAGATTTTTTTTTTTGAGGCCCAGATCTTCAGTGGTATTTAGGTGCCTAACTCCCATTGATTTCTTTGGGAGTTAGGAGCCTAAATACTTTTGAGGATCTGGGCTTCAGTGACTTGCCAGAGGTCTCACAAGTCACAGCTGGGATTAGAACCAAGGAGCCTTTGACACCCAGCCCTGTACTCACTGGTGAGTGCCTCGAGAGGCGTTTCTCTGCAGTAGCTCGTCTAGGAGACTATGGCCCACCTCTTTCTTGGCTGTGGATTCAAGCCCGTTTCTTCGAGCCCTGGACTGGCTGCAACCTACCAAACGGAGGATGGCTGCTCTCCAGAGGCAGCTCCCATTGTGAGTTGTACCAGGGCTGCTTCTTGAGCTTCCCAGGGTTCTGCCAATTCTACCATTGTGCGAGGCTCCTTGCCGGCTGGACAGCCCGTGACGGAGGCACCGCGATTTACATGCCCAACCCCCTTTATAGCGAATACTCCAGGAAAAACATCCCTCTACATGACCCTCGTGAGCTTGAGGGCGTTTACCCTCTCCTTGCTCTCACTAACTTTACTGATGGTTAAACACACACCAGGCCAGGCCTTGGGGGTCTGAAGCAGGCCAGAGCTACCACGGAAACCCAAGAGAGCTTGCACCAACCATCATCTTGGTCATCATCAAGGACTGAACTTGGGACTTCCTGAGCGAGAACCATGAGAGGCTAATGCTTGTGCCAAAGGACTGTAAGCCCTTGGGAGGGACCTGTAGCAGCGTCATACCCTCTGTGGACCAAGCCGCAAGGGGGACATGTAACACACACGGAACAGAGGGGTGCATAAAGACTAAACAGGAAAGCCCAGATCCCCAAAGGTATTTACGTGCCCACCTCCCATTGATATCAGTGGCAGCGAGGTGCCTAAATATCTTGAGGATCTGGACCAAAGTGAATAAAGGGGCGGCTCCGGAGTACAGAAAAGGGTCCTCTCTGCTAATGGGCATTAGGAAGCCGGGTGACAAATGTTGTCTCGAGCAAGTTTTGTGTACTGAGCTTCTGCTCCCCAGCCGGGGGGGAAAGTTACCCTCCCACCCGCACAACACGGAGAGCTGCGAGCACTTGGCCCAAAGAGAATTGAGTCCCATTGGCGAACGAACCCACTGAGGCCACCCACCGGACAACTGCTCTCCTCCCAGCAGCAGAGATGAGCCAACTGCCCTCACAGCTCCGCAGAATGCAGGGTTGTGGGGAAAGGGTTGGCCATAGCAGAACAAGAGCCCATCCAGGCCTGGTGTCCCTTCTGCAGGCCTGGTCTAAAGGGAGGAAACACTCCTGCTGGCCTCAGCGGGCTTTGGATCAGGCCCTGGGACAACAGTCCTAGATATGCACTAGCTACACAACACTGCACAGGTGCAACGGGAAGGCTTTCTCCCTGAGCCCTGCAGCTGATCCGTTTGTGCCTTCCTCATTTTGAGCCCGGCTAACTTAGAACACCGTCAAATCATCGTCCACCAATCCCAAGGCCAGAGGGACCATTAGATCCTCTCGTCTGATCTCCTGCGGAACACGGGCCAGAGAATTTCACCCAGTTCCCTCTGCCTTGGGCCCAGTCACTGGGGCTGGACTAAAGCAGCTCCCAGACAGGCAGCCAGTCTGGATCTGAAGGCGTCAAGAGACGAATCCAGCCCTTCCCTTGGGGATTTGCTCCAGTGGTTAATCACTGTTAAACAGTCGCACCTTCTCTTCTAGACTAGAGAGCCCTAGAGAACCCAGGACCCATGCAGGCTGTTTGGCTCCTACGATCGTCTCATTAGTACTCTGCCGCAGCAGGTTCCCTGGGTTAACACGCTGCACCCAAACCCTGCCTTGTCTCCTCTGTAAATCGGTTGCCCCTTCCTTAATTCACTCCTAACAAAGCACTGCTGGGGATGAAGGAGGGCAGGAGCCTGGGAAGAAACGCGGTGAGATGTAGGCAGGACCGATCTGTGCCATGCCAGGATGGTGAGGACAAGCAGGCTGAATTGGGAGGAGGGCTTATGGACACAACCCAGAGAGACCTTCCCCTCCAGTTCTGGGACAGATTCACGGCGTGAAGGCGTCTGCTTGCTGGTTGTGGTTTGGGGAAGGTGGTGGTGTCCTCAGAACATCCCCAGCTGGGGGTTTGGCCCTGTCCCTCTCTGCGCTCATCATTCCTCCCTCAAAACCTCTCCTGAGCCACACAGCTAGCCAAGCTCGTCTCCTCTGCGCCTCTTCCCGCGAGAGCTGGAATCGCAGAACCCACCAGGGTCACTTGTCACCAGCCCTTGGTGTGCCTTATCTCCACACAGGGCCCAAGCCTACGAGCCGAAAGTGCAGGGGAGCTTGGGTCACGGCCCTGCACTGGGACTCAGGAGAGCATTCCCAGCTCTGCCACAAACTCCCTGGATGAGACCCTGAGCAGGCCCCTTCATCGCTCTGTGCCTCAATTTCCCAGCTGCAAACCAGCGACCGGGATCCTTCTTTTCTCCCACCCTCTGTCCATTTTGTCTGCTTAGCCGGCAAGCTCCATGGGAACAGGGGCTGTCTCCCACTTGGTATCTGTGCAGTGCCCAGTTCAAAGGGGCCCTGATCTCAGCTGGAGCTAGGGATGGCCACAACATTCCATTGTACCTTTCTGGCTGGCAAACTGGGCTTGCCTTGCAGAGGGAGCGCCTGCTTTCTTTCCTAGAGGTTTGATTTTTTATTAACCCACCAACCACCGGAGTGTTTTCGGGTTTTCAATGAAAAGTCCATTTTTTCTGCTCAACAGTTTGATGAAAACTATTCCTGCCCCCCCCTTCCCCATTTTCATCAGAAATCTCAGCCATAGGGCTTGCTGCTTCGAGCAGCTTCACCCAGGTGTGATAAGCACTTTACCCAGCAGGATGGCAAACTCCTTGGGGCAGGATCATAGCCTGGCCTGTCTGTAAAGTCCTATGCGTGTTTATGGTGCTGACGGAGGAGGTGACGATGCACACGGCAGGGAACGGCTGATGGCCACCGCCAGGAGATGCTGTGGAGTACCTCCGGGCTATCAATCTAGCCCTACCCATTCTAGGAAAGTGTTGCAACGCACACGAACATGTCAGTCTGTGAAGACCCTGTGCTCCAATCTGTGACTAATAAGGACAGCCATGTGCTGAAATTAATTAGTTTGTTGGGGGGAAGAGTAGAGGAGCTACATGAAACCACAGCAGAAGAATCTGTATCAGCAAACATTAAATTGGATTAAGCTATGTTAGATTCGATGCATGGATGAGTCAGGTTTACGACTTCCCAGGGAGGAGAAATTAGCAATTTGAAAAGGGTTTTTTCCCCCTAGCTAAAGTAATCAAAGGCAGGACTGTAATTAAATATTTAAAAAGCCACCACGTGCAAGAGGAGAGAAAATGGAGAAGCAATGCTCTCTGCTACTCTGTGTAATTAATCCGGGGAAGCTAAGTGCATAATAAAAATAATAACGATAATTGGAAATTGACTCTAGTGCACGTTCCCGGGTATTGGTGACGGGACGGGAAGCGTCTCAAGACAAACGGTGTAACTTGACTCTGACTTTACTGTGTAAAGAGCTATGTGTCTATCCTGAAAACACATGTTTGGCGTCTGTAGCAAAGTATTAGTCACTAGCACAGGTGAAAAAACAGGGTTTCCTCCAGAAATGTCTCTCTCTTGGCCGGGATTTAAAATAGGCACAGTGAGGATAGTGTTTTTAGTGGATGCCTGTTTAGATACAAAGTCGAATGTTAACAAAGAGATGTGAAGTCCACAGGGAAGGAGCACAAAGAAAAAGAAACGAGCCACGTGAGGTTATCCTGTGTCTGAGTAAAGGCAATGAACTTGGGGGGTATTTCTAGAAGGCAAAGAGGACACCCCTTGATCCAGCACCTCGGAAGTAAAGGCACGGTGTGTTTGCATTCATGAAACCAGTCTCAGCCAGCCTTGGTTGAAAACGCTGAAGACGACTCTTGAAGAGCAAATGTCTTTCGACAGGAGGGTCACCGGGTAGTTAAGTTCAGTCTCTAGAAAGCATGTTTTTCTTTGAGATGTAACCATTGGTTTCCAACATCCTCATCCACTAGCTCCTGAACCTCGGGTCTTTGACAATAAACTTCTTCTTGTTTTCACTCTGCATCTAGCTCAGGGCTGTGGTGTGGAGCAAAGAGCTGGTCCCGGGTTGAATCTGACAAGCTGGCATGTCCTGTTCCTTTGGGAACAGCCGGCCTGGCAGCTCTGTGAGTGTCCAGTGAGAAGGGGCTGGGCACTGCAGGGAACGCTCCGACGCCGCGGGGGTTGGCGTGTGCCATTCGTTGCCCGGTTCAGAGAGGGCGAGGCCTGCGGGGGCCTGGCAGGCAGGGCTTGTGCTGCCAGAGGCTGGTGGCTTCAGGGAGCTGACCACGGCAGGCACAGAAAAGACGCCTTCGTGCTAAGGGCAGGGAGTGGTGAGGAGCGTCACACAAAGGTTTTGCCTGATATTCAGCCACAATCTTCCCTTTCTAAAGATGCAGCAACCCACTTCAGCGTGTGCCTGACTTTAAGCATGTGCTTTAAGTCCCATTTATTTCAAGCAGGTGCCTAAGTGCTTTGTTGAACCTGGGCCTTAATTTCACCCTGCTCCGCTTAGTTCTACATCCAGGTACCACCCTCAGTCATGCTCCCCTCTTCCTGCTGTTCGCGGGCTTCAAGTCTTTGGACACTTGTGCTTCCCCACCTTAGCGGTCACTTTGCCAACCTGCACATTTCCAGCTCTTTTAATCTGTCCTCCCGTGGCCGGGCAGCCACCTGCCGAGCACCCCCTTGTGGCCTAGGGTGGCTCTGCAGCTCTGCCTCAGTTTCCCCATCACTAGGGTGCTCCATCTCTCAGGGATTCATGCGGCTCACCCCACCAGCCGGACAGCTCCGAGTCCAGTCCCCTTTCGGGGTAACCAAAGTCCGAACAAACAATAAGGTTTTTGGGCTCCTCTTCTGCTTGTCTTCTGGGCTCCCTTAAGTCTTTCTGCTCAGGTGTTTTACAGGCTCTCATCAGACCCTATTAGTCCTGCCCGTTAAGCTGGGAGGCCACTAATTATGGGACAGGTAGGGCTGGCCCCATTTCCCCTTCAAGGGGCCAGTCACCCTATGGCACCTCCTTATAAATGGAACCCTCCTTTCTCCTGATCCTTTCTGTTGCTCTTCTCTGCACACCCACCTGTTTGGCAATATAGTTCTGCCAACCTGGTACCAGGGTCCAAACACTATATTCCAGGCCCTGATGCACCTCAGCCACATAGCAAGAGACCACTGCTCCTGGCTCTCTGCCTACTCAGCCCTCCGTCAGGCCAATTCCAAGCTGTTGCCTATTATTTCCTTGATGGAAATATTCCCTCGGTGGTCGCTCTAGTTCAGACTCTCTGGACCACCCCATCCTGTACCACTATGGGCTGGTTTTTGTAATGCAAAATTCTTATGACAGGGGAATTACAAAATTCCACAGTCAACCTGTGGAACTGTGTGCCAGAGGATGTTGTGAAAGCCAAGACACTAACAGGGCTCAAAAAAGAACTAGATAATTTCATGGAGGACCGGTCCATCAATGGCTATTAGCCAGGATGGGCAGGGATGGTGTCCCGGGCCTCTGTTTGCCAGAAGCTGGGAATGGGTGACAGGAGATGGATCACTTGATGATTCCCTGCTCTGTTCATTCCCTCAAATTCAAATTCAAATATTCAAATAATGGAGATATCCCATCTCCTAGAACTGGAAGGGACCTTGAAAGGTCATCGAGTCCAGCCCCCTGCCTTCACTAGCAGGACCAAGTACTGATTTTGCCCCAGATTCCCAAGTGGCCCCCTCAAGGATTGAACTCACAACCCTGGGTTTAGCAGGCCAATGCTCAAACCACTGAGCTATCCCTCCCCCCCTCTGGGGCACCTGGCATTGGCCTCTGTGGGAAGACAGGATACTGGGCTGGATGGACCTTTGATCTGACCCAGTCTGGCTGTTATGTTCTTAATTGCCCTCAGCCAGTAACAGTTTTTGGTTACTGCTGAACTGAGCCAGATTTCCAATCCCAAGCCAGCCACGCCTCCCTGACTGGCACTTTTACAGTTAGTCTCTCCATTGCTGCCTCCCATTCTCAGAGAGCCCGAAGCCCAGTGAAGGGAGTGGAAAGGCTCCCAGGGACGTCAGTTGGGTTTGGATCAGGCCCAGACAGAGACAAGTGAGAGAGAGCAGCAGCAGGGGGAATATTTTCAAAAGTGACTACGTGGTCTTTCAAAAGATGTAGGTGCCTAAATCACTGCTCAAAATGTTACCCAGGGGCATGAGAAGGAAGGCTGGACTTGTAGCATAAGCTCAGGGGAGGCGGGTTCCATCGCCGGCGGTCACAAACTCCCTGTGTGACCTTGGGCAAGTCCCTGGATCTGTCTGCGCTCAGTCCCCAAGCTGGGAACTGGAGAGGATAACAGGGCTGGGGTCTGGTTCAATTTTAAGCTCTTTGGGGCATGGGCTGTCTTATTACGTGTGCGTCTAGTGCTTAGCACAATGCATCTCCAATCTCCAACCTGGGGATTTCAGTGGGTGAGAAGCTGGGAATGAGTCAGCAGTGTGCCCTTGTTGCCAAGAAGGCCAATGGCATATTGGGCTGCATTAGTAGGAGCATTGCCTGCAGATCGAGGGACGTGATCATTCCCCTCTATCCAGCACTGGTGAGGCCACATCTGTAGTACAGTTTTGGGCCCCCCACTACAGAAGGGATGTGGACAAATTGGAGAGAGTCCAGCGGAGGGCAATGAAAATGACTAGGGGGCTGGGGCACATGACTTATGAGGAGAGGCTGAGGGAACTGGGATTGTTTAGTCTGCAGAAGAGAAGAATGAGAGGGGATTTGATAGCTGCTTTCAACTACCTGAAGGGGGGTTCCAAAGAGGATGGATCTCTTGTTCTCAGTGGTACCAGATGACAGAACAAGGAGCAATGGTCTCAAGTTGCAGTGGGGGAGGTTTAGGTTGGATATTAGGAAACACTATTTCACTAGGAGGGTGGTGAAGCACTGGAATGGGTTACCTAGGGAGGTGGTGGAATCTCCTTCCTTAGAGGTTTTTAATGCCTGGCTTGACAAAGCCCTGGCTGGGATGATTTAGTTGGGAATTGGTCCTGCTTTGAGCAGGGGGTTGGACTAGATACCTCCTGAGGTCTCTTCCAACCCTGATATTCTCTGATTCTATGATTCCGCTGGGGCTTCTGGGTGCAACTTCACTACAAATAATAAATAATACGAAGTAAAATCCTGGGAAATGATCTCCCAGTGTAACCCGGGACCTCGTCTGGGAACGGAGCAGGACTAGTTCCCTCTTCACAAATCAGAATCCCATTGTGTCAAACCCTCCCAGGAGCACACTTCAGCCCTGGGGGCTGTGTGCTGTGTTGTAATCCTGACAGTGCGCCGCATGCACGTGAGCTGCACACACGACAAGCCCTCACAGGGATCCTCCTAAAAAATAGTCACTGCACCCAAAACGTTGTTGTTGTTTTCCAAAGGGGACACTAGGCTGCAGGAGATGTACAGCCAGAACTCCTCTTATTGAATCAGAAACCGCGTTCGGAATTTCACACCTGAAACAAAAATAAACCTCCCCCCAGAGCTAGTGCAACTGATATCCTGGCACATGCATGGCCTAGACACACAGAAACCGGCTCATTCCCAACCGGAGGGGAGTTCAAAAGGAAGCATTCGCCAAACCTGGGTGTCTCTGCCTGCCGAGTTTGGGTCAGAAGCACATTTTGGCACTGACCGATGGCCCAGTCCTGCAGACACCACAGTAAAGGGGAGTTTTGCCACCGATTTGGACAAACGAGAGCACGCCTGGTCACTGGGGGCTCGTGTGCAGCGGGCGTCTGCCCGCCTGAGCGTCCACAACAATACAGCCACTGCGATGGAAACCCAGGCCGCCGGTACACTGACGCGGGGTCAAAGGGGACGTATACACCATGAGCTGCAGGTCCCTCTGTATGCGGGCACTGCATGTCCACACTAGGGGTCTGCACCATTATGGCTAGAACTAGTCCTGTCTCTTTCCAAACCCCTCTGAAGACCCTCTTGTGAAGCCTCTAGCCAGCTGGGATTGCTCCCATCTACTGTATTGTTTTATCTGGATCTTATTATTTATGGCAATCCAAGTGTTTAATAATAGTACTTAATCGCCCTGACACTATGCCTGGCCAGCACGTTCTTAGTAACCTGGCCCTGATCCCCCTTCCAGTACCTACACCCACTTGCATCTGGCCTTTACATCATAATGTGAGTTCTCTGAGGCATGAACTGTCTGCCACCATCCTGCCCAATGGGGCCATTATCCTGAGCCCCTGGGTGCTATCGTAACAATACGGCTAGATCTCAGGAGCGTAGAATCCAGTCATTTAGCAGTTAGAACATTCTCTCCTCATGCTTAAAATTGGCATTGGAACAAACCCCATTAGCAGCAGAGGGAACATGCTCCTGTGGAAAACCTCTAAATCCAATGTCTAATTGGAACGTACAGCAAACCTGTTACGAAAGAACAAAGTTCTGGACGTGCTGTACTTGGAGTTAATACAAAGCAAAAGTACCTTCTACCAGCATGCAGCGTTTTCTAGTAACATCATGTCTGCCCTGCGAATTCAACCAAGTCCCTGTTACATTGCGCTAAGCCAAACCGAACGCTGACTTACCAACGGGATCCACAACATCTATGTGGTCGACAAAGTCCCTCTTCCCAAGGTAGACGGTGAGCTGGTAGGAGAAGAGACAAACACAAAGGGAATGAGAGGCAGGACAAAGCATTGTCGTAATTTCACCTTTCCTCAACACTGCTTGTGTTTAAGAGAGGCCAGAATACAAAGCCAGTGGCTCCCAGGCCGACGACATGGGGTACGAGGCCTTTTATTTTCAGTGTGGTTTCAGTTCACTTCCAGTTAAAACCTCTAGGACTGTTTGCTTTTTATTGATGAATTTAGACTACTCTTAAAGTGTTAAAAATGCTCCCCTTTGGATTCGGGGAATCAGTGTTCCACCAAAGCAGAATATCTAAAGTCTCCAGGATGGTGGCACTCCAAGACTGTAACCGCTGCGTTGGTAACGTGGGCTGTGGTCTCTGGGTTTTAGGGTGGTGGGATGGGGCCTTCTCTGATGGATGAGACACGTTCTCTGGGATGGCACAAGAAGATATGATCTCTGCCCATGGTTTCTGGGGCGGGGGGAAGGAACATGGTCTGTGGGGTGGTGGGGTGGGATGTGATTTCTGGGATAGCTGTCTCTGGGTCATGGGTCAGGACATGTACTGCGCGGTGATGAGATGTGATCTCTGGCGTCGCCGGGCAGAGGGGTGGGACATAGTATCCAGTTTTAGGAGCAGCGCTTTGGTAACAATTCTTTAATAGATTTTAGCCTCTTTGGCCATCAGTGATCATTCACTGCCCCGTTTGTCATGGATGCTTTAGAATGACCAACAAGGAGCATAGCTAATGAAGCCACTGTGCTCCTCTAGCCCTAGAGGTGGACACAGCAAGACCCACAATTTACTCTATATCTCTACACCCCTCTGCAGCTTGTCCTGGAACCCACAAGGGGGGTGGCAATTCTTGATTGAGTCCTGTGTGGAGCAAAGCATCTGGTCCAAGTGGTGAATTTATCTGAGCCACTCGATAATAGCGACCATAATGTAATTAAATTTAACGTTCTTGTATGTGGGAAATGCATAACAAACCCACTCCAGTAGCATTTAATGTCAAAACAAAGAGGAAACTAATTAAATGGAAATTAGAATGAAAAGGAACAGTCATAAGGGTGAAATGCTTGCAAACTGCATGAAGACTATTTAATAACACCACAATAGAGGCTCAAATTAAAGGTATATTCCAAATTAAAAACAAAACAAACAAATGAAAATCAGCAAGAGGACCAAAAAATGCCACCATGACTAACCAGTAGATAAAAAGAGGCAGTTAAAGGCAAAAATGCAGCCTTTAAAAATGTGAAGTCAGATCCTACTGAGGAAAATAGAAAGGAGCATAAACTTTGGCAAGTAAAAGTCTAATAAGACAGGCCAAGAAAGAACCTGAGGAGCAACTAGCAAAGGACACAAAAACTAACAGAAATAAAAAAAATGTAAGTACATCAGAAGCAGGACGGTGGCCAGACAGTCAGTGGGGCCACTGGATGATCGAGGTTCTAAAGGAGCACTCAAGGACGATAAGGCCATTGCGGAGAAGGTAAATTAATTCTTTCCATCTGTCTTCACTGCAAAGAATGTGAGGGGGATTCCCATAGCTGATCCATTTCTTTTAGGTGACAAATCTGAGGAACTGTCCCAGATTGAGGTGTCTCTAGAGGAGGTTTGGGAACAAATTGATAAATTAAACAGTAATAAGTCACAAGGACAAGATGGGATTCACCTAAGAGTCATGAAAGAACTCAGATATGAAATTGTGGAACTACTAACTGTGGTATGTAACCTATCACTTAAATCTGCCTCTGTACCAGATGATTGAAGGATAGTTAATATGACACTGATTTTATAAAAAGGCTCCAGAGGCAATCCAGAGGCAATTACAGGCTGGTAAGTCTAACTTCAGTAGTGGGCAAATTGGTTGAAACTATCGTAAAGAACAAAATTATAAGACATAGATAAACATGATTTGTTGGGGAAGAGTCAATAGGACTTTTGAAAAGGGAAATCATGCCTCACCAATCTATTAGAATTCTTTGAGGGGGTCAAACATGTGGTCAAAGGTGATCTGGTGGATACAGTCCTATTCAACATATTCAGAAATTATCTGGAAAAAGGGGTAAAGAGTGAAATGGCAACATTTGCAGATGATACAAAATTACTCAAGATATTTAAGTCCAAAGCTGCCTGAGAAGAGTTAAAAAGGGATCTCAAAAAACTGGGTGACTGGGCAACAAAATAGCAGATGAAATTCAGTGTTGGTAAATGCAAAGTAATGCACACTGGAAAACATAATCCCAACTATACATACAAAATTATGGGGTCTAAATGAGCTGTTACCACTCAAGAAGGAGATCTTGGAGTTATTGTGGAAAGTTCTCTGTAAACATCCACTCAATGTGCAGCTGCAGTCAAAAAAAGCTAACAATGTTAGGACCCATTAGGAAAAGGATAGATAATAAGACAGAAAATATAATGCCACTATATAAATCCATGGTTCGCCCACACCTCGAATATTGCATGTAGTTCTGGCTGCCCCATCTCAAAAAAGACATTGTAATTAGAAGAGGTGCAAAGACAGGCACACCAAAAAAGTGATTAGTGATGAGATGAAATAGTTTCCGTACAATGAGAGATTAAAAAGACTGGGTTTCTTCAGCTTAGAAAAAAGACAACTAAGCAGGGATATTATAGAGGTCTATAAAATTTTGACTGGTGTGGAGAAAGTGAATAAGGAAGTGTTATTTGCTCCTTTGCATAACACAAGAACCAGGAGACACCCAATGAAATTTAGAGGCAGCAGGTTTAACTCAAATAAAAGGAAGTATTTCTTCACACAACACACAGTCAACCTATGGAACTCATTGCTACAGGATGTTGTGAAGGCCAAAAGTGTAACTGGGTTAAAAAAAGAATTAGCTAAATTCATGGAGGACAGGTCTATCAATGGCTATTAGCCAAGATGGTCAGGGATGCAATCTCATGCTGTGGGTTTCCATAAACCTCTAACTGGCAGAAGCTGGGATAGGATGACAGGGGAAGTGTGACTTGAAATTGCCCTATTCTGTTCATTCCATCTGAAGCATCTGGCACCAGCCACCATCAAAAGGCAGGATACTGGGCTAGATGGACCATTGGTCTGACCCAGTATGGACATTCTTATGGTCTAATCCAGGTCTAAACAGTCAACCCCACATCCCCCATTTAGCTGGATTGGCCAAGAATGAGCCATTAAAACCACTGGGTTTGCCAAATTTTCACCATTAGGGTTCTTAAGTAGGACAAGAATTAATATTATAAAGAAAATCCTCAGTGTTTTGTGAAGAGGTAAAGGACCCTACTCTGGGGAAGGTCTCTCCCAATGCTCCTCCTGGTTATTTATTGAATGATTTTCTTTTAATATACAGGATAACTCCATTAAACATGATAGCTTGTTTACGAGTTTGTGCCTGGGTCTTGTTTCCATTATGGTGCCTGCTTTCGGCTGCTGTGTATATCTGTTCCATGGGACAGTCCCTAAGTGCAGTTGAATCGTCCAGCTCTCGCCTGGTAGGATAGCTAGAATACTCCATGTTCAGTTACCCTCTGCTCAGTCCCATTCCCACCAGCGGATGGTGGATGCTCTCTGGATCAGTGAGCTGTATCTGTTTCCGTCATGTTGGGTCTCCTGATTATTTCCTAAAGGGGAGACCCGGATGCAATACAAACCTGAAACTCAAGCTTCATTGGATGAAAGGTTTTCTGATGCTATGGCAACCCGCAAATCAGTGTTTGTTATGAATTCCCCCTCCTTTGCCTGCCCCCCCCCCCACGCCTGGTCTGCACAGGCTGTGAAGCTGCCACAACTCCCAGCTAAGGACTTTGTTCTTCGCCTCAAGCTGTAGATGCAGATTTGCGTAGCTCTGGAGTTCTCAGGGTCAGTCTCTGGTGATGACCAAGATGGCAGTCGTTACATTACCAAGCCTTTGCTGAATGCAGCGTAAGTATCAAGCAAATCAATATAACACTCTGGGCTGGCACCGAGTTAGGTTTTGGGAGCAAGAGATGAAATTCATGGTTTCAAGCAGGAAACATCTGAAAGGCTCTGCGTCCATCATGCTTTCACCCCAGAACTAGGAAAAATGTGGCCATTTGGGCTGAATGTTGCCTCGATTTGGGGTTTATTTGGCGTTTAGCTAGGCAGATACTCTCCTCTCACGAGCTCGCATTCCCAAGGGCAATGATCATCAACGTACGGTTTTCTAGACAGTAACCAGTCAGGTGCATCCAGAAACCCTGTTCGAGTTAATCTGCTTATTTTAAATGCATTAACAAGCTTGAGAAAATCCTCTGTTTGGCACTGCCGACTTGGTTAGCTGGGGCATCAGGCTGGATTCCTCATGTCTTCATTTGCCTGTGTTACATAGTTCCACTTCTCCCTGTGGCTGAAGGAACATCCCGCGGGAAGTCAGTTAGTCACCCCAGTATCTGCATGGGTGGGGTCTCTCTGGCTCCTTCTCCAAAAGAAACCCGTAAGCAGGGAAAGCAGAAGGGCGAAGATTGGAATCAGTGTAATATGGCTGTGTCCAAGGGACCCTCTGAGACAAGCGATAAGATGTACATGCTGCCAACAGATGGTATCAGATAGCTTACAAGGTCATTTAGATGATCTGGAATACTGCAGCTCAACTTTGTACACATCACATCCATCTGACACGGCTTTAAAATAAGATTTACAAAGCCCCTAATAAATCCAGTGGTTTATACTTGATTTGTCGGCATCCGATTTTATCACGGTTTGGCCCCTAAGTCCTGCCTGGTAGACAATCATCTGCTTAAATGAGAAGTTCTGAAAGCTTAATTCCCCACACAGCACTGAAGAAAGAGATATGAGTCACCAGCGTTTGTGTCACAGGCTATGGCATCTTTGACCCATTGTCCATCTACATGGGAAGGACTAGGACACAGCAAACAGCTAGTAAGCCAGGCACCTAGCAGTGCCCTAACCCTGACCCTAAGCGCCCCACCCCTATCCCCCTCACTGCATCCCTCCCCATCCCAACCCCCACACCCCCATCCCCATCACTGCATCCCTCCCTGTCCCAACCCCCCACAACCCTATCCCCCTCACTGCATCACTCCCCATCCCCCTCACTGCATCCCTCCCCATCCCAAACCCCCACACTCCCATCCCCCTCACTGCATCCCTCCCATGTCCCAACTCCCTGCACCCTTATCCCCCTCACTGCGTCCCTCCCCATCACATTCCCCTGCACCCCCATTCCCCTCACTGCATCCCTCCCCGTCCCAACCCCCCACACCCCCATTCCCCTCACTGCATCCCTACCCGTCACATCCCCCCCACACCCCATCCCCCTCACTGCATCCCTCCCCGTCACATCCCCCCACACACCCCTCACTGCATCCCTCCCCATCCCAACCCCCACACCCCATCCCCCTCACTGCAGTATATGTGCTAGTGCATGCCAGACGTGTACACATGAATATACATGTGTATCTGCATGTAGGAGTGGGAGTCAGTTTCTACAGATTTATTGATATAGATATCTGGACAGGTGCATTTCTGTGGTTGTGCTCTATGGATTTGTACTTGGGTTTCAGGAGTGGGCCTTTAATGGACCCATTGCAGCTGTGCTAATGTGTGGTCCTAACGGAGGGAGGGGATGGAGTGAGCAGGGACGGGGCCTCAGGAAGGGGTGGGGCCTCGGGGCAAGGGCGGGGCAGGGGCAATCGGTTTTCTGCTATTAGAAAGCTGGCAACCCTACCCCGGGCAAGCTTGACGAGACCTCTCCTTCTCATTACCTAGGTTTTCCTTTCCTGCGCGGCGCCCAGCCTCCCGGCAGCCGATCGGCAGCAAGCGCCCAGCTGCCAATCTCCCCGCTAACGAAGCTGGCGGCGGCTCAGAACCAGCTGGCCACCCGGCTGCTCGCTTTGTGCTGTGCTGTAAACATTTCCCGGGTGCCAGCTCCCCAGATGTGCCCGTGCCAAAGCGCGCCGAGATTGCCTGTGTGGCAGGATCCTCCAGGGGAGCCGCTCTCTAACCAGATGGCCCGGCTGTGTGCCAGCCAAGCAGTTACTCGCTGTGCACCACAAGGGATGGACTAAGACACCCAGAGCTGGGCTTAAACCATGAAGCTGCACTAGTCCCTAGGAGCGGGGGATGGGAAGGCGCAAGGCCGTGGTGCTGCCCCCTGCAGGAAGGGAAGGTGTCGACATGGCTGTCTCAGCTCTGGGCATGGGATTCGGAGGCCGCAAGGGGACTTGGTCTGAGGCGCCAGGCTGATGCCGCTGTGCCACTCTTCTGGCTCCCGTCCTTTGACTCAGCTGCTGGGCCGCGTCTGCTCCTCCCTGGGGGGCAGTTAAACGCTCATTATAATTAAT
Source organism: Malaclemys terrapin pileata (assembly GCF_027887155.1). Lineage (NCBI taxonomy): Eukaryota > Metazoa > Chordata > Testudines > Emydidae > Malaclemys > Malaclemys terrapin. The sequence goes on from NC_071505.1 coordinate 344,211,364, forward strand.
AAAAAATGACTGCGCTGTAACGTGCTCCAGCACATGCAGCATCGCAGCTGAACCCACCACCCCCGGGAGAGACCCTGGGGGACTCCACCCAGGAAAGCACAGCAGGGACGGGCAGCTTAGCTGGGCAGGGGCTTGTCACCGGTACTGGTCTGCAACTTGCTGTGCACACATGCTAAGCATCTCCATTAACGGCAGTGAGGATAGCAGCGACTAATACGGAGGCATCCAAACCTGAATGGGAAAGGGCACGACCGTCTTTGGCTGGAAGGGTGTAGCGCTCAGAGCACTTTGCACAGGGGATGAGCAGCATTACTACCCCCATGGTCCCAATGGGGAAACTGAGGCACAGAGCGGAGACGTGACTGGCCCCAGGGCCCAAAGGGAGACAGTGATAGAGCCATGAATATAACCAAGGCTCCCTTAAGCAGTCTCCTTCTCTGGTGGGGCTGGGAATGGGTCACGGAGCCTTTGCCCTTCCCTGTCTGGAAGGGGCCGTAGACACAGAGCTCCGGTCCCCACCCAGAAGTCGTCACTCCAGCTCAGGGCGAAGGTGCAACAGCACAACAGCCTGGTGAGGAACGCACAGAAGCCACTGCTCTCCAGAGCTCTCAATGCAGCACCAGTCCCCAGTGTGTCTAACACACAGCTATTCCTGGCTCTCCTCCTCCTCCGACCCGGCGGCCTTGACTCCTGCATGCCGCCCGGCTTCTCCCCTGGTCTATTCCAACAAGCAGCGCTGGCCCCCTCCTCTCACATCGCTCCTCCCTCCGGATTCCTTCACTGCCTCCTCTGGCCTTCCCCAGCCAGCCCCAACACCGCCCCTCCAGGCCTCCGCCCCCTCGTCCGGCCTTCCCCAGCCAGCCCCAACACCGCCCCTCCAGGCCTCCGCCCCCTCCTCCAGCCTTCCCCAGCCAGCCCCAACACCGCCCCTCCAGGCCTCCGCCCCCTCCTCCGGCCTTCCCCAGCCAGCCCCAACACCGCCCCTCCAGGCCTCCGCCCCCTCCTCCGGCCTTCCCCAGCCAGCCCCAACACCACCCCCTCCAGGCCTCTGCCCCAGCCAGCCCCAACACCGCCCCTCCAGGCCTCCGCCCCCTCCTCCGGCCTTCCCCATCCAGCCCCAACACCGCCCCTCCAGGCCTCTGCCCCAGCCAGCCCCAACACCGCCCCTCCAGGCCTCCGCCCCCTCCTCCGGCCTTCCCCATCCAGCCCCAACACCGCCCCTCCAGGCCTCTGCCCCAGCCAGCCCCAACACCGCCCCTCCAGGCCTCCGCCCCCTCCTCCGGCCTTCCCCATCCAGCCCCAACACCGCCCCTCCAGGCCTCTGCCCCAGCCAGCCCCAACACCGCCCCTCCAGGCCTCCGCCCCCTCCTCCGGCCTTCCCCAGCCAGCCCCAATACCGCCCCCTCCAGGCCTCTGCCCCAGCTAGCCCCAACACCGCCCCTCCAGGCCTCCGCCCCTTCCTCCGGCCTTCCCCATCCAGCCCCAACATCGCCCCTCCAAGCCTCTGCCCCCTCCTCCTGCCTTCCCCAGCCAGCCCCAACACCGCCCCCTCCAGGCCTCCGCCCCCTCCTCCGGCCTTCCCCAGCCAGCCCCAACACCGCCTCCTCCAGGCCTCTGCCCCCTCCTCCGTCCCTGCTACCCCATCCCTTCTCCTGCTCTCACCCCCTCACCTGCCCCTGGTGCCTGGAATTTCATCCCGCACTAAAGCCATCCCCCCCTCTCTGCAGTCAACTCCCTCCCCTCCAAGCTCAAGTCTTCCCAACAGAGACCAGCGCCCGCTTAGCCCCCAGTCCCCAGCCCTAGGACCACGCTGCCCCAGGGATACCGGGGAGCGAGCCATACAGCGGGACAGTCCAAGGGCCAGCCCAGGGCTCTGTGGGGAGAGGCTGTGTGCGTGGTTCCTGAGAGTCAGACCCTGCGGCAGGGGGTTAATCCAATCAGCCCCAGAAGGGCATCAGGGGCGAGGACAATGAGATTGAAAGGAAGGGAGCAGCCTGGCCTGGGAACATATAATCTCCTGGCTAATTCCATTTCCCTTCAGAGCCCTGGCCGCGCGTGGGCCCACTTGTCAGCCGCATTGTAGAAACACATGCGATCATTAGCAGCCCATAAAACGAGCCGTGTGACCGTGACGGGAGGTGCCAGGAGGCCTGTGTCCAGCTCTGCGGTACAGAATGAGGTCACCTACGCACGCTCCCAGCGCACAGTCCACCGGCTCTCCGCTCCGCAGGGAGAGGAAACGGGAAGGGTGTCCTACTGCCACGCGGAGTAACAGGCAGGGCTGATGAGCTGAGGCATGGCACAGGCATATGTGCCTGGCAAGGGCTGGATGACTACGGCCCAGTGAATTTCACGCTTAAGATTGTGGAAGCATCTGAGAACGGCAGGCGGGGGTCCAGGCCCCGCTGTTGTAGGTGCTGCTCACACACGTCCTGGCCCCACAGAGCTGACTGTCTCCATGTCAGAAGAACCGGGAAGGCAGCAGTGAAACCACGAGTAGGTACTGCTGGGATTCAAACCCCCCACTGTGAACACTGCAACTCCCACTGGGAGGGAGGCACCTAAATACCACTGAGGGTCCGCGCTGTTGTCTTGTGGTGCCTCAGTTTCCCCTTAGTAAAATGAGGGTAGCGTCCCTTGTCGTTTCGCCCGTTAGGGACTCCAGCAAATGCAAAGAAATGACCCCGCCACAGCGAACGAGCAGTGTCGGCGGTGTGCAAGTTCTGGCGGTGCTGCGTTCAACTCCCACCGAGGGTTTGATTCTGTCACCCACCACCATAGCAGCTGGGCACCTTCCCTGTAAAATCAGTAGCAATAACAAAGAGCCTAGTGGCTTTCCAGGAGGCTCTGGCATCTGCCATGCCTCAGTTTCCCCCTGTAACACGATGCTGGGGAGGGAGACAGTGAAGCAAGCCTGCTCAGGTTAATGAGCAGCAGCAGCCACATGCCCCCTGCTTAGCCATGCGGGGGCGACAAGCCCATGTTAGGACGGCTCCCGAGCCCTGCTTGGGCTGACGTAGTGTGGGCCAGTGGCTAGGACACTGGACAGGACTCAGCAGAGCTGAGTTCTATTCCCAGTTCAGCCTCTGCCCTGCCGCGTGATTCTGGACAAGTCACTTCCCCTCTGTTCACCTTCACGTTGTCGTCTGTCTTGTCTATATAGACTGGAAGCTCCTCTGGGCAGGGACTCCCACCCTGTGCATGTACAGAGCCTAGCACAATGGGGCCCTGATCATGGCGGGGGCCTCTGTCAGCTACCGTGAGACCGAGAACAGGAGAACAGGCTTCGTCTGGCAGCGCCTGGACGTTCCCGGGCAGGGTCAGTGTGGAATCACTGCCAGAAGAGCCTGGAACATGGCCCCCGGGGCCCTTCACAGACCTCAGCACGGGTCTGGGGTGGGTGACAGTTTGAGTCACGTTCTAGTTTACCTGGACAGGCTGGCTGCTGACCTGACTCCAAAAGGCTAGGCTCGCCCTCCTGTTCCCAGAGCCATCTGCGCGCCCCACATCATCTCCCCCCGGTGGGAAGGGAGCAGAGAGGATGCGCCGTGCATGCCCCGGGGAACTGATGCACACGGTTCCCGCTGCGCTGCAGACGCTGCCGCGATGAGTCACGCCCCCCCACTTCACGAGCTGTTGAAATTCAGATCAGGCTTCCTGCGGCCGGCAGGCCCAGCCTGCTCTGCTCTGCCCTCTGGATAAGTGGAAGCAAGCAGGAGGGAGAGAGACAAGCTGTTCATCTGGAGACAGGGGAAGGGAGGAAGAAAACAGAGCTGGTTTCAATTCTAATGGTCTCCCAGCAGATCTGTGTTGCTTCAATTACAGGTGCTGCCCCAGCTCGCTTTGCATAAAGAGATCATTGGCCTGGATTACAAGCTCTTCCTTAGCAGCCGGCTCCACACGACTCTGCCATGAGAGAAGAGGACCGATGTTCGCTGCCAGCGTGGCTCCAATTAAAGCTGTGCCCTCAAGCGGCCTTCCGCTAGTCTCTGCGCTGCACTTTATCCCCGGCTGCGTCTTGCTGTCGGCAGCAGGTAGCCAGCTGCCTGGCACTGGCGGGATGGAGCATCTCCACCAGCTGCCTTGGGACCCATTGCCCAGCACTGGCAGCAGTGGCCGGGGAGGCTGTAGGACTGGCGGGGAGATCTGCAGAGGCTGACGGCCAGCTCCCAGCAGAGTCCAGCTTCACGTATTTGCCCAGAGGGACCCAGCTAGGCCTCAGCCGTGCAGATAGCACACAGAGTGCCCTGCTCCGCTCTCCACTGGAGTGACCCAAGCTGAGAGCCGTGTGTGGTGCCCAGCTGGCAAAGACTACGGAACAAACTCCACGCTGGTGGGCAAGCCCAAGAGACGGCAGTGCCCCGAGCTGTCCCGCTGCCGGTTCTGTGGGTCAAGCGACAGTATTCGGAGAGAGAATTATGGCCCTGATTTAAGGAAGTTCCTAGGAGTCTTTCCACTGACTTCAGTGGGCATTGTATCCCTGGTTCAACAGCCACCTGGGCAAAGGATCTCCTTCCCTGTTCAGGTCACAGGTCTCCATCCAACCCTGCTAAATGCTACCGGGCTTTTCTGTAAGGGCAGACGTAGCGCGGCGTCTTTGAGCACTGCTGATCCAGCTGATGTCCACTGGGGGCGCTGCAGCTACATGGCCTCATTCTCTCCCACACGGAGCTCTGCGTGGCAGGATGGGGGGTAGATGAGTGGATGGGGGATACATTTCCCAGGAGATGGACAGCTGAGATTCAATGTTACTATTATGTGCATGATAGTAGCACCTTGATCAAGAGCACTGTACATACACAGCAAGAGATGGTCTCTGCCTTACAGACCCACGTCATACCCCCAGCTCTTCTCTGTAGCACCCGACAGAGCTCTCAACGCCACCGCAGCAGTGGGCAAGTAGCAGCAGTCCCATTGTACAGCTGGGGAAACCGAGGCACTTGGCCAAGGTCCGAGAGTGGAGTCAGGGGCAGAACTGAGGTCTCCCAGTACGACACCCTAGCCACAAGCCCACACTGCCTTTCTAGGCACTCCCATTCCTGCTTTAGCTGAGAAAATACCGACGTTATGACTCAGCAGCTCAGAGGTTCATAAAGAGGCTAAAAGCTGGCTCCATCTGCAGCCAGCCCGAGGTATCTAGGCCCCAAGATGCATCTAATTCTCCCCATGTAGCCCCCCTAAAATATTTGTTCCTGTCTGCAGCAGCGTCCACGTATGGGACATTCTGTAGCAAAGCGCCCATTAAATCGCTCGGTCAAGTCTGTCTTTGAGCCTCGCAGCATCCTTGTTTCCAAGGCTTACAGCTGGCGTGCGGGGTGAGCTCATGCTCCCTGCAGTTGTTAAGTCAGTTCCAGCTAAGCCCTGGGTTACACCAATTCCAGCAACACAGCTCCAATCGTATTTCACACTGATTGCATCCGCTTTAAACGTGTGCTTTCTCTGTGAAGGCAGTGGGGAGGGGGGCAGGAAATCAAACTGCCTTTCCTCGGGGCTGCTAAAGGTACCACACCCTTGCTCTGTGCCAATCCAAGCACCATATTTGATGACCACTACCTCATTGCAATAGGAACTCATAGAATATCAGGGTTGGAAGGGACCTCAGGAGGTCATCTAGTCCAACCCCCTGCTCAAAGCAGGCCCAATCCCCAGACAGATTTTTACCCCAGATTCCTAAATGGCCCCCTCAAGGATTGAACTCACAACCCTGGGTTTAGGAGGCCAAGGCTCAAACCACTGAGCTATCCCTCACCCAAAACTCAGCTGAGATCAGGGCCCCATGGTGCTAAGCACTGGGCTTACACATAGTAAGGTAGTGTCAACTCTTCAGGGGAGGGAGTAGCTAAATAGACAAGACGATGCAGGGGGAAATTGAGGCACAGAAAGGGGAAGTCACGGGGAGCACAGTAGGTCAGAACCAGGACTAGACCCTGGCTCTCCAGACTCCCAGCCCTGTGCCCTCATGACTAGACTGTGCTGTTTCATAGTCACTCCCCTCTGTTGGGCAGCACAGTCAGGGCCGTCCTTACTCATATGCAAAGTACGCAGCTGCGTAGGGCACCAGGAAATTTGGGGCACCAAATTTCCTGGTGCCCTGCGCAGCTGCGTGCTGCTCCAGCCCCTGTTCCAGCTCTTCCCCAGGGCCCCCGCCCTGCCCCCACTCCCCTGAGGACTCCAGAAGGGGTCGGGCCTGGCATTCACCGGTTCCCCCTCCCCCCAAGCCTGGGAGCCAGGGGAGCGGAGCAGGCTGGGGCTGGGACATTCCACTTCCCGCAGGAAGTGGCCAGCCCCACTCCCCCCCATTCCCCACAGAGGCCTGAGGCTAGAGGCCATTCCCCCCTCCTCCCCGCTCCCTCCTGCAGAGGCTTGGGGCTGTGTAGGGCACCAAAATAGCTAGGGATGGCCCTGAGCACAGTTGCCAACTTTCACGCGGTAAATAAGGACCCAACTTTCACAATAAGCCAAAAATCAGGCTAATCCCATTTCACAACAAGCCAATCCCTAAGAACCCCAACACTTGATGTGACTAGATCCCCCCGGCGTGCAGTCTGGGACTGTGGTGGGCCCGCTGTGCACCCCAACTCTCTTCCCCCTTTGTCCCCCATTGCCGGGAGCCAATCAAAAAAAAAAAAAGAAGCAACAAGTTACAAGCCAAACACTAGCCAACAAACAACTCACAAGGCAATTAAGCCAAAAACAAGCCCAATTTCTGCATTTTTTCCGCGGGTTTGGCATGTCTGGCGGGCAGTGCATTTGAGCCCCCTGGTGGTGAGAAGGGTGCTGTGCATCCTGAACGGTAACTCCTCGAAGGCGCCGCTGCATTAACGTACATCTTTTTCCAGCTCCTTGGTGAGCAAACTGCGGCAGCTAAACCTTCCTCACCTGTGGGTGCCGGAAGGTATAAGGGAGTCTGAATGGGCGTAAGAAGGACTGACAGGGGTCTCAGGATCACACAGCGATTAGTCGATAGGTACGGCGTGGATGGTACGGCTGCACACACGCAAGGAGCGTACATAACGGAAGAGGTTTCTGAGTAGAAGCGGTTTCTGCCGCTCCTGTAACTCAAGCACTCAAGGCACTTGGCGTGCTGGAGGTCCTGGGTTCGAATCCTGCTGTCAGCCCAAGAGGGGGTTGCTTACGCTGGTAAAATAATAAATAAAGCAACAATATAGGGCCAAATTCTCCACTAGAGTAAGTCCACATAGCTCTGCTGAAGTCAAAGTGCTGTCAAAGACAGACCCACAGGAGGCATGTGACCCGGCCAGAGGAAAGGCCTGCGTGGCATGACCTGCGGTGAGGGACAAGGGCAAACAAAAGCCCTTCAGGGGAAATTCAGAGGCCTCTGATCGAACAGCAGAAGAGGCTGCAGGACATCAGCCTTCCGTTTATTGAACTGAGTTAGTTTAATGAACTAGAGCCTGGAAGTAGGGGTGTTGGATGTTCCCCAGCGTCTGGAACAGACCCCAGGAGTGGGGCCAGCGAGACAGGGCAGGGGCTGACACTGGGTGAAGTAAGGCTGTAGGCTTTGCCTGCTCTGTAGATACAGACGACTTCATCCTTCAAGGCTGTTGAGGTGGCATCTTCCACCTGCCGGGAATTAACTCGAAATGCCGCTGTTTATCTGGAGGCCTCGCCAAAGCGCCTCTTGTGCCGTGCTTATCTCCAGCCGAGCCCGGTGGAACCAGGAACAAAGAGAGCAATCTCTCCCAGAGCACTGCTCAAGCCACACATCTGATGCCCTGCACAGGGCGAGATAAACAAGCAAGCCGAGGGCTTTGTCCTCCGCCGAGCAAAAATGAGCCCCGGCCGGAGGTGCCAGCAGAGCCATTGTCTGGTAAGCAAAGAGGATGCCGCTTGGCGGAGAGACGCACCGAGGTGCTGAGAGCTGCAGGCAATTAAACACCACTGCATTCTGTGTGGAGAAAGCAAACCAGCAGGGTTCCCAGCAGCCGGTATTCAGCGCTGTAATGAACGTCATCCATGATGAGGGAATAAAGGCTGCTGTGTCCTGGCTTTCATCTCGAGTCCCCAGATTTGCAGATGTCAGTATTTCAAAGGACTTGCTTCCCCCCCCCCCCCCCAGCGTATTCAGGATCAGACCCAAGCCAGTCGAGGGTCCCCGTCCACTCGCGGTACAGCTCCAAGGGCTAGCGACACAGCACTGGGGCAGAAACAGCCTGGGGAAAGCGTTTCGCTGTCCAACAAAGGAAAGGGCTTTTCCAGGAGCTAGTCAAACAGCCAGGAGGAGTCAGCTCCGCAACCTGCAGATGCACAGCACAGGCCTCTGCCACCTGAGCTACAGGAGCGTTTCCTTTAGCTAGTAGCAGCAGTAGGCTGTTCTCTCCTAGCGGACTGGCCACTCGAGGGAGAATTGATGCACACTGTGATGCTACGTTACACTAGTAAAGGGTAGCCACAATGGCCGTGCTATTGTCCCTTTAAGAGACCCCAGGCTGGCTGTATTGAGTCCGGATTGTGGGGCAGGCAGAGACGCTAAGCTGCCTGGCTCTGAGCTGGTGTAACAGCATTTACAGCCACACCAAGAATTGTGGTCACACCTTATGCTCCGCACCAAACCGGCAATGACCTGAAAGACTTTCTGCTCCAAAAGTACGGCCCGCCGGGGAACGGAGACAGCTTTCAATCTGCAGCAAGTGTATTAAGCTGCGTCCACTAGAGGGCGACACGATCGCTCCCACATCTTGTGAGCTGCTCTGACGCTTTGCCCTACAGAGGGCAGTGTGCTCACACCAACACCAGCTATTATACCGCAGTGCCCAGGTCAGAGCTAATCAATCCATTTGAAGTCCTCACCTGCTGGGAAATAATAAGGAGGGGGAAGAATTCTACAGGGGGACCCAAAGGGTCGTAACTAGGTGGGATGAAAACGAGCAAAGGAAAACTGGTTATAGAGCGCGCCTCTTAGACAAGAAACCCCTTAGAGCAGGACTGTCATTTGATGTGTACATGCAGCGCCTAGCACAACTGGGCCCTGAATCTGGGTGCTGCCTCTGGACGCTACCCTGATAGAAACATCACTGAATAATAGAGAGCAGGCCAGACTTTCATTTTTAAGGTCTCGCCCAGTAAGACCCACCCCTAGTAAACTGCACGGCACTCCATTCATCTCCCTCACCAGGAGGAGGGGACCAAGATGTTGCTCTCTGGTTTTGAACCTGTGGCTTAAGGGAGTATGTGAGGCAGATTTTGATTTAGCAACATTGGCGCCAAGCCAGACTAGCCCTGGAGAGGCTGATTAAGAATGTCCGGATTTGGCTCTGTAGCTGAACCCCTTTGAGGGCCTTTAGGCTAAAGGAAGGTGTAGCAGGTAAAATCTTGGCTATTTTGGGGGATGAAGATAGTGTGGTCTAGTGGGCCCTGGCCTAGGAGTCAGAAGACCTGGGTTCTATTCCTAGGTCTACTGCTGGATGGCCAGGGGCAGTGGGGATTGTAGGACAGACTGTGGCCCCACCCTGAGGCCCTGCACTTACTCCCCCTCTCCCCTAAAGCCAGGGGGCTGGTCAATGGGCTGGGGCAGCCAGGGCAGCTTGGGGGTCAGGCTGAGTGGGTTCACCCACTTCCCATGTGGCTGACCTGATATTCATCCCTAAGTTTTAAAGCAGGATAAGCACCATTGTCCTCATTGTACAGGTAGGGAAACCGAGGCAATTTGAGGCTGTGATATGGTACCCTCTCTTTAAAATCTATGGCTGAAAAGCGCCGTCTAAGAGCCCGGTATTATGCGTATGCAGGGTCTGCCATCATTGTCCAGCAGAACAGAAGCAGAGCCAGATCAGAGTACAATGCCCAGATCCAGTTATAGGCTTCCAATAACTACGAGAGCTCACGCCACGAACGCATTCAGAGAGCAACTCCATCTGATAAGTGTCATTTCTAAGCGCCAGCGTAACAGCCGATCCTGTCCTCGGATGACTGATGCTGGCTAGAGCCGTCAGTGCCAACGGATGCATCTGCCCATGGCCCGTTCTTCGTTCCCAGGGGGGGTTCGCAGGGCCCGTCAATCAGGACCCGCAAGAAACCAAAGCCAGTCCTTGCAGACACTTCCTCCGTGACAGCATGAGTTTAACGCACAGAGAATTTCTCCAGATGCTCCGGCTCTTGGGGAGGATGGAGCGGCAGGTGTGTGTTATATGCTGAAAGCAGCAATGCCGGTAGCTTTCCTATAGAAAAGCCGTAAAAATGCCTCTTCTAAAGACTGGGAGTGGTTGGGTCATTACAAAACCTAATTTCCCCAATACTAATTTCTCCCTACTGTTACTCACACCTTCTTGTCAACTGTCTGTAATGGGCCACTCTCTTACCACTTCAATAGTTATTTTTCCTCCCTTGGTATCCTAATTGATTTATCTCATTAGACTGACCTCACACTTGGTAAAGCACTCCCATCCTTTCATGTATGTATACCTGCTCCTGTATTTTTCACTCCATGCATCTGATGAACTGGGTTTTAGCCCACGAAAGCTTATGCCCAAATAAATTTGTGAGTCTCTAAGGTGCCACAAGGACTCCTCGTTGTTTTTGCTGATACAGACTAACACGGCTCCCACTCTGAAACCTGTCTTCTAAGAGCGTGCTCTAGACATTCACAGTGGCAAGTTGGAGATGGTTGCTGTGGTACAGACCAGTTAGGAGGGTCCTAAATGGTGCGTAGGCTTTGGGCTAGCCCTCTGCACAGGGTGAATTTCACCCTCTAGGGGGAGCCCTTACCAAATATTAATCTATGGCTAAACATAAATAAACTTTGGCCCTGAAATTCCCCGATCCTAGCTACTCTATGCCTGCAAATCTGGAGTGCCCTGCATGGATACAAAATCTGTATCCACATCCGACCTGCAACCCGTAAGCGTGGTCTGCAGATATAAAGCAGATATCCGCAGATTTGCAGGGTTCTACAAATCCGTCCCCATTCTCAGCAGTGCTGTGCACACACGCCACTCCCTCCAGTCCATCTCTGCCCCTATTCTCATCGCCTCTTCCCGGCCGGTCCAGCTCCCCACGCTGTATCTGACTCGTCTCCTCTGAGGGCTGGGCACAGAGGGGCATTCATAACACACTGGCCAGGGGGCGACACCAGGAAGCCCATCCCTGGCTCCAGATCTGCTGGCTTATTCATTTCAGGAGCTGGTTTGAAAAGGAACTCGTTGGCCATAGCTCATCACTCACGGGAAGGGCTACATCCTCACCAGAGTGCACAGAACTTTCAGTGATGGGGGCTCTGGTGATAGGACAGACAATCCAGACACTTCACAGTGGGCTAAGGACCTTCATCAGCCACCCTGCTGGAAATCATTCTGCGTTTTATGGGGAGCAGGCTCCCGCCGTAGAACGACCGAGTGCAGGTTGACTGTTTTCATGGGTGCACTGCTTCAGCCATGTCCAGGTGGCTTATTCCTGCCCCGGGGCTGCCTCATATAGTCGCGGTGCTACCAGTATATTAGTGGCGTTATTTGCTTTTCTACGGCACCCTTAGCCCCAGGATCCCAGAGCATTTTGCAAACATTAAATAAGCCCCACAACCCCCCCAGGAGGACATGCTGTCATCCCCATGTTCCAGAAGGGAAACTGAGGCACGGAGCGGCTAAGTGACTTTACTAATATCAGCAACGGAGCTAGGAATAGAAGCCAGGAATCCCTTAGTCTTTTGCTCCAACTACCAGCCAACATTCCTCTGTGTCTAACATATTAGATCTGTTAGGGGCCACTAGTCAGTGTGGGTCAAATGGTTCTCTCGTTTACAGAGATGTAAATCTAGGGCATCCCAGTGGAAATCACTGGAGTTTCTTTGGTTTAACAGAGAGAAGAATCTGTTCCTCAACAAGAACCAACGTAAGGATCACATTAACCCTGATGTAAACTCACCGCAGTCAATAGGTCACATCAGGGCTGGATTGGCCCCTACATTTTGTTTCCCCGGCATTCAGGCCTACCTCTTCATTATCCATGAGAACGCACATCCCCCGCCTTGCCTGCCGCCCCGGCTCAGATGTCTGATTGGCCGTCAGAACAAATCAGATTGGAATTCGCCCGCACCGCCCCTGGAATTCCAGATGCAACTCATTAGCTCTCCGACCCCAAGATTCATCCGATTAGCTTATTGAATAAACTTCCATCTCAATCACATTTAGAGCGCTGGCGCTGGCGAGCCGGCAGGATGACTCACCGGCCAGCTGTACGCACAGAGACATTCAGCAAACAAGCTTCTGTCCAACTCCTGGATTCGTTACCCCGGCAGTCGCTTTTTTGTGCCGCCTCGATTTCTGGGCATTTGGAGCTCGTGCCACCACTCCTTGCAAAGCAGTGTCTGTGACTTCTCTGCAGTTACGCTGCATGACTACAAACGCCCACTAGTGAATACAGCCGCTCTGCACAGAGCCCATCCCGGTGGAGCACGCCCAGGTATGAGTATTCATGGCCTCCACCTCGCTATGCAAAGCAGCCGTGTCCCAATCAGCCGCTGCCTTGGGTTTTCCAGCCCTCTCGGGGCCTGGTCCCCAGTGCCCACCCAGAGGCTGAGCGCCCGCTGCTAACAATAACCCAGCAGCATGGAAGCATCCGCAGAGCTAGATTCGCACCTTTCCCAAGCTGAGGCGTGAACAAGCCCTCCATTGAGGATGTTTTAGGTGAGGCCCCTTAACTAACGCCTAGAGCCGTGTTTCCAAATGTGGCCATTATATGTTGCGATTTGGGGGCACAGTTTAAAGGTTCAGCCACCCCCCAAACAGCTGGTGTCACCCCCCCTCCTTGCCCTCAGGCTCCTCTCCTGGAAAACGGTGGCCCTTCCTGCAGTGCCCAGCTGTTGCTGCTGAATCGCTGTTACCAAGGGCAGCGAGATGCGCCGCCTTGGTGTTTGCACTGGTGCTGCCAGCAGGGATGGGCGCCCTGCACCACGCAGCCTCCTCAGGGGCTCCGGCAGCGTCGCTGCCGGAGGCAGCTCTTGTGCCTGAGGCAGCTCTTGTGCCTGAGGCAGCTCTTGTCAGTGGCGGCAGCTGTGGCATTCGGTCGCCGGGGCGCTCCCCTTCCCTGGGCAGCTCCCCCGCGCCTGCCCGACCGAGGCCCAGAGAGCCTGGAACTCCGCAGGCAGAGGTTGACTTCTCGAGCCACCTTCCCCGGGGCGGGCTCTCCCTGAAGGGCTGCAGGGACAGAGACAGGTCGGCACTTGGACGTGCAGACGTATTTCATTATCCTACGGTTAAGTAAGTATTTTAGGGGAAATCGTCAAGGCGGCCCACAGCAAGAGTTGGTGGCCGCACTCTGAGGTCACTACAAATTTGCTGTGAGAACCCCTGGCCTAGAGTCTGCTCCACGGCTTGTCAGAACGAAATGGTCTCCAAAGCAGCCAATCTCATGGAGGGAGGGATTAGAGAGCAGCGCGGGGGTGGGTGAGACTGGTTTGCATCATGCTGGGCCGGGGGGGGGGAGGGGGGGAGAAAGAGGGCATGGTCCAATTAAAAATAAAGCCCCAAGAAATGTAATGGCCCGTGTTGTACATTAGGTCAGACTAGATGATCTAATGTTCCCTTCTGGCCTTAAATGCTATGAATCCTTGGCTCTGCTACTGACTTGGTGAGTGACCATGGGCAAGTCCTTTAATCTGCCTATGCCTCGCTGCCCTCCACTAAAATAGCAATAAATGAGACTTCCCCCTCCTCCCTCTTTGTAAAGCACTTGGAGGTCTCTGGATGGAAAGCTCTACTTTGCTTAGGTGTTTGTGGCATTTGCAGAAACTTTTTTTTTTTTTAAATCTATTTCTCTGAATTGCTTTAAAGCTTCCAAGCCCAGCAGCTATTCAATCGTCAGCTTTGATTTTCTCTGCACCAAGGTTTCGGGTGAGCGGAAAGGGGAGCAGCATTTCGGTTGCACAGGGGCTCTTTGACGTCAGAAATCAGCACTTGGGAGGCCTTTGCGGGTTGAGCAGTTTAGGAGAAGGGTGGAAATATTTGCACTAACACAGCTAATAAGCAATCACTCAGATCTGGGCGTCGAATCACCAAGAGTCCAGCCCCTCGGGGATTCCTTCCAGCTTCTGGAGCGAAATTCCCACCCACGCACCTGCTGGCTCAAAAACACTCTTTGCAGGTCCCTTAGTGGCCAGGTCACACTGCTAGCATTGTCCTTCCCCGGGTTACCACTTAGATCCCCAGAGAAAAGACTCTGATGGATGTATCTAGCATTGTTACCAGCTGCTATGAGCTTATTCAGGTAGATCCTTACACTCTCAATGCCTTGTGCAGCTTCTCCCCACCCCCACACAAGCACCCTCTCATCCACACTCGTGGGGGGCTCTTCTCCCCGCTCCCTGCCTGTCCCTGCACGTCCTAGCCTCACGGCTGAAATATGTCAGCCACCTGGAGTCTCCCCTTGCCACCCCTGGGCTCTCTCTGCGCAGACCCCTTGCGCCACATTTCACAGCCATGTGACCGAGTGGGACTCCTTGACTAGCAGCAGAGGGCGCTCAAGAGACCCTTGTCAGCTTTCAACCCTCTCCCTGCAGGGCAAGCCCTTTTCAAGGCTTAGCTTGCACCATCTGAGCAATTGCATTGACTCTCCCTTGTAGCCAGGACCGCTGGGAGACTGCAGGCCCAGGGGCCAGCAAGAAGGAATGGTGCTTATCCAACCCCGCATACCCCCCCCCCCTTCTCCCTCGCTCTAGATCTCCTCCCCACCCCTCCCTGTGTTCCCTTCACTCCACACTTCTCCCTTCTTGGTCTCTTTACCACTGGGTCATGATCTCCTCAGCTAAGCAGGGCCAGGCGAGGGGGGCACTTGGGCAGGAGTCCTGCCCCTGAATCCAGGGCACTTCAGGGAGTGGGGCTGGCAACTCAGCCAGTAGCTCTTTTCCCTCTTCTGCACATTTCTGCTGAGTCACTGCATCTGGGGTTGGGATCAAGGCAACGGGGTTGGAGGTTGCTTTAAATTACCTTTGTGCTCCCTACATTCATCTGATGAAGTGGGTATTCACCCACGAAAGCTTATGCTCCTATATGTCTGTTAGTCTATAAGGTGCCACAGGACTCTTTGTCACTTTTTACAGATCCAGACTAACATGGCTACTCCTCTGATACTTTGTGCTCCCTGTATTCTGGGGTCACGAAAGGGTTTTCCCAGCCCCTAGCATAAGCTAGAGCAGTCTCAGGGCTGCTCTAATTCACACTGTGCTTTCCATAGTCTCACCTGTTGGCCCTAGTAAGCAGAGAATAGCTGTTCTGCAGTGCACTCTGGCCACACTAGCTCTGCACTGGCCAGGAAGGACTCAAGCACATGAGAGATTCTCAGGGGGTTATTTCCACCCAGTCTAAGGCTCTTTTACACTGCTAGAAGAGTCTTTTACACTGCCAGTCAAGGCCTGAAGAGTCCTTGTTGTGACTGAGAATCATGCCCTCTATCCTAAACTATTGAGTAGTGTCACTCTGTGCTGTTAAGCAGATGCTGTGTTCCACCCCAGAGATGGCTGCATTCCTGTGCAAGGTGAAGTAGAGAGCTAGAGATACCTGTACATTTTTCATGTGCTTTGGGCTATCTGGATGAAAGGCACAGTATCAAAGGCAGTCACAGTTATTCCGACATCCTTGGATAGCTCCAGCCCTCTTATACCAGTTTCTCAGGCCACAACAGTGAAGTTCAAAATGACAAAGGGTCCCACTTTCCATTAGGGGCCATTTAGGGGACTGATTTGCAGCAGCTCAGCCCATTGGATGCTCTTTTGAAACTGCTTATCGGTGTCACACAGGGAGCTGCTGGGTGCCGAGAATCTACCCTTCTTTAGGCGCCTCTATGGGATCTGAGCCCTTTTGAAAATCTGACCTATGCCGAGGACTGGAAGAAATCTAGCCTTTGGAGTCTAAGGGCATCCTTTAAGTTTGGTGGAACAGTTGTACTATGGGCTATTGCAGTCCTATGTAGTGTGACCGCTGAGTAACGACTACGTAGTCACAATAAATAGGACTTCATTAACCAACTGGTGTGCAATGAATAGGAGTAACTATTTCAACTAGAGGCCTCTCTTACAACTGCAGAGCAAGGGCAGCTTCTAGCTTTGTGTTCTTTATTTGGCTTGCTATAAAGATTGGGCACGATTCTCCGCTCACTTACACCGGTGCAAATCCGAAGTTCACGCCCATGCCACCCAATGGAGTTAAATCTGTCACAAAGGGGAATCTGACCCCTTATAAGTGCCTGCCTGAATGCAGGGGCAGAGAAGTGCAGGATAGGAAACAGATCACTGCTAGCGTGTCAATGGGTACGCAGAGCTTTGCTGGCCGTCAGATTTCGGTTTTGGTTTGACGGGGATGGGGAATAATCTGATCGGGAGACAGGGAATCCTTTGGGAAAAGGAGGTGCACATAGGCCTGTCTCTTCAAAGGCTTTATTTTTTTTAATATTAAAAGACTTATGTTTGGGTGGTGGGGAGTGGACACATGAGGTCTGGTGCTGGTGGAATGCAAAGCAACAGCTCTTGTTAAGATTGCCTGGGCATCTCCATTTTCAAGGGCTCTTTTCAGACGGGTCTCATCCAGAGCCGGCTTTTTATGAACATTATAAAATGTTTAAATTTAAAAAAAACAAACCTGAAAAATGTTTTGATGACATTTCCCACCTCGTTTTTCACCCAATTCCAAACCTGGTTGAAATGTTCTGAAATGGGAAAAAATCTCAATTTTTTCCAAAGTCGATACATTTCAACCTAAAAAAGGTGGGAGGGAAATTGTGTGTGGGGAGGGAGGGGGGGGTCATAATTTTTTTCCTTTTCTCCCCTCACCTGCTCTACTTCTAACTTTGTCAAACTTGGATGTATGGGGCTGAAATTTGCTGTGCTCCCATCTAAGGGTATGTCTACACAGCAAAACCAGCCCCACAGCAGCACGTCCTAGAGGCGCCAGCGCTGCGGGGCTAACAGTAGCAACATACACGTTCGGGCTCGGGCTGAAGCCTGGATTCGGAGATCCTCCCCGCTTGCTGGGTTTCAGAACCCAGGCTCCAGCCCGGGCCCGAACATCTACACTGCTTTTGGTAGCTCCACCAGCCCAAGTCAGCTGATCTGTGCTGAGATTCGCTGCGGCGTCTCTCTTTTTTTTGTTTTGCTGTGTAGATGTCCCCTGACAGTGCTTTGAAACGGTTGAGCAAAAGGGGGCGCTGGTTTTTGAGGACAAAGAAAGCAGAGTATGCTCTTTGACCCGTATAAGGAGAACGTTTGCATAGTTCTAGCACCTCAGTAGGACACAGACAAAGCTTGAAATTTAGCAGAGGCATGGTCCTTCCATTGCAGACGTGGTCTGGTGAAAATATCGTTTTCATTTGGCCAAGTTATGAGAGTGTAAAATGTGCTGCATGCGCACTCCCTGGTTTGACAGGTTTTCTACTCTCTGCTCAAAATGCTCCACTGGTTCTCTGCATGGGCACAAATGTACCACAAGTGGAAGCACATTTCCTTACGATCCAGTCTCTCAATGTTCCATTGGCTCTGCACCTAAGAGAGTTGGCTCCATATTAAAGGATGCAACATCCATTCCATTCGAAGCCCTTCAGTTGCTCCCTTCTGACTTTGTCCAAATAACCCTAGTTCATGGTGCCCAAATACTCATCCTTAGCACTGAGAGGTGAGATTTCTGCTCAGCAGATCGCCCAGGCCATTTCTGAGTTAGCAAATACATGAAACTTCTGACTTTCAGGCCAAGCGGCTAATAGTTTCTGTACAGACACACCCCTCAAAAATGTATAGTTACTCCTCGGGGAATTCTGCGCCAAAACACTTAAAATTCTGTACACGCACCCCTCAAAAATGGCTTCCAGTGTATAGTCATTCCTGGGGGAATTCTGCGCCAAAACATTTAAAATGCTGCAACAAAAAATTTAAAATTCTGCATACAATTTTTCAAATTCTGCATATTTTATGTGTCAAAATAACACAATATAATCACACCAGTTTCAGTTATTTTTGATGATTTATTTCACAATACCTGTCAGCAATTGTGTCTGTAACAATACAGACAACAAAAAAGATTCAGGAAATTTTTTTTTTTTTTTGACAAATAGATTCTTTACTAGGCATATTAATACAGAACTCTGAGTAATAATTCATTTAAACTACAATCCGGAACCGTATTTCCCACACCCCTCAGAAGCAGTGCAAAGGCTGGGGGGAGTCAGTGGTAACGGAGGAGCTGAGGGAGAGGAAAGTAATTGCTGGGAAGGAGCCTGGGTGTGAACTTGGAAGGTTGTCGGGTATGGGTGGGAAAAGTATTGAACAGGGTTTTTTTGGGGGGCGGGGGGCGCAGGGAAGGACTGTTAGGGATCTTCCCCCATCAGACCCTGGCTGACCCCAGCTTCTCCCACTCAGTCAGACACATCTGCCCTGTCCCCATGTGTCCCTCCACCCCCACTCAGACACCCACTCCCCCATTCCCATGTGGCCCTGCACCTCCACTCCCATTAAGCCCCTGCCCCAGTCTGTCCTCCCCCCACCAGCCCTTATGAGCCCCAGACCCCCAGCTGTCTGTCTTCCCATAGCCTGTCTCCTGACCTGGCCTGAGAGGTGCTGCGAAGAAGGTAGGCTCTTTCTCTTTCCTAGCTGGCTGTGAGCTGCTGCTCTGTTCTAGCGCCACAGCACCCTCTAGTGGGCAAGAAGCAGAGCTGCAGCAACATTCCAGCAGAAGCTTTCTTCTGCGCAAAAAATTAAAAATATGAATGGCTCATTAATTATGCGCATGCCCAGTAGTGCAGAATTCCCCCAGGTGAATGTATTATATTTGTAGTGCCGTGCTGCACAGGGGCCTCAACCGTGGCCCCATTGCACAAGGGGTTGTAAATGCATAGGGAGAAACAGGGCTTACAAGCTAAACAGACAATCAGCAGGAAGGGGAAGAGAGACACCCAGAGAGAAAGTGACCAGCAAGGCTACCCAGCAAAACAGTGGCAGGGCTGGGAACTGAACTTGAGTTCTGGTCTCAGGGCTAATGTTGCTCTCATAGCTGCTGTGAAGCTGTTACTGACCCAGAGCTGTTGTGATGAACTGGCTCAGTCAGAGGAGAAGGCTCCGGAGCCTTGTCCATATCTATTATATCAACTTGTTGTCGTAGAGCACCCGCTGGCAGCAAGCCATGAAGTAAGTGCATCTGCCCCCGTTTCCCTTTGGGCCAGCCATTAAAACAAGTACAGTCTCTCACTGTCCGATACCAAGGCCTGCCCCCAGATGTAATTTATTCATTTATACGTTCAATAGTCCATAAAACCTTCCTGGTACAACCACTCGCCCGATTCACACCATAAAATATATAGAGGTCCCATGACTGTCCATTTCCCTCACCCATGAATCCCCCAACACTCGGTTCCTAGTTCTGTTCTGCCCTTGTTCTATAGTCCAAATAACCCTAATTCATGGTGCCCAAATACTCATCCTTAGCACTGAGAGGTGAGATTTCTGCTCAGCCACCTCTTCAGGCCACCACCTGACAGTGACCAGTCTCATGTCGCTTCTACTTAGATTCCAACAACTCAGCCCGTTGCAGCCTCCTGGCAGAGGCTCTACTTGGTAGGTCAGCTGGCTATCCCCTCTACCAGTCTCCTAGCCAATTCCTCCTCCTTCCCAGGGATTGCCTGCAGAGCGTTCCGCTCTCTGAAAACATCCGCTCAATGTTCAGCATCAGTCAAAAAAAGCTAACCAAATGTTAGGAACCACTGGATAGATAATAAGACAGAAAATATCATAAATCCTTGGTACATATGCCAGCACCTTGAATACTGTGTGCAGAGCTGGTCGCCTCATCTCAAAAAAGATATATTAGAATTGGAAAAGATACAGAGAAGGGCAACTACAATGATGAGGGGTATGAAACAGCTTCCATATGAGGAGAGATTAAAAAGACCGGGACTGTTCAGCTTGGAAAAGAAAGAGACAACTAAGGGGGGATATGATAGAGGTCGATAAAATCATGACTGGTGCAGAGAAAGTAAATAAAGAAGTGTTATTTACTCCTTCACATAACATAAGAACCCAGGGTCACCCAATGAAATTAATAGGCAACAGGTTTAAAAATAAACCAAAGGAAGTATTTCTTCAGACAACGCACAGTCAACCCATGGAACTCGTTGCCAGAGGATGTTGTGAAGGCCAAAACTATAACAAGGTTCAAAAAAGAACTAGATAAATTCATGGAGGGTAGGTCCATCAATGGCTACTAGCCAGGATGGGCAGGGATGGTGTCCCTAGCCTCTGTTTGCCAGAAGCTGGGACTGGACGACAGGGGATGGATCACTTGGTGATGACCTGTTCTGTTCCTTCCCTCTGGGACACCTGGCATTGGCCACTGTCAGAAGACAGGATACTGGGCTAGGTGGACCTTTGGTCTGACCTAGGATGGCCATTCTTACATCCTAATGTTCCCTGCAGTCTGTCTCCCAGACAGCTCTCACCTGCCCCTTTCCTTGCCCCTCCAATCTGTGCTCTCAGGCGGCTCTGACTCATCATGTCTCTTCCCTCTAGGCTCCAGCTGCCCTTTTGAGCCCAGTTGGGGGCAAGCTGACCAGTCACATGTGCAATGGCTTCCTCCCACCCTCCTGTCCCAGTTTACTAATAAGTCCCCTTCTCAATCACCAACAGATTTCTCCCCTGGCATCCAGCATTTTAATCTCTTTTTGCGACAAACAGGTTCCTTAACTGAGCAGCCTGCTGCAAAACACTGTGACAAACCTGTGGTATTAGCAGCATGTAGGATGGGCACCAAGTCTGCTCAAAGGCCACAGTGTCACTGTGACGAGGACAGAGACCCTCCAGCTCCACTAGCACAGGCCCCCGACCTTGGGGAAAGTCTCCATGAGCAGTATGGTTCTTATGACACACAGAGCAGTCTTAATTCCATCCAGCAGGGGGAAGTGGTACTGATACACACTAATCCATTCATCCCAAAATCTAGTCTAGTGGGCCCGCTTGCTGTTTCGAGTTTCATTCAGATTTCCTAATTTTCCCAGCAAAGTGAGATCATCTCACCACCAGGGAGAGGCAAATCTACAGTTTGTTTCATTTTCAAGCAAGATAAACACTCTTCCTCCCAATGAAAAGCAACAGAGGGTCCTGTGGCACCTTTGAGACTAACAGAAGTACTGGGAGCATAAGCTTTCGTGGGTAAGAACCTCACTTCTTCAGATGCAAGAAGTGAGGTTCTTACCCACGAAAGCTTATGCTCCCAGTACTTCTGTTAGTCTCAAAGGTGCCACAGGACCCTCTGTTGCTTTTTACAGATTCAGACTAACACGGCTACCCCTCTGATACTTCCTCCCAATGGTAGATAAAACCTCAATCCTGGATTGACCAATCAGATGCCATGTCATCCTCCCTGCAGAATTCTGGGTAACTGACTGACAAACAGACCCAGCTGGTCTCACTTTGCAAGTCTCCACTCTCAGCAAGAATGCGCCTTTTTAGGACAGGGAAACCGCCCAGGGAGCTACATAGAAGTTTCTTAATCCCCTGTCAACTGCAGGGGAACAGATCTGTTCCCTGATTCATTTGCGGCTGAATAGAGATGGAGCTTTAACAAAGCCCTGGATGTGAATTAAAAGCCAGATTTTCATTTTGCAGCTTGATGGAGCTTTACATTTGGCCAAAACAAATCCCCTGCTCTAGACACTCCTGAACTTTGACTGTTTGCCGACTTACAATTTTATCTTGAGTTATGACATTCCTGGATTCATGGGATTGCATGACAATTTCAGCTCACTCTTTTTTTAAAACAAGTTTCTTCCCCTCTGGCTGCAGAGAAGAGCTTGAAAACATGACCTAAGCACCCTGTGACACCCAGGCACCCCAATATTCACCAGTCATGTAATTAGGATATGTTTTATACAAAGTCTGTCTTGTGAGGTGTCATTCTAAAAGTCTTGATCTGCTAGACATTAATATCTCGTTGGATTGTATGTGCTATCATCGTATGTGACGTTTTGAAGTTTGGCTATGTATGTGTTACGGAAACATACTGTGAGGTTGAAAACACCCACAAGCAGCCTTTCCGGCGCAACAGTAAAAAGGCCAAACAATGTTAACGGCTTACTGAGGAAATTCACACAAGCACAAGGATTACCTCAGGAACTGTGTACAATAGAAACCTCTCAGAGATAGCAATGCACAATGGGAACTGTTTGACCCAGGCCACAGCAACAGAGCTTTCCAGCCAGTGGGAAGGAGATATAAAAGGGGGACAATGACATCATGATGGTACCTCATTCTCCCTACAACACCATACCTGAAAACACCTGAGGAATAAAGACTGAACAGGGGGGAGCGCTGGTCCCAGGCTAAGGGATTGCTAGCCTGAGTATGAAAACCTGGGAAAGCCAAGGCAGCTTGTGCCTTAAGAATCTGCCAGCCTGTTAACACTCAGGGTGAGAATTCGTTACTTTATATCCTACCTATTTAGTATATTAAGTTTAAATTGCATTCTGTTTATTTGCTAGGTAATCCGCTTTGATCTGTTTGCTATCCCTTATAATCACTTAAAATCTATCTTTTGTAGTTAATAAACTTGTTTTTGTTTTGTCTAAAACCAGTGGGTGGAAATCATAACTGGGGGGGCAGAACGCTGTTGCATCTCTCTCTCCACATTGAGGGAGGAGGTGACTTTCATGAGCTTATGCCGTACAGTTTCTTGTGAAGTGCAAGACGGTATAATTTTGGGTTTACACTTCGGGGGGGGGTGCCTTAGGAAGTGGGAGGAGCCTTAGCTGAGCCTTCCCATGCAGAGCTGATCTCAGCACCTGTGTGTGTAGCTGCAGCTGGGTGTATCCCTACCTGTGTGCTGGTGAAAGTGTGAGACCAGGAGCGTGTCTGCAGCTTGTCACAGCATTACAGGGTGAGTGGAAGCCCAGGCTGGTGGGTCAGGGGGCTCAGTGGTACCCCAGTTCCAGGCAGCACCCCGAGAGGGGGAACCCATCACAAAACCCTTATAGCTCAGAAACCAAAGGCAAATAAAAAAGAACTCAAAATTCATTATTTAAAAACCCTCATTATTTTTACACCAATCTCAAGATTTTTTTGGACCCAACTCATGAGACTTGAACACCCGGGGCTGGCAAGACTGTATCCAGATCTGAATGTTGCAGTGTGAGGCAGGGGCCATTGCTTCCCAGGTCTTCCAAGAATCATCTAGCAGACGCTTGGGTAGCATAAAATGAAGAGCAAAGTTCCCTATTGTGGGACAAGCACTGTACATTTTGCGGTTTAAAAATGCCTTATTGGCCAGGTGACTTACTTCTGCATTCCCTTCACTAAGCCTCGTGCACATATTTCACAGCACATTCAGACACTGTCACATCATGGCCACAAAAGGGGCCCTCGAATTTTGACAGGACACACTTGAAAAAAAGGCTTTTGACACACACACACCCCACTCCTGGCTTTCGAAACCCAAAGATACAAGGATGATGGACTCACCTTTCCATTGGGACTCGCTTTCTTAAATACTCTGCAAAACAAGGAAGGGAAAGATTTGTTAGCAACAAGAGAAGAGAGATTTTGAAACCAGGGTGAACTTCACAGGGGCATGCAGCTGTACTGGCATAGCTAAGCTGGGGGAGCCAAAACACAATATAGGCAATCCCAGGGCTTATTTAGGATTCTATATATACGGATTTTGATATAATCTGTCTGTCTACCCCGTGCTTAACCCTGTAGTACCAGAGTCCCTAAAGTTTGCTTGAAGCTCCGATCAGCATTAGCTGATCTTTTAACTCCTTCTCCAAACTGGACAAAACCCAGTGGAGTGCAGCCATCACTCAAGCAAGCCACGCGCTGAAATCAGCGGCAGCGTGACTGTGAGTCTGTTTAAAGCCAGCGGTCGTCTCAAGGGTGGGGATGGGAGCAGAGACTGAATTCTGGCAGCACATTTTGCAGCTAACACTCACTATTTTGAGCTAACTAACAGGAGGCAGCAAGGTCTAGCAGAAGGGGTGCCAGGCTAGGGCTGGGGACACTCATGTTATATTGCCAGCTCTGTGTGACCTTGGGCATATCGCTCCCCCTGTGCCTCAGTTTCCCTGTGTCAAAGGGTGGCCCCTCCTCTGGCAGACTCCAGCACCCCAAGGATGCCTGCCTCTGTCCCCGGTAGTCACCCACGCAAAGGAATACTGTCTCTCTCAGTAGAAAATTCAAAGCCTTTTATTCACAAAGTGCCACAGTCAGCAGACCCCGTACAGAAAAATCAGCTCCTCCCCAAGGAAAACCCGGGCACAACACTGCAGCGCTTCACTGTGTAACCCCTCTGCCCCACTTCCTTTAGCTCCTCTGCCAGCGCCCCGCTCTCCACGTCTCCTACCTGAGACTTCCAGGACCCATGTCTCCCCGTGAGCCTTCTCCTGCAGCCCACTCCCAGGCCTCCTCACTGGAGGGTCCTACCCCTGCTCTGGGGGATCCCCCTCCAGAGTCAATCCCTTGCTTCTAGGCCTAGCTTGCACTTGCCAAACTGGTTCTTCCCCTCATTCCCTGGGGCCCACTGCATGAGCCTTCCTGCGACATTCATTCAATCCCTCCCTGCTCAGTCTGTTTTCACACAGCTCTCCTTTATACAGGCCTGGTGCCTTCTCTCAACCCCAGCTGGGAGACAGCTGGCCAGCCACTAGTGCTGTGGGCCCTGCTCCCTCTTAAAGGGGCCTGTCACCAGTGAGAGAGCCCCAATCTCAGTCGGGGCCTGGATAGGGTGACCAGATTTCATTGACTATCAGAGTTGGAAGGGACCTCAGGAGGTATCTAGTCCAAGCCCCTGCTCAAAGCAGGACCAATCCCCAGACAGATTTTTGCCCCAAATCCCTAAATGGCCCCCTCAAGGATTGAACTCACAACCCTGGGTTTAAGCAGGTCAATGCTCAAACCACTGAGCTATCCCTCCCCTCCACAAGCAGGATGCCATGTAGGGCTGTCCTGAGCCACCTGGTGTTGCAGGTCACCTGAGACATCCTGAACCCTGCATGGGGCTGTACCACGCCACTTGGCTTTGCTGCTCACCTGAGCCTTGTGCCCCGGACTGACTGCTGAGCCCCACGGCGCCTGGCACTGGGGCTGTCCACCTGAGCCCCATGCCACCCTGGGCTGACCGCCCAAGCCCTGTGCTGCCTGGGACTGGGGTTGGGGCTGACTACCTGAGCCCTGCGCTGCCCCAGGCTGATCGCCCGAGCCCGGCACCGCCCAGCGCCTTGTGTCGCCACTGGCCTCCCCAAACATTCCTCCACGCCCCCCTAAGGGGGCTCAACCCACTGGACATTTGTTCCCTTTGCTCTTGCCAACTGATCAGAGCAACTTGCAACAGGCAAGAACAAACGGGACAAAGGCCCATTTTTGGCCCCCCAAACGTCAGCATGTCCAGGACGGGGCTTAAAAAAGGGGAATGTCCCAGCAAAAATGGGATGTATGGTCACCCTAGGCCTGTCGCATTAGAAAGCATTCTCTGCAAAGCTGATGCTCTGTGCTGGGGCTGATCCATTTGTTCTGGAGTTGCTAGAAACCAGGGGGCATTGAGGGAGGAAGTCTGGGCTGAGAGCTGCCTCCCTGGTGGATACGTTAGCATCATGCAGCTGAGGAAGGTGAAAATCCCTTGGCAGAGGCAGCCGTGCTAGCTCACTTGACTGCTAGTGACAAACTGCCAGGTGCTTGGCAATGGACCCCGTGTCGCCGCTGCACGTCCGGATCCCGGCTGCCGTCAGAAAGTCAAACGCTGGGGGTTTCTTTAAGGAGCTTGGTGAAGTGATAATTGTGCCGAGCTGGGAGAGAGGATCTGCTACTGCAACTCGGGAATAATTCCCTGCGTCCTCCTCAGTAGGACTGCTGCAGGAAATGTCACTCGAGAGCGTCTGTCTGGCTAGACTCATCGCCCAGGGACCCCAGCGCCTCCCACAGAGTAACCACAGAGCAGCTCCGCCATGGTCACCCAGCGTCAGGAGCAGAGCTGGGAGAGAACGCAGGCAGCCTGACTCCAGGAAGCTGTGCACTAATCCAACGCCCATTGAAGCCAAAGGGAGTCGGTCCCTTGATTTAAACGGACGTTTACGTCCAGTCCATGGATAGAGGTGGGGTAAAATTACCTGGGACCCCCTACGGGGCTAGCGTCCATTGCACCCAGCTCAGCCTGCTTAGAATATCTGCACCTAGACAGACGGGAAAGGAATCTGGTGTCTCTTTAATCTGTCCGAGTTCTCTGAGCACAGGGAATAAAGGAGATTAGTTATGGCTGATATAGCTTATTTGGACGTTGAAGAAGCCTTTAGAAAGTCCCTCACGAGGGGCTATTAGGGAAACTAACAGGCCGAGAGGTGAAGTGTCGCCCTGGCTTCACGACGGGCTAAGAGACAGGAAACAAAGATCTGGGGTCAAATGGTCAGTTTTCATCATGGCTAAAGGGAGCAGCTGCCACAAGGCTCCATGCGAGGGCTGGTGTTAGCATAATTCTTCATGCTTTAGAAGAGGCAGAGAACGGGGCCAGGGGACATGTGCAGATGACACAAAGTCACTGAGGTTCATCAGGGCTAGAGAAGACAGAGAGGAACGTCGGAGGGACCTAGCAGAGGTAGGGGGATGGGCACCGTGATGGCGGTGCCGGCAAATGCAAAGCGAGGGGCCTTGGGAGGAACAATTTGAGATTGTGGCATACGTCGCTGCGATCTGACATAACTGTAACCAGTTGGGGGACAAACCCGGAGAGCCTCTCTCCATCCGTGCTACGCTACCTAGATGTACCAGGGTCAGTTCTGGTCACCCTATCTCCAAAAAGATGGAGCAGAAAGACGGGGGCAGCTTGTGAGAATAATTAGAGAGGCCTGGTGAGAAACCCACAGCCGGAGAGACTGAAAAGATTGGCCCTGTGTAGCTGAGAAGCCGAAGGAGAGGAGGCGTGCTAAGGTATAGGACACACACTGACTGGTGCAGAGAAGGGCAATCAGCCGCTCCTATTTACCCTTTCATAATGCAAGAGTAACCCACGCGTGAGCTTGTTACAAGTCACCCTCTGTGCCTGATCCACAGAGGTTATAAATTGTGACAGCTCATAACTGGGGAACCTCGGCTCTGGAGGTGCCTGATTCCGTGTCCGGGGTGTCAGCCCAGGGACCAGCCACTGCACAAGCACCAGCGGACGTTAACACTCATAAATAACTATTCGCTGCCCACTGCGGGGATTCGGACTCTTGCACCTTCCGCTGCAGTATGTGGTACTGGCCATGCTCCGAGACAGGCTGCTGGATTCGGTGGGGCGTTGGTCTGATCCAGCCTGGCAGCTCCTGGGAGCTGAGACGATCTGCCAGAACTTCCACAGGCTGTTTCACAATATCGCCCGTGAGCTCTTACTATGATTCATTGTCTGGAACAGCACGTTGGATTCCCAGTCGGGGGCCAGGACCCCGTCGGTGCCGTACGGATTATCCCAAAGAGTTTTCTCTCCAAGTAATCTCCGTAACAATGGGTAAACATGCCAAGGAGTGTACAGGGCCCCAGGGCCCGCGGCCTTCCCGCCTTGGGCTAGGCAGGGCTTGTGATTTGCTCTTTCGTCTCCATTGGATCCAATATCCCCAAACCGTTTTAACAGAAGCCGGGTTAGACAAAGACCAGGTCAGCCAGCCCAAGACGGGATCTCTGTGTTAGAAAAACGTCTGCCCTTTACAAAGGCTGTTCCAATGCTTCTAACACTGGGGGGCACTCACAGCACTGCGGGAACTTTGGCTGAGATTCTGAAGGGGCTGGAAGGATTTAGGCACCCGCTGGAATTTAATGGGAGTTGGCCACCTACTTCCCTTCCAGGAGGTTCCCCATGTCACAGGATGCCACGGACGCGGGGAGTGAACTGACAGGCCCAGGGTCCGTGCCAAGTCACCGCCCATGGGAATAAGAGCTCGTTTGCTCTTGGTCCACCACAGTTGATGGGACGCAGCCCTATTTTGAAAGGGGAGGTTGTCGCATTAATCAGGACACTCTCTGGGAGACCTGCCTTCTCTTGTCTCACACCCGACACAACACGACCGCTACGCAGCACAATACATTGCCTCTGAACTTGCCTTTGTGTGTCAATTTCACCAACTCTCCCTCCCCTTTCCGAGGCCTCTTGGGCAGCTCTCGCCCACCTAATCCACCCTTCCGAAAAGGTTCCTAGACTCAGCCACTGGGAGGCAGCGCGATTCAGTGGGGTGGGCTCTGGCCTGGGAGTCAGGGACCTGGGTTTTAGTCCCAGCTCTGCCACGGGGTGAGCACGGGCAAGCCACTTCCCGTCTCAGTTTCCCCTCCCACCGTTTGTGTTGGCTATATAGATACAGAGCTTGTCTCTCTGTGGGTTTATGCAACACCCAGCATGATGGAGTCCCCATCTGAGTCAGGGCCTCTGCTGTAATGCTAATAAACAACCCCAGCAGGGGAGAGAGAAGCTGACAAGCCGAAACCCAAACCGAGTCTTGCTTTATTGATTGAGCAGCAGCTAAATGCTTTGTGTCGAAGCTTTTCCCAGCTCGAAGAAGTGTCAACATCTCGGCGACCCCAGGTTCCCCTGCCCAGCGTTACATCTTCAGCTCTTGTTCTCCCAAAGGGGCTGGGTGCCGGATTCCCCTCGGATGTTGGGGGTTATTGTTTGCACACCGTGCAGCTGGAGAGAGGTTCTTTGTGCTTCTGTTCCGCTCCCCATTCGCTACACAGCAGCAGCAGCAGCTTCACAGTTGCTCAGAGAATCGCGGCATAATTGGAACGCTACTTCCCTTCCCTTTCACGTCCCTGCCAGCTGCTCTGTCATTTCAAAGGCAGTGCGGTGACATCTGCGCTCTCCATTTCACTGCTGGAGGGTGGCATCTTCCCCTCCATCCTAAGGCAAAGGCATGTGGGGTCAGGGTGTATTACTGCAGTGACCGAGTAGCCTAGTGGTCAGAACACAGGAGCAGGGCTCAGGATTCCTGGGTTCTAGTCCTCGCTCTGGCGCGCTCTGTGACTGCACATCACTTGGTCTCTCCACGCTTCAGGGTTCCCCCAGCTACGAAGCGGGTGTACCAGACCCTCGCAAGGGGACTGGGAAGCTTAGTTCATTAACACTTCCAGAGCTTTGTGATCCTGGGGGGAAAGCCACCCCAAGAAGCTCAGAGCCATTGAAAAAGAAAGAGGTTCTCTGCGCAGGCTGTGTGGTATCAACCCCTCAGCCAAGCTGTCTCCTTCGTCAAAGCGAGCGCCGGCCGGTTTATGGCGCTGTGCACCCTCTGGGCTTCGAGGGCAAAGGAGCAGCCTGCGGGCGTGAACCGGCAAGAGGCAGCGGCGGGAGGGTCCGTGCTCATTGTTCTGGCCCAGCGACAGCTGCGAGAAAGGCAAGTGGGGACGCTGGGGATGCACCTCTGGCTCCCTGCGCGTTCTGGCCAATCTGCCAGACTCCTTCGGCCAGGAGGGGAGGGGGGCATCTTGGCAGATAACCAGCGAGGTGCCAACCCTGGCCAGCACCTCTGCTCCCAGCTCATTGGGGGCACCTCTGCAGTCGGGTCCCAAGGAAGCAGAGAGCTCGCTGTGCACATGCAGGGAAGTGGAGCAGGCGGGCACAGGCCGGGAAATGAAGCACGCACACAGGTGAACCCAAACCCAGAACACGGAGACGCTGACATAGGGAAAATCACAGCTCATACAAAGGCACTACACAGACACAGCCAGAAAGATGCATGCCCACCTGAGCACCAAAACCACAGCCGCCCGTGCCCACAAACACAGAGAGATAGCCCACCCTCTACAGCCTTGCTTTGCTCAGTCATAGAATCATAGAATGTCAGGGTTGGGAGGGACCTCAGGAGGTATCTAGTCCAACTCCCTGCTCAAAGCAGGACCAACCCCAACTAAATCATCCCAGCCAGGGCTTTGTCAAGCCGGGTCTTAAAAACCTCTAAGGAAGGAGATTCCACCACCTCCCTAGGGAACCCATTCCAGTGCTTCACCACCCTCCTAGTGAAATGGTGTTTCCTAATATCCAACCTAAACCTCCCCCACTGCAACTTGAGACCATTGTTCCTTGTTCTGTCATCTGCTACCACTGAGAACAGCCGAGCTCCATCCTCTTTGGAACCCCCCTTCAGGTAGTTGAAAGCAGCTATCAAATCCCCCCTCATTCTTCTCTTCTGCAGACTAAATAACTCCAGTCCCCTCAGCCTCTCCTCGCAAGTCCTGTGCTCCAGCCCCCTGATCATTTTCAGTAGGGTTACCATATTTCAGCAAGAAAAAAAGAGGATGGGAGGAGCCCCGCCCTAGCCCCGCCCCTGCCCCTCCCACTTCCCACCCCCCCAGAACCCCCAACCCTCCCCCCGTTCCTTGTCCCCTGACTGCCCCCTCCTGGGACCCCTGCCCCTAACTGCCCCCCAGGACTCCACTCCCTATCTAAGCCTCCCTGCCTCTTGTCCCCTGACTGCCCCAACCCTTATCCACACCCCCACCCCCAGACAGACCCCTGGGACTCCCACGCCCCATCCAACCACTCCCCACCCCCTGACAGCCCCCCCCCCCAGAACTCCCGACCCATCTAAACCCCTCTGCTCCCTGTCCCCTGACTGCTCCGATCCATCTCCCCACCCCTGCCACCTGACAGCCCCCCCCAGAACTCCCAAACACTCCCCCCTGCTCCTTGTCCCCTGACTGCCCCCTCCTGGGACCCCTGCTCCTAACTGCCCTCCAGAACCCCACCCCCTACCTAAGACTCCCTGTTCCTTGTCCCCTAACTGCCCCCTCCTAAGACCCCCCCCAACTGCCCCCCAGGACCCTACCCCCTACCTGTACCCTGACTGCCCAAAACTTTCTCCACTCCACCCAAAAAGCCCCCCCCCCGTTTCTTGACTGCCCCCTCCAGAACCTTCCTGCCCCCGGTCCCCCTTACCCTGCTGCTCAGAACAGGGTGTTGGGCTCTGTGCGAGCCGGACACATGGCTGCGCTCCCCAGCACAACAAAACCCGGTCCCTGGCCCTGCACAACAAAACCCGGTCCCTGGCCCTGCACAGTGCTGCTGGACTGGGCTGCAAGGGAGCTGCCGGCTCAGAATGCAGGGCGGATCCGGCTCCTCTCCAGCTGCTCCGGAGTCCAGCCCGGGACTTCCCTGCAGCCCTCCCAGCCGCTCGCTCTGCTCTGCCGGGGGGAAATCCCGGACATTGTGAGTGCTTTACAAATTCCCCCCGGACGCTATTTTTAGCACAAAAAGGAGGACATGTCCGGGTAAATCCGGACAATGGTAACCCTAATTTTCAGTCTCAGCCCCGCCCCCCCGCTCGGTGTCATGTCCTGAGGACAGCGAAGCATTTCCAGCTCCTCCCTGGCCTGCCGTACCCAGAGTTGGCGGCGCCCCTCTCCTTCGCAGTGACTGACCCAGTTTGCTGCGTCACAAGCAATTAGCTACACAGCTCCTTCCCCGGAGAGAGCGCGGAGCTAGCGCCAGGCCTTTGCACACCACATGCGCCCGCTTGCCAGCATTCCCTACGGCCCAGCGAGCAGCCTGAGCTCCCATCACCTTCGCAGGGAGCACCCAGCTCCTAGTAACCTCTGGTTGCTGCAGTGACTGACTCTAATCAGCGCTATTTTGCTCCCCATTAGAAGGCTCCCCAACCATTGAACTACCCTAATCCAAGCCCACCAATCCGGGGCAGAGTGCGACCGTCTCCGTTTCGTCCCACGAGGTGCCGTGCAGATCGCACTGACAGTCACGGTCCAGAAGCTTTACAATCCCACCTGCCCGGGCGAATTCCAGGGGCAGGCACAGAGTCCGTGCACAGAAAGAACCAACCGGCAGGACGAGCTGGTGTGTACAGCAACCAGATCCGGAGGGAGTACTGAAAAATACGGCCTGTGTATGCCATGTTCCCCTCTAGCGGCTAGTCTGCACAGAGGATAACAGCCACCTACTGCTGCCGGCTAATGGAGTTTCTTCTTTAAGTTCAGGTAACAGTGGGGTGTGCGCTGGGGATTTAAATGGCGCTGAAATGCAACCTGAGCCGGCATTAAAAGGCAGTTCCCAGCACAACGCAGCAAAGTTTGCACTCTGCAGCGCCCAGGGACTGGTGGTCTCTGACCGGGAGCACTACAGGAATGGGCCCGTGGGGACTAACAGGGGAGCTGGTCAGAGATGACCCAGTGCTGTAGATCTTTAATTAGCAGCTCTGATTCCATTAGCACCTGCCCCGGCCTACCCATTATTCATCTCAAACCGGCCCCCGGCATGTTTTACAGCGCGCCCCAGGCAAAGGAGATGAAAACGCGTTCTGTTTTCCTGGAAAGGCTCATATTTTAATCATGCCTCCATGAATTTTTCATTGCCACCCTCCTCCTTTTCCCCCTCCCCCCTTCGGGAAGATAGGACGGATTTCAATTCGGCGCAATGTGGCCTCGACAGAAGTCAAGGCGTGACTGAGAGCGCGTGCCCGCCTCGCGGCTCTGGCCGGGGAGCGGACAGGAAAGGAAGCCGAGCCGCTGCAAAGGCGTCTGCAGCACCGGTTCCCAGGGGAACACGGGGCGCTGATGTTGTGATGGCGGCCCTAGCTGTCTTCTGCCATTTCCTGTCTACGGGCCAATTAAGGGCAGCGTTTTACAATGGGAATGGCCCTGGAAACAAAGAAATCCTGAGCTGCCAAGGCAGAATTCAGAGGCCTGCTGGCTCCGACCCAGATCTAAGCTCGCTCAGGGCATCAGGGGGGTCACTATGCGGCTGGGTCAGCTCACGCTGCTGCATGTGCCAGCAAGTCCGACCAGGTTCCAGAGCCACTTACAATCTTGGAGCAGAGTGGGGGCTTGGCAAGAGAGAGGAGCACACACGGGGGTCGCGACCAACACCCGCGATTCAGCAGAGGTTTTTAGGTTCCTGCTGACAGCGTTCACAATGTTTTCTTGGAGTGACATGCTGGGGCAAGCGGGATGAGTCCTGCGGCTCAGACCCAGCGCTCGCTTTGGGCCATACGTGCCCCCCCCCCGAGGCATGCTCCCCTGCGAGTCCCTCCCCCTTGATGTTCAGCGTACACTTTCCCTGGACGCATCCCATCACTCCTAGCGAACCCCCCCCCAAGCCAAATCGCCATCACTTAACTTCCTCTCGCCCACGTTATACACGTAGGGCAACATTCTGCCCCCTGCGACCCCAGCGTACGTGCTCTGATCGCCACGGGTCCGCACCAGTACCACGGAGCCCACGGCACTTAGCTCCTGTCATCTTTTCCCCTGCTCAGTTCTGCTGCTCATTTCTGAACAGTTTCCAGTTCCCGGCTCCCTCGCTCCCAACCTGCCCAGAACTGAACCATCACCCCAGGTGCTGTTCCTGTGAACGCTGCTCACTCCCCACCGGGCCTATCTGCTGCCGTTTGGCTTTGCTCGCCCTGGTTGTATCTGTGGCACGTTCACCCCACTATCTCAGCGTCACACCTTCCCGGGAGACTCCCACCGACTTCCTCTGCCTTCACCTGGCTTCCCCCAGGTGCATTAGCCTGCATTTCTCCTCATGCCAATCTCTGTTCAGTAGTTTCTAACCTCTCCCACCCCCTTTGGCTTCTTTCTCCGTCCTGGTGTTTGCAGCTCCTCACAAGTCAGTGTCAGCTGCACACGGACATGCTCTTTACTCCCTTTTCCAGATCACTCATGGCAATGGTAAATAAGACCAAACCCAATCCCGATCCCTGAGTTATGTGCCAGCAGGCAACTCCCCAAACAGATACCACTGATATTTAGCATTACACTTTGGCCCAGATCTGTGGCTGCATGGGAGCGGTGTTCAGCACAGCTCAGAGAGCTGGGGGGCGGGAGGGGGCAGGGAGAAGGGTAGACTTATGCCATCTTTGCATCTGTCAGTCCTGGGTCCAACCAGTTACCCAAGTGATCTCTGGCATAAAGCGGAGCAGCCTCAAGGTTGTTCTACTTTGCACCAGCTGCCAGTGGCTCCAAAAGGGCATAGAGACACCTCTTCCATGCCCCCTATTCCTGGGACCGGTCGTGGAGGTGGGGTAGGAGCTGCTTCAGTAGTTCTATACCACCTGGAGATTTTCACACCCAAGGGATCTCCTCCCCGGTCCAGGAAAGCAGCACAGCAGGACAAGATCTGCCTCTCCATTTACAGCACTGAAGCCAGTTTTCAATCCACCAACCAGTGTTTCTCCCCAAATCAATTCAAATTAATTCACCAAGGGAGATTGTGAGAGCCATGGTATCACGCCCTCTGCCCCACTATGTTGGGTCTGCTACTTCCCCGCTTCACTCGCTCATTGGGCAATTCGCCCCAAGACACGACACGGGTTCATGTGGCCCCGGTGCTTAGCGCTCATGCTGCTGTTACCCTTTGGCTAGTTAGTGATTCTTCCTCGTATTTGGGCCGTTCCTTTGCTAGGGACAGACCCACAGCGTGGAAACAACCAGGGTCCCTCTGCTTCCTTCCTCCAGAAGCCATTGCCCATTTGCCCTTCTACGCAGCTGTCTGATCTCCCCCTCCCGCTCGGAAGTACCGTCAGAGGAGCAGTAAGACCTTGAGCAAATTGCCTCTGAGGTGGTGCAGCTGTGATGGATGGAGGCTGAGACAGAGCCATGTCGGCTTCAGGAACTGCACTGAGACCCAGAGCAATGTCAGCAGAACCAAGTAAACCTAGGCCAGCCCTGACAGGTGTTCGACCTGTTGTTAAAAACCTCCCGTGACGGGGATCGCAGCCCCCTCGGGAATCCGTGCCAATGCGTAACTCTCCTTTGAGCTGGACACTTTTTCCCTAATACCTAAAACTCCCTTTTGGCCTCTACGGAGCCAGGCTGTGCTGAGCTGGAGATGGAAGCCATCTGGAGCTGAGCTAATCCCGAAGTATGCAGCGCAAACAGCTGCCGTGGGGCTAATGCTCCTGGTGTTACGGTCCAGTTCCTAGTTCCTCCTCCCGCTGACGCACTTAGATGATCTTGCGGTTAAGATCCCTGGGACTGGGAGGTGTGGGTTCAATTCCTGGCTCTACCACTGACTCGCTGCAGCACTACAGCTCCGTGCCTCAGTTTACCCAGCGGTGTAATAGACACAACAATACCTCCTTTGTAGGTTTAGAGCACAGGCTCTTCAGGACAGAGATTCTCCCTTACTGCATCAGTCCAGCACAATGGGGCCCTGATCTCAGTCAGGCCCTCTAGGCGTGTCCCTCCCGACTGACCCCTGCCAGCAGAGGACCAACCAGCAGGTCGGGCAAGGTGCCGCTTAACTCTGTTCATATGGCCGTAGCCTTAGAGCCACCAAACCTAGAGTCAGAAACCCAAGTCCCTGGAGCCCTGCTCAGGCAGTGACTGAGGGCTCGCAAGCTGTCGCACCCAGCTCAGCTTCTGGTCCTCCCCTACTCAACTGCCTGTTCCTGTTTACAGAGCCCAGCCCCTCCCTGACTGCCCCAGGTGCCTCTGGCTGTGTGCACCAGGCTGTCCCCAAAAGGGGCAGAACACCCCGTGCTGTAGCACCAATGATAACGTCTGCCCTGACCACACAGGGCTGACTGATCTGTCCCAGCATGCACTGGGCCGAGCGTAAAATCGGGGATGGGTTTGCAGGGGTGGTAGGCGGCAGTGGGTCTGGCAGTCTCTTCCTTGCTGTTCCACAGTCCCGGCCAGGAACCTGGAGGGGATACTGCTGAGTTAGGAGGGGGCCACGCTCCGACGCCCGAAGGCAGTAGGCACAGTGCACTGGAGTCATGCAGACCTCACAGGCAAAGCCGAACGCAAACCCGGCTCCCGATTTATTGCACAGTCAAGACAGTCCTCACCACACGATCACGGCCTCCGGCAGATAACAGAGGTCTGGCAGGGTGCAATGACCCCCCGCAATAAAGCTTTTCCCATAAATCTCCCCTACTGAAAGGTGCCACCTTCCAGTTATTAATCTAACCCTGGCCTAGGAGGCCCCACCAAGCTACTACATTACATTAATGGACTGGGAATGGCACCATCTCTCTCTTCTCTGCTTTATGTGATCATAAATCTCCAATGCTTTCTCCACGCAGCAGAAGCTAATGAGTCGGATCGGAGGAGCCAAGGGGCCAACCTTTCTTCAGCACTAACCGTTCAGCGGAGGGTCGTGGAGGGATAGAAATAGCCAGGCCCTCCTGAAAAATAAAGGATGCCTACGACTCCTGAGAGCTCAGCAGCCTGAGGATCAAAGGGTTAAAACCACAGGCCGGGTGAAAGGAAGGGCCCATCGATCCAATAGAGCACTGGCAGGCAACGCTTAGCAAACAGGGCACGACCTGCTCCCAGCATTCCTGCTACAAGCTGGCACACACACAAACCCTCCCCTACGCTCAAGCGGGGAGGGGAAGGTGTAGATTTCAGGATCTCCCACTCCAGAGATGCTGGCGCCTGGTGCTCGAGCTGTCTTAGCGCTCATGGCCTGGGTGGGCCTCCACTCACCAGAGGGCAATATAGTGCTACGCTTGAGCAGGTCGGATATCCCAGCCAGTAGAGAAAACGCTGGTAGTTCAATTCCCTTCTCTGCCACAGACTTCATGTGTGACCGTGGGCATGTCACTTAGCCGTTCCGTGCCTCAGTTCCCCATCTGTGCAATGGCGATAACAGCCCTGCCCTGCCCCCCGGGGTGTGTGAGGATAAAGATTGTGAGGTGCTCAGATGTTCTGGTGATGGAGGCCAGGTAAGTACCAAAGAAAGGTCCCCCTGGTGGACCCTGTTCAGTGAGAGATCGAGTGCTTGCTGTTCTCTCTGGGCCCAGTTCTGCAAGGCACTGAGCACTCGCAGCTCTTGCTGACTTCCCTGCGAGCGCAGGGTGCTCAGCAGGCCGCAGGGTCCCCTTACGTGGCACGCTCCCTCTGGTGGAGAGTCCAACCCAATTTACGGCTCAAAGTGATCCAGGGGGTGGGAGGGTCGGAAGGATCCATGGAAGATTCACCCACCTCTGAGGACCAGGTTAGAGGGGTGCAGGGTCACAAGGGTCTGGCTCTGCTGTTCTGTGAGTGCTTTGCAGGTGAGTTGGTACGTTCTCCGCTCACAAAGGGCAAAGCGGGCAGTGTAATGTAATCGAGTCAAACCCCATTCACAGCAGTTTTGCTCCAGCCACTGCCAAGCAAGAAGGGCCAGGACAGATCACCGGTCGGCTCCATCATGCTGAGACGCTGTGGCACTTGGCCAGGGACGACGCTCAAAAAGTCAAGTAGCAATTAGGTGCAGCGTGAAAAGCTGCAGCGAGGAGTTAGGGGAATGAGAATGGACAGGGCTGCAGGGCAGAGTTGAATGGAGCCGCATGCCACGACCATCCACAACACCGTCTGCCAGCCACGGGATATTTACTCCACTTGACAGAAACTGTGCGTCTTCCTCAACTTCTGTTCACTTGCCCCCAGATCCTCCTTCCCCATGACATCCAGCCTCAGACATGTGTGCTGAGGAGCGGATTACAAACCCCGCCTTGTTGTGTTCAAAGAGCTCAATCTATTTAGCTTAACAAAGAGAAGGGGGGACTCGATTACAGTCTAAGGATCTACACGGGGCACAAATATTTAATAAGGGACTCGTCAATCCAGCAGAGACAGATCGAACACGGTCCAATGGCTGGAAGTGGAAGCGA
Source organism: Malaclemys terrapin pileata (assembly GCF_027887155.1). NCBI lineage: Eukaryota > Metazoa > Chordata > Testudines > Emydidae > Malaclemys > Malaclemys terrapin. The sequence continues at coordinate 344,248,903 of NC_071505.1, forward strand.
GACTGGAAATAAAGTGCAAATTTTTAATGGCGAGAGTAATTAGCCGCTGGAACAATTTACCAGAGGTTGTGGTGGATTCTCCATCACTGAGAATTTTTAAATCAAGACTGGCTGGTTTTCTAGACGTTCTGCTCTAGGAGTTATTTGGGGACAGGGCTCCAGCCGGTGCTATGCCGGGGGTCCGACTGGATGATCACAATGGTCCCTTCTGGCCTTGAAATCGATGAATCTATGATCTCTACCTATCCTCTCTCGTCTGTTTCCTGCTCAACCATCTGATTTCCATTGTCGCCCCTTCTGGAGCTTTCCTGGCACACAGATCTGTGCAGTGCCTAGCACAACGGGGCCCTGGTTTCTAGCGGTGATGCTGAGAGGAGAGGAAGAATTGAGAATACTGCACCAGATCTTCAGCTGGTGAAAAGCATCATAGTCAATTGACTTTAATAGAGCTATGATGATTTACACTAACTGAGGATCCAGCCCTCGGTTTTCTCTGTCTCTCTCACTCCCCTGCTTTAGCTCCCAGTAACATATGAATCCATAGAGCTCCCACCACCACATGCCATCAGCAGGGAATGCACCTGGCATCTCCATCACTGAAAAGCACAGCCGCTCATCACTTGAGCAACCCCTATACGCTGTGCAAACAGCCACTAGAGGGGGACATTCCACACCTAACCAGCCTGTTACACAAATGTCAACTGTTTAGCCAAATGGCGCATCGGGCACCACGGGGTGTGATACAGGAGTGCCGGGAAGAGACTGAACTTTCCCTCCAAGCCCCAGTCACCTGACGCTGGAAAGGATTACAAAGCATTGTACTCCGGTCACACAGCAGAGGTCAGCATCTCTAGACTCCGAGAGCTACCATCACACAGTGGAGTGGTTAAATACGGGGAGAAGATTCCGGATTCCTGGTTTCAGTTCCCAATTCTGCCTCACACATTCTGTACGATCGTGGGCAAGTCAATTAGATTCTCTGTGCCTCATATGTAAATGGTGCTCCTGATATTTACCCACTTCATGGCGGGGTGGGAGGGATGGGAAGGGTATTGATATTTGGACGCTGCTTTGAGGTCCTCAGACGAAAGATGCTGGATGGAGAAAACAATTCTCATGACGGCATCCAACCCAGTTTTAATTGGCAGTAAAATGATCGCCTAGCGCTGGTCTGAGACATTTCAACAGGACCATATTCCATCAGAATAGGCAGTTCCATTGGAATTGCAACACTTTGTGAAATAGGGTCAGTCTTGCTAGAATTTCATTCTGGAAGAAAACCAGAAAAACGTTCCAACAATGTCAAAATGCCCCATTTACAGCACGGCTGAGAGGGATCTGGGAGTTACAGTGGATCGCCGCTCAGATATGAGTCAACAAGATGATGCTGTTGCAAAAAAATGCCAATTTCATCCTGGGCTGTGTTAACAGGCGTGTGGTATGTAAGACTCATGAGGTAACTGTCCTGCTTTACTCAGCAATGGTGAGGCCTCAGCTGGAGTTCTGTGTCCAGTTCCGGTGTGTGGAAAATCGACCACACGATTGATTTTGGATCAGATCAGCCTGAGGCACCTTTATTGATTACAAGCGTGCAGGGGGGGAACAGCTCTCAGTAGCTGCTCCCCACTTCAAGGAACACGCAAGCCTTTTAAAGCTTAAAACCACAGACAAATTACAAAATACAAATTCTGTATTAATTACCTGATTTGGAATACATTGCAAAATTTAATACAGGTCAAAAGCGAAAAGAAACAATCATCTCCCTTGTTTGGCTTTTCCTGTTATTGTTATTCCCAATTTCGTTCTTTTGCGGTTTGACTTTTCTAACGCTTCCATTGTGGTTATATTTAACAAGCTTGGCTTTGGCTAATTGTATTTGGGGACTTTCCACCTCGCCTCCTCATGCCCCCTATACACAGAAAGCCATTGTTCTGTTTTGGGGACTTTCCACTTTTCCTCCTCATGCTCCTTGCACACAAAAGCAAGCTCCGCTAATACTTCAGGCCTACCAACTTGACCAAAGATCTAAAGGCCCTCTGTAAATTTTCCTCTACACCGGGTACCACACTTAAGAAAAGATGTTGACAAATTGGAGCGAGTCCAGAGGAGAGCAACGAAAATGATAAAAAGTTGAGAAAACCTGAGCTGTGAGGAAAGGTTAAAAAGACTGAGGGGGACCTGAGAACAGTTTTCAGATCTGTTCAGGTTTGTTATCAACAGGACTGATCTACTGTTCTGCATTCCTGCTAAAGGTAGGGCATGAAGTCATGGGCTTAAGCGATGGCATGGAATATTTAGGTTAGATGTTAGGAAAAACTTACTAACTCTTAGGGCAGTTAAGCTCTGGAACAGGCGTCCGAGGGAGGTTGTGAAATCCCGTCACTGGAGGTGTTAAGATCAGGCTGGACAAACCCCTGTCAGGGCTGGTCTAGGTGTACTTGGCCTTGCCTCAGCGCAGGGGGCTGGACTCAACGACATTTCAAGCCCGACAGTTCTCAGATTCTGTGTCAATGGAGTCATGCCGGCGCAGCAGGGCCGGGGCTGGCCAAGGGGAGCTTTGCAGGATTGGATAAGAACGGGCGGCAGTGGGAGCCTGCTGCTGCCGAACGGGCCTTGCGAATCAAAGCGCTGCCCTGGGATGATCCTGACCTTTTTAATATTCCTCCTTATTCTATTATCTCCCTTTCTTCGGCTTGCTGCAGAGGCTGAGCTGAGCTGGCACCAGGAGCAGTGGGAGCGAGATGGTTAGCCAGGGCTGCTGAAAGGCTCAAAAAGATCCCCAAGGCCTGTGAGACAGTCTGACGGGAGCTCAGGCGTCAGCCACCTCTCCTGACAATGGCGGAAATGGGAGCTCAGAGGATATTAATCCACCTGTGCTCTGTCCTGCCTGTCACCCTGCATCTTGGATATCAGCTGTAACTGTGCAATTAAAGTAGTCGCTAATTAGGCATGGGAGGTAGTAAAGGCCCCGGGTTGAGAGCCAGGAGATCACAGGATACTTCCCTATGTCCAGGAATCTGATTTGGCGGAAAAGAAGGGTGGTGCTTCTCCCAACTCCACCCAATTGTGCTGCCAAAATGAAAGATCGCTCTCAGTAGACTGTGCAGATCTGCCGATTACGACAGTCTCTCTCGGGCATGCTTTGATCAGCAGCTAAAGGATTAACAATAATGGCATATAAGTTATCCTTCGGCACTACCAGAACCAACAACCCATTGCAACGAGCAGGACCAGTTCCCACCTCTCATTTCAGGCTCTCGGCAGACTCAGGCAGACATCGGCTTAGCATTCGAAGGCTCTCTTTGCCGCCACAACGCCCCGAGAAACATTCTGAAATGAAAGCTGAGAGTCTGGAGCAACAGATGCAGCCAAGAGAGAAAAAGCCAGGCCGCTCAGCTGGAGTCCTGCCTGCCGGAGAGGGATCGAGAGGCTAAACTCCCGCACCTATGTAGAGCGCGTTGAGATCCTGCGACGCAATGACTCTACGGTGCAAAGGAAGAGTAACAGGACACCAGCCAGGCCCTGCAGGGGGCGTGTAGATGTCTTCAGAGTTCTCTCTAACCTGCAGCTCAGGAAGGTTGGATCACTGAGATCCCGCCCCACACACACACACACACACCAGGCCCAACGACTGAAATGAGACCAAAGTATTACAGGCTTCAGGAGACTAAACCACAGTGTGCCCCAGTGCCTGAGGCCCCTGCAATCCAGCCCGTCAAGCGAAATGTGCTGTTTTGGGGGCCTCCCATGAACTCAGGGCTCCAGCTGACAATGTCTCCCCCCCTCTTGTCAGCCCTGCTTGGGCTAGCAGAGATTTGGTTAAGTGAGATGCCCAGAAGGGGGCTCTGATTTCTCCCATCAAGCCAGATACGGTGTTTACAATGAGACAATGAGTCAGCTTCAGCTAGGCCCAAATCTGCCTGGTAAGCACTCCCCAAGCAGCCCAGGGGAAGAGGGGGTGTGTGAAATCAGAGCTTAAATTAAGGCTCCACCAATAAACCGTGTATTAATATTCATCACGATTAACAGACCCAGCCACAGCCTTGAATAACTCATTGCATGGCGTGTGGTCCGAGGCGTTGGCCACACTGGCCGAGCGCAGGATGCTGGAGTGCGATCACAAAGCCGCACCGGCCTTCAGCACCGCTGTAGGCCTGAGCCTTGTTCTCGGTTCATGCTGCCATTCCTGGGACCTTCCCTAATTCAGCGCTGCAGGGCACCCGGCGCCAGCTGCTGTGGAACGGCACAGAGCCCATCAAAGCGCCAGGGAACGGTCTGTAGGGAATGATGTTGCGTTAGCTGGGATTGGATGGGCCAGTAGAATTGTGCATCTCTAGGGGCTCCGATCCTCCACACAGGTTGCACATCACTCCCTCCTCCCGCCCATTCTGTGCCGCATGGAGCTGATAGGTTACATTCCTCTTCTCCCAAACCAGATCCCTGTTCTTGCTCAGGGACTCAGCGGGGCAGGGCTGCCTGGTGGAGAGGACTCCACCGTAGGAGTCAATAGACTTGGGGTCTATCCGTCTCAAGGCCCAAATTGCTTTGAAATATCTGGCCGGGACAAACGTCTGAGCCGTCGCAGAGCAAGGGGTAAGGAAATGACAGACCGGAGGACAGCCGGGTTGGTTTGCTCTGCTGTTTCTCTTTCCCCAAAGAACCATCCCGAAATACAGTTCCCCGCTTAGCTAGAGGAGAGGCAGAAATACAGAACGCTCCTAATCCACGGGTCGTGGGGAGCGTCGGCAAAGTCCAATTTAGCTTTCTACGCTGGACTGTCGATAAACGAGTCTGCTCCCGCTGGAGTCATGCCACCCTGTAAATTGTGGTCGAGCAGCTCAGCATCCTCCCCGGCTGCCGAGATTGGATTCGCGTCCGTCTGCCTTTGCAGGGAGCTGTAATGGAAAGCTGTGTCAAGAGCCCGGGATGCTTTGTTGATTTAGCACTGGCGTAGCTTGTTGGGGTTCTTTCCCCGCCCCCCTGTTCTCAAATGAATTGGAGAGCTCCTCGGAGCCTTTGGTTTAGTGTTCCAGAGAACATTACCCCGACTTAAAAAACTCTGCAAACAAACGGAGTCTTAATTTAGAAATGCACTAAGTCAAGGCCCAGGAGACGGGCTTGCTGGTTAAAGCCCAGGACAAGGACTCCTGAGAATTGAGTTCGGCCACAATCGGAACCGGTCAATTCTCTTAACATCTGTGTCTCATTTTCCCTGCCTTCCCCACCCACTTCTTCAATCACAAATGATGACGCTTACTGCCAGGATTGCTGGGGGACACTCCCTGGCCTGGGCTATGCAGGAGGCCAGACTGAATGATCCTGATGAGACCAGGATCTGGCCTTAAAAAAAATCTCTGAATCTAAAAACCTGTGACCCCAGCTGTCACATGGGGATTGTGCTTCCTGCCTCTGGCTTGTCTGTTTAGATTGTAAGTTCTCTGGGACAGGGACCGCCTCGCATTATGTGTATGTGCAGCACTGTGAGGCCCTGATCCTGGCTGGGACCGAGCCGTGTTACCATTAGTACACAAGGTTTGGAAAAGGACAAGGCAGGTGAGACAAAGCAGCCCCAGGAAGGAAGGAGGCTGGGGTAACGATAGCAGAACATGTGTTAGCTCGGACGAGCCCCATGCGCCATTCACAGGCTGTGACAGTGCTGCCCGTGGGAGCGAGCTGAGGTCACTCAATCAGGGTGAACTGCAAACAAAACGGGGCAGACAAACCCCAAACGTTGGTGGATATTTCAATACTTAGATTTACCAACCAGCACAAAACAGCTTATGCAGTACCTCACTGGTTATTCAGAAGTCCAAACAACGCAGTTCCCCTAAAGTGCCCAGCCTCAGGCCTCCGCCCAGACACACCTGTCAGATATGATGATGATTACTGAAAATCTTATCTCATCATATAAATGAAAAGGTTCTTCCAATCCCAAAGGATCAGCCACACACCGAGGTCCAATTATAACTTAGATCTTACCCAAAATACACGTTTATAGCCAATTCTTATTAACTAAGCTAAAATTTATTAAAAAAGAAAAGAGAGAGAGTGTTGGTTAAAAGATCAATATACAGACAGACTTGAATTCAATTCTTGAGGTTCAGATACATAGCAGAGGTGAACTTGTAGTTGCCAAAAGTCCTTTTAGAAATAGTCCAGAGGTTATAGTCCAATGTCCATATTCAGGGTGACTCCAGTCAGTGACTGGGGATCTCAATCCTTGTGGCTTAAGGTTTCCCCCTCTTGAAACCCAAAGCAGATCTGAGATGAAGCAGGATCGTGTCCCAAGGTTTTTATACATTTCCAGCAGCCTTTTGGCCTGAGAAAACAACAGGCTCAACTTTCCTTCTTCTAAACATCCTGGCAATTAGCACAGGGTCATTTATCCATTAAACAGTTCAGATACAGGTTACCACAACCTTCAAAGAGACAGAGACAATAATACTATTTCACTCAAGTGTCTTCCTAAATGTTAATATTCCTTCTTTGATCTTTGAATTAAAGCTGTAGCAATAGACAAGACTTGTTTGCTGACATCACAAGCCCTGAGCAAACATCTCCCCGTCTACCTCTAACAATACAGACTTACAGTTCAAAGCTCTATTCATTTACCTATCTTCCTAACCAGTCTAGTTCGGCCATAGGTCAGGTCAGTCGGTGAGTTAATTAACTCTTTCTGGCCCTGTCATCTTTCAATGAGCTACTATATTACACTCATAACGTCACACAGGCGTAGTGAGCCGATGGGTAGCGGGAACGGCAGCAAATCGCAATGCAGTCCCAGCCTAGCCCATGTAAAGAGGCTGGATGCTGTAGGCTGTACCCTACAGCTCGCAGAACTCCATTGGGATAGTACCCATATCTCCTGCTCCAACAGCATAGCCCCCTCCCCCCCACTTGAGGGAAAGGAGAATCTCTATTAGCTGTATAGGGCCTCTGACACTTTTCTCCACCCAAACAGGCTTTTCTATTACACTGCCCACCACAGCTGCCAAGCACCTCATAGCCGTTAAATAATTTTTTCCTCACTCCCCTTTGAGGTAAGGGGCTACTATTATTTTTATTTCACAGAGGGGGAAAGTGAGGCACAGAGGGATCAGGTCACAACAGAGCAGGGAGAACAGAGCACACGGCCCTTCTTCTTCCCAGCTGAGATAGTCCAACCCATCCAGGGAAGGCGGAGAGGCACAAATGCTGCAATATCCTAGATCCAGAAGTTGCTAAGTTGTATTTTGTCCATGGGAGCTTTGGGACGACTCTAACGGCAGCCCTTCTTCTGTGGCTAAGCAGGGGCAAAATGTCCAGCACGCACTGCGGGCCGGGATGACTGAAGAGATTTATTATTACTACTACCAATAATTATCTGCATTACTGTCATGCGTAGGAGCCTTAGTCATGAACCAGCCCCCTGTTGTGTGAGGTGCTGTACGGACACAGAACACAGAGACAGCCCCGGCCCCTCATTGTACAGATGGGGAACTCAAGCACTGGGTAGATTAAGTGACTTACCCTAGGTCACACAAGATATCTGTGGCGGAGCTAGGAATTGAACTCAGGCATTCTGAGTCTTGGTCCCTAGCCACTAGATCATCCTCCTTACCCTGTCACTTCCTTCCCCTCTTGATTTATATGGTCGGTCCTTTTCCTTTTCAGGTAAGAAAAACAATTCTCCTGCCACGAAGGGATGGAAGACCCTCAGCAAAGCACTAGTTTAAGGAGTGAACACAGGGGTAACTTGGAGAACAGGGTACTCCTGCAAAGAGCTCGGCAGAACAGCTCCCCCCAGATGGTCTGGGCCAGGCTCGGGGGCGATTTGAACGGTGGTGGTGGGAGGCCATACAACACACATAAAGAGATCAGAAAGTAGCTGTGTGACTTGCACCGATCGGGGTATCAGTGGGGTTAGGGTGACCAGATAGCAAGTGTGAAAAATTGGGACAGGGGGTGGGGGGTAATAGGTGCCTATATAAGAAAAAGCCCCAAATATCAGGACTGTCCCTATAAAATCGGGACATCTGGTCACCCTAAGTGGGGTACACCACAATTGTATCTGGCATGCAGAGGGGATGGGAGGGGGTTGACACATGAAAAGCAGCTAACAGGTCAAAATAAAGCAGCCCCAACTCCTACTTGGTCTTCAGCCCTGTCCATCCTGCGGGGGGAGAATTCTCCCTTCCAATGCAGTCCGTGTGCGCCTCCATAAATTGGTGCAGCTGGCAGTGATCAGGACGTGGACGGTCGTGCCTTGTGGCTGGAGCAGGAGTTAGGCAGCCTAGTGGTCAGAGGCCAGGAATTGGCGCCCAGGGTCAGAAACAGAGTCAGAGGCCAGATGTCCATGTCAGAGGCCAGGAATTGGCGCCCAGGGTCACGACCGGCTTACCTGGATTGAGGCAAGGTGGGGGCCAAGGCAGGGGCAGGCTGGGGCTTGGCACAGCTCCTACAGGAGAGGGAGCTAGAGTATATTCTGGCTCATGCATCATCAGAGATTGACGTACACCAGGGAATCCAGCATGGTATTCAGAGCAGCAGAGGGTCACCATGACCCACTAGACCCTACCCAAAAGGCTTAGGTAGGGAAGAGACTCAATATCCCAGATAGCCCCCTCATAGCATAGCAGGGCATTGCCACACATTTGCCTCCGTTTCCCCTTGGTCTTCTGTGACTGTTTTGTATGAATCGTGTGTGTGCCTCAGTTTCCCCTATGTGTTGCATGATTAACCAGGAGGTGAGACAAAGGTATTGATCTACAACTGATGGCCGGGGGGAGCCCACCCTCTGCAAGAAGCCAGCGGGCTGCGACAAGTGGGAGAACAAAGAGGCGAGGTGGAGGCCAGGTGACCCTGTTTGTCCGGGAGGAGGAACAAAGGATGGAGGAGGGGCACATGGGCATGACTGAGTGTCGGCTGTTGGAAGCACATCTCGCTGTCCTGTTCTGGGGTCGGGGGGAGAGCCAGGACTTTGGGCTCTGGGGTTGACCCAGGTGAACTTTGCTGTACTTTCTTGTTTTCGGAGCTAACAAAGAACGTGCCTACGCTGTGCTCCAGACAACCAATGAACCCTGCTGTTTTACACTGCTGTCTGAGTCACTGCTGGTGGCGGAAGCTGGGGGTGCATGACTCCCTTTGGGGGGGGGGTAAAGCCTCCCCCGGGCTCCGATTCAGGCGTGGAACAGGGGTGCTGAAGGCTCTGAGGTCGGTCCCAGGAGGTGCTGAAGCCAAGGAGACATACCCTAGTGAGGGTGTGAGCTGAGAGGGTCCCGCTGAAGGGGGTCCTGCCTGGGTTTGATTCAGAGTTGCTGCAGAGCACCGAGCCTGTGCCCCGGTGACACCCTCCAGCCCAGCCCCTCACAAGAGCCCAGCAGGATATCTCAGTGCAAAGCGAACAAAATGCAGCGTCTCTGCCCCAGTCTCCAGCCGGGCCCAGCCTCTCCCTCCCGAGGGATCTGTCATCTCTCCTCTAATCTCAGACACTCTTCTGCCCACCCTGCGAGCTCAGCTTTCGCCCTTCCTGGGCGACTTCCCACCTCTCCCCTCAGCCCCGCCTGGGCCTGCTCCCTTCGCTTTCCTGGGCAGCCCCTGCCAGGCCTTCCTGCCTGGCATCTCCCAGTCGCCTCTCCCTGCCTTGTGCTGTCCTCAGAGCCACCCAGCCCACCCTTCTGCCCGACTTTCCTCCTTTTAAACCCCACTCCCTCCACAGGTATGGTGAGGCGGGGCTAACCGAACACCGCTGATTGGCCCCAGGCCTATTCCTGGCCTTTAAAGGGGCAGGCCATGCTGTTCCGAGGGCCTTGTGCCAGCTCTCAGCACAGGACAGTGAAATAGACTGAGTTGGCACAAAGTCCATACCCCACTCAAGCCGTTGTGGTGCATTTAAATGGGACTTAATGGGGGCAGCCCTCTGCCCGGGGTGAATTTCACCCTCTGAAGAAGAGCCTTCAGCTGCCAGGAAGGTGGTTTCTGACCCCTGCTGCATGGCCTGTGGTAGGGTTAATCTCCATTTCTGCTGGTGTCAGGGGAAGTCGGCACCAAAAGACCATTGCGAGGAGGGGGAGATCGGATCCCAGACTGACATTAACTGAACTAGCCAGGAGCATAGCAAGGCTTACGGTGAAAGAGGCCCCTTGACTTTGTTTAAGGAGGTTTAGATCAGTCCAGCGGCGATTTCCTTAGGGGTCCATGCGGGTTAAAGAAAAGGCACCCGCTGCATGAAGTAGTCTGAGGACGGGCGTGAAAACATGCTCGTGAGCAAAGTGTAACAGGGATCCCATGATGACAGGTCCTTATCGTGGGTCTGGTTCAGAGAGGCCACACCGAGAACCCAAGTGAAGGCAGACCCAGAAAGGACAACCTGAATAAAGTGCAGGTTATTTTTCAATCAATAATTGAGACACCATTTTGCCTTGATGGCATTACTGGTTCAATACATCTAGAGGTTTAGATGTCGGTTCTCTGGCCTGAACACACGACCTGAGATTTCACACCTGGATGCTGCAGCTAGAGCAGGGCCTGATTTCCCTCCCACTCACACCAGGATTGGCTCCGCAGTGGAGTTAACTGGGACCAGACGAGTGTAAATGTAGGGGAATCCGGATGTTTGCTTATTGAAACACTGATTCTTGGAGTCCCCTGCCAGCGATGGGGCTGTCGCCAGACTCCAGGCCAAACTCCGAGGGGCTGCATGGGGGGTAGGTGCGTGAGTGTGGGGGAAGGGACCTGAGCCTGGCCGCAGTCACTCCAACAAGCGCCAAACAAGCAGAAGAGCAGAATCGGGCCCGTTTAGCTCCCCCGACCCCTCCTTACCGCCGCATAACTTTCATCACCTCTGAATGGTGTGGGGGAGGGGGAAATTAGTGGGCCTGACTCTGACCTCACACCGGTAGGATTGCCCTGATTACAGTGGGGTTACTCCTGATTTACACCGGTGTAGGGGACAACAGAATCGGGCCCAACGTAGCTAGTGAACACCAAAGCATTGCATGATCAAGTGTGACAGGGCGCCGCTCTCCTCCCGCTCTGGCGCCTCCCACTGGCCCATCAGGGGATTAGCTCACCACATGGCCTGACACCCCTTCCGGCGGTAGTCCCACTCACTCGCTCCATGGCCTCTCTCACGCTCCCGGCGCTGCCGCGCTTTGCTCCTCTGGCCAAGTCACACCGATGTTCCCCCGCTTCCGGGGTGTTATAAAAGTCCCCTTCCAAACAGTCCCCAACAACCGCCAACTAGTCTGTAGGGGAGCCCAGGCTAGCCCCCTACACTGGCTTCCAATCCAGGGACCCGTGACCCAGCAGCTCTGGTCTTTATTCGCGTAGCCCTCACTGCCTATGACAGGCTGCGGCTCTCCCTGCTGGTAGCTGCTCTCCCTTCCTCACTGCAGAGCAGCAGAGGGTCACCATGACCTCCTCCCCTGGTGCGAGAAGCCCGGCCTATTCTTGCCCAGGTGAGCTTCATCCCCATCTAAGCCTCATTGGGTCCTAGCCCCCTCCAGGTGCAGCCCAGGGCCAGTTGGCCTCTCTTGCCTCCAGGGCTCAGGTGGGGTGAGTGTCCCATCACGTCACATCTCTGCTACTGGCTGGCCAGGAGTGTAGGGCAGGGTAGCGCCTTCTGATCTGTGTGGACAGCAGGTGCTACTGGAAACAAACTCAGGCACCCTGGTGCCTGGCTGGGACTCCCAAGTGTGACAATAGCGCGGATCGATAATAATAACAGGGCATGGCTATTTAGTATTGGCATTGTGGTGGCAGCGAGGGACCCCAGCTAGGGATCAGGGCCCCAGTGTGCTTGGCACCATGCAATAAAGAGATGCTGCCCCCTTCCGCAAAGAGCTCCCCGTCTAGACATATAAACAGTAACCACCATCTGGGTTCTTTATCTGTAGGTCTCTTGTTCCTTACCTACTGGAGACACCTTTAGGGTGGTAACAAGGGCCCTATCCCTCTTAAGTGAATGAGAATCACAGAGTTGGTGCCTTGTAGGATTGGGCCTCAAAATGCTTATACCTGGCAAGCCCTGGCTTTCTGGATCTCATGACTCCAGCCCTGCACAAAAGGTGCTTCTACACCTAACAGACCGTCTTGTCTCTGTGCTGCATCCCGTGCCAAGGTTCCTTGGGATCAGTCCCCGTAGCAGTGGTGAAGCAAGGCTGAAGGACATACAGGCTGCCCTGTCACTCGGGTAGCAGCCCTGCATTTTTTCATCGGGAGAGTGGCTATTGAAGTGAATGTGATATTGGGACTTATGGTCTCTCCCTGAACTTGCCAGGCCTCGATAAATGCTCTCTGTTAACCAACTGCTATTTAATACACATTCGACAGCTGTCCCCATTACAGCCAGGCAAAATCCTCCTTTGAGGCACTTCGTTTAAAGCAGGCTCAGAACTCAGCCGCTTCCACTGCTGCTCGGTCCTGCAGAAGACAAGGATGCCCTAGACCCACAAGGATAGTGCTTAGGAACAGAGCAACTGCCAGACTGGATCAGACCCCATGATCTGTCCAGTCCAATATGTTGTCTCTGACCGTGACCAGTGCCAGGTGCTTCAGAGAAAAGTCCAGGAAACTCCCCAAATGGCCATTTGGGTCGTTTTCATTATCCATATAAATATCATTTTTAAAAGACATAGTAATCTCTTGACCTCACTGATACCTTGTGGCAATGAGTTCCACAGGTTAATTCCACAGCAGACTGTTCAGATCACTTTACAGACGTAGTAAGCCTCACAACACTGCTTTGAGCTCCCTTCCACATTCCTGACCAGGTCTTCAGAGAAAGCTAAAGGAGAACCCACCCCAGATTTTATACCGAGCTTAATGCATTCTAACAGGGTTTCATAGGTTGGACAGTGGTGTCTGTATATCCACATGGTGTGCAGACAGAATCAATAGTGCTCCCAGCTACATATCTCACTATCAGCTCTCAGTGGCTTTGATCTAAGGAACTCCCAGCCACTTGGCTCACAACAAAGAAAGCAGTGTCCTCATTTTACAGATGAGAACACTGAGGCACAGAGCAGCTGCGGCATAGAGCAGCTGTTACTTAGGTGCTGCCTATTGAAAAGTCAAGCTGCATTCGATTGGATTTGCTTAAAATTGCCTCAGATGCCACATAGGTCTTATCAGCAGCTCCCAATATTCCTCTTCTGAACTGCTCGGGTGCCAAAGGCAGAGTAGAACACGAGTTGCGACAACATATCAGACTATACGCTGGACTAATTAACCCTTTGATTACTGGGCTAAAATATAACTGTGCAAAGTTCGCAAATCTAACTTTGGCCAAGGCTGTTGGTGGCAGCGCTAGGATTACCCCAAAGGAGGCTCAACTATTAGTATTTGCTCTAACCACTAGGACACACTCTCTCCCGTTTAAAGAAGCAACTGTGGCTAAACAGCTACTTCAGAGGGAAATATTTGCCCACACGTGCTGGAAAGCTGCAAAAATGCCCAGTGCACGAGCAACCCCTTCGAACACAGACCCAGAGTCAGTGACATTGGCACAGGGATGTTCCTATTACACCTACTGTGCTAGCGAGGCCTTTGTGCACAATCATTATGTGAATTACAATAGCAGGTAGAGGCCCCCAGTGAGATCAGGGCTGTATTGTTCCAGGTGCTGTACTACACAAAGACACAGTCCCCGCCCCGAAGAGCCTGCAATCTAAATGGACACAGTCCCGTGAGGCCAGGCAGGATCTTATCCCCCTTCTACGGCTGGGGACATCCACACTTCAAGCTGTAGACGTATTCCTTACTTCCCAGCGCTTTCACCTGGCACCTGGTTAGACTAGTGTTGTCCATCAACACACTGGAGTTTGGAGGCTCTCTGCTTCGCTAGGAGCAGAGGCACAGTGCTCACGCAGCACTGGAGCTGGGGCATGTGTGGACAGAGGAAAGGCAGCTGGCTGGCATGCTCCCCCCTTGTAAGCAGTGGTCGAAGGAAAGCTGTCCGCTGTCACGTCTACATATGGTGGTGCAGGCATGGCTGTTCAGAGCGGGTGGAGCCATCCCGCCCGCCATAGCCATCCCCCCTCGTTTACAGGGCTGGCTGCACAGTCCTGCAGCTCGTTAAAACTGTGTGGGTTCAGCCGCTGGGAAGAAACTGACACACAGGCCTGGGGAGGAGCAAGTCTCAGCCCAGGATGGAACTCATGATAGCTGGGTTCAAAGCACTCTCAGCTGAGGGGATCTGGCTGAGGAACGAACTTCCACAGGAGAATAGACTGAGTCTGACCATCTTTGGGAAATGCTGCAGACCCTTCCTTTCCACCAACAGTGACTCACAATACGGACACCCCTTCTATTCCCAACCCCCTACCAAACTCCGTCCCCAACCACCCCGCCCCAAACCCCAACCCAAGCAGAGTTTGAACCTTGAAAAGGGAAAAGCGCCAGAGACTCCATGAAGTTTACTACGGACTCTCCTATTGCGACTGAGTTTTCGTACGAGGCGCCCAGATGCTATGGTGATGGGTGGCCGTTTAAAACCCTGAGACCATTAGATAGCACGGGCTGTCCAACCAGCAGCCGAGGATGACCCATGAGCCACAGATTTGGGGGCCATCAGTCCCTGTGGAGCCTTGGCCCCCTGCCCCCTTCCATGTTGCCCGTTTCCTCCCCCAGGGGAGAACGTTGCTCATTTCCTGCAACCTGCGCTGGTTGGACTGTCTCACATATGTTTCCCTGTCCTTGGGGGCTTCCATGGACATGTTATGGTGGTCAGAAGACCAAGAATCTTACAACAGCTTAGTATATGGGATCATATCGCCCCCTTGTGGCTGGCCTCAGTGATTATAACAACCTGCTTCTTACATCTGACAGAGCTGTCGCTTAGCTCTGTGCCGGGAACAGTGCTGAAGGTCCTGGGTTTGATCCACACCGGTGCCTGGCACCACGCCCCTCTGCATGAGGCCGTGGGTCATTGCTTTTTAAAAGAAGAAAATTAATGGAAAAAATAGGGAGAAGACTGCCCTGGGGGTCGGTTCATCTAGACATGGGTCATTCTCTGGATCCATTGTTCTCCCTTCCCCTCTGGCACGCGTGGCCCAGAACTGTGGTGGAAAGCCTCATGCCTCAGCTGAAGTCAGACTGCGGCATTTTAATTAAAGAACAATGGCCGCAGTAAGTCAGCGCCGTCCTGCACCGTCCAAACCACAGAGTCCCCAGCTGGGAGCAGCTTCCCCAGTGACGCACGGGCTTCCTGAAACGGGATCATTCATATGCATGTGTAAACAACATGCAAAACCCCTTTGCAAAGCAGCTGTTTGTCTGAGGGTGGCTGGGTTTGATTTTTTTACTTAAATCAAACTGCTCACAAGTCTGTAACAGTTTAATGATTGTTCGGCATGGGGGGGGGTGGCCAGATTCTCCTCTCACTTAGGCTTGTCTACACGCAAGAGTGCACTGGCTTAACTGAACTGGTGCAAAACCCAGTGTGCACTCTCTTTTGGGGTGAAGAGTGGCTTACTTTGGTTTAGCTTAAGTAATTGACTCACATCACAGGCGGTGACTCCATGGGTGCTCCGGGACTCAAGCACCATGGGAAAAAAAAAGTGGGTGCTCAGCACCCACCAGCCACAGCTGTTCAGCATGGGGTCACTAATCAGCTATTCGGGGCGGGGCCTCCGATCAGCTGTTTGGCAGCTGGCAGGAGGCGCTTGGGGAGGGCTGAGAGCAGCGAGCGGGCAGGCAGCCTCAGGGGAGGGGGCGGAACAGAGGTGGAGCAGGAGCAGAGCCTCGGGGACGGGGCGGAGTGGGGGCAGGATCTTGGGGGGGAGCGGTGGGGAGCACCCAGAGGGAAAAATAAAACTCAGCACCTGTAACTAACACTACATTGAAATGAGCCTGACCGAAACAGAAACAAACGTCCACCCAGCTTTTTGCACCAGTTTCTCTTAAAATGTGTTTTTTTAAACAGGTTTAGTTAAACCAGTGCAACTTTCTCATGAAGGTGTCTTCACTGAAACGGGGGTGACCCTGCACCTAGACAAGCACAGTGTAAATCTAGGCTGACCCCATCGACATTAGTGGAAAGATGCTGGTGTCAAGGAACGGAAGATGAGCCCAAAGCTGTGGATGGCTGTCTCCCGAGCAGGAGACGGCATAGCTCCAGGGACCGGCGAACTGCATTAGCTGTTGCTACGCCACTAATCTGAATTTGTATCACCCAGTGGCTGTTTGGTGGCCGATAGGAAATGGGGAGCTTGGTGGAGTCCTGCTCTCGGTGGGCAGTTGTATACAGTAGGGCTGAGAGGGAAAAGCTTTTCTTGCCCCGTGAGAATTTTCGACGTTTCCAACTTTCCCCCCATTTGGAATTGGGACAAAAAATACAAATCTCAAAAATGTTCGGGAACCAAAATCCCTCCCCCCAAATTGAGTCTGGGTCACTCCAACCATTTCATTTGATCATTTCCAAATGTTCGGTTTCGATTTCAGCCTTCTGCTAGTGAATATTTACCAACATTTCTAAGCAAAAAGTCATTTCGTCTTGAACACAACCTTTCCAGCTCAACAATCACCAAACTTTTTGTTTACAACAACAACAACAAAATGTTTTGCGTCGGGTGTGTCTTTGAACCGACACTGTTTCGTGAAGGGTTTCGGTTTTGATGAGACGGCATTATTGGCAAAAAAACATTGTTTCAAAAAATTGCCAACCAGTTCTAGGCTACGGCTAACCCCATCACAGCTCCACTGAGGGGATCAGAGCTGGGCTGCACATGGAGAGTTAGACTCCCTTTGTCAGAAACCAAGACACGGAGGGCCAGGCCTAGTGTTGGAGCAGTGGTAGTTGGGCCTAGTGGTTGGTGCAGAGGCAGCCAGGCCAGGAACCGGAGCCAGAAATCAAAGCTGGAGTCAGGAGTCAATAGTGGGTGTGGAACAAAGGAAGAGTAGGGCTGGGAGCTAGGCTGGAGCAGGGCTGAGGCCTGTGGTGTCTGTCACCACTCTCAGGCAGGGGAGAGTCCCAAGCCATGAAGTGACGTTGGGCAGACCGAGCTGCTGTTCTTCCCGTGGGGCTTATATACCTGGCCTGAGGGTCACCAGACCAGCTCCTGGTTTGCGGATTGGCTGGAGTCTAGCACAGGAATGACTCATCACCGCGTGTGACTTAATCAGGCTCTAGGTCGGGGGTGACTCGGCACTGCACAGCCTTGCCTCTGGAAGCCGTTCCCCGCTGGAAAGGCCTGCAGTGGGGTGCAGGAGACGTTTTCCCTGATAGTTCCCATCCCATGGGAAAAGCTTGCCAGGCTGTACCTACACTGTACCCGTCCTGGGGATAAACACAGGAGTTCATTCTCCAGGCCTCTCTAGCTGGCCCCTTTCACCTGCACCAAGGCAACTGTCTCTTCAGCACCTCAGAGGGCAGCCCATCCAGTCACTGCAACGCTCTCCAATGCCCCATACTCCTGCAGAGCCACCTAATGCCTTTTCTACTAGCTGCCTGTCAATGCAAGGAAAGGCCTCATAGCAAAACCGAAGAGCTCTTGCCAGTGGGAGCAGCCCAAGGCTGGCTTGGCTCTCGCTGCGGTATGTTCACTGCTGAAAACTTCTGATGCATTGCCTGGAATGGCCAATGGCATTCTGGAAATGCTGCTTGGCAGCCAAGCTATGTGCATTAGCACAGATGTTGTTCTTTACTGCTGGCAGACAGCAGCTGTAAAGAGGTTAGATATTTCCTTGTTAGAGGCAATCAGAGCTGCCTTCCCAGCTTCTGGGCTCCAAGAAGCAAGGTTAGCAGCAAGCGCAGCGGGACGGCTGGGACAGCAAGGTCTCCTAGGGGCAGCTGAACGTAACGACAGCACTTTGGGCAATGAGGAATCAAGCCCCTGAAGCAGGCCGCCATGGAAGAAATGGCCCGCGACTGGAAACTGGCTTGCCAGGCTAAGAGTGCGCCACCTTCTCAAGCTATGGCAGAATTCCCCCATCACCCTAGCCGCTGCCTCTCGGAGAGGTGGCGGATTTAGACCAGCGATGGCAAACCCCCTCTGCTGCTGGAGAAAGTGTCTACATTACAGCACTCCAGCCTTTCTAGTGTATGCACAGTCTGAGCAGCAGGTCGTTATAATCACTGGGGCCAGTCACTAGACCAAGACATCGTAACAGGAGCTTCTGGAGCCAGAGGAAACTGAGGGTATGAAATCTTTGGGAAACCGGAACCGTTGTCAGCAGTTTCTCACCAGCCTGCCTGCATCTCGCCCCTTCCTGATGGACACATCCACGTGACGGGCACTGCAAGAGTGTTACCAGCCCGGCCTCTCACGATCAAAGCCCACAAGGATTCCAGCTGCTGGGGAGAGGGAGGGAGCAGGGGGGAACTAGCTAGGAATTGCTGCGTGGGGCTGGCTCAGTTGCTGTGGAAGGGATCCGGGTGGTTTTTAAAGGTAAGCAGGATGCAGATGAGAAAGCCCAGCGTGTGCCCCAAGCCCATCCCCTGGTGCTGAGCCGAGTCAGAACAAGGGGGAGACATGAGCCTGGCTTTGATCTGAGCGTGGCTCTCGTGCCAGTGAAAGGATCCGGAGCCACATGGCTAGCGCGTAGCCGTGATGTCAGGCCCACACGATGGTCTGTGGGCGTTCTGACGGGTCTCTCGGCATTCCAAGGCTGGCTTGGCCAGGAGGGCCTCCGATTTGACAGCCTCTGGGACGCCCTGAGCAATAGGATCCTGGATATTCCAGGAGCCCCTCTCGGTCACTGAGCAAGCCCAAGCTCACTGCAGAGGCTACAAAGCCAGGATCTCTTGTGGTAAGGCCCTGGTGGGCTGCTCCACACCAGCAACTGAGCTGTGGCTACACACTGTGCAGGGGGAGCTTAGGATCGCCGGGAAACCTCAGCCACAGGCGGAGAACGAGGGGCCAGCAGGCAGATCAGGGCTGCAGAGGCCAAGAGACTTCACGCTGCACTGGGGTGAAGTTCGCCCCCTGTGAAGCCTTGGCACCATTTAAATCCCAGTGAGGACTGTGGCCTCCCCAGGATGGGGAAGTCCCCAGCAGCCATAGAGCCACCATAGCTAGCGCCTACATCCGCCTGTCCCATCAGGAGCCATCATCACCTCTGTTGTCCTCTGGCCGTGGGGGAGGGGGAGGGAAGAGAGCCAGCTCCTCTGGCCACGGGGCACAGAAAATGCCCCTCCAAAAGTGGCCATTTTTTTAATTCCCAGGCACGCCCCTGCATAGAGAAGCAAATCGGATCTCAGGGCAGGAGGTTGGCTTCAGGAGGCAGAAGGTGGCTCAGACAGATCTAACCCCGCACAACGCCTCCCTCTAGGTTCTGCCAATACAGCGATTCCGTCTCGGCTTTTAATCACCGTGTTCTTCTCTTTGACCGGCTTTGCTCTCTGCTCTGTTCAGACGCACCTCTTCCTCCTGGCAGAGCCTGACTTGTGCCTTATTGCTGCTCTACACCCGAAAGCAGCTCCCCGCCATGTGGTATACACATTGCAATGTGGTTTTGCAGTACGTCTCCCTTAACAGTACAGGGGTAAAGCAAGCCAGATCTCTTCCCTTTGAACTTTTCCCAAACGGGAAGGCTGTTCTTAACCCAGTCTGTTTCGGAACAGTCAGCACCACTCGCCATTATCTCAAGCTGCTGATGCAAACTCTGGGCTCTTCCTCCCTTCCTGATCTGCATCCTACGGGGGAGGGAAAGGGCTGCCTAGCAATCATGCGCCTGCTCCCTGTTCCCTTAAAGTTACAGACAGGCCCAAACTGGGACCCCCTCCCCGTCACCCAATCAAATGTGGTGCTTGGAGAGGGATGGAGCCCGGATCCGAACCAGCTATGTTCTGGGGTTTCCTGGACCAGGAGACACAATTTCACTGGCCCATCCCTTCTCACCAAACTCTAGGTCTGTGGCTTCCAGAGCTCCTAGTAGCAGCAGCAGGTTCTGATCTCTCCACACTGATCATGGAGGCAGGGGAGGCGATAAAGCAGCGGTAAAGCAGAGAGAAACAGCGGGGGGGAGGTCTCACCCCCCCCCCCCGAGGAGGAGGGACCTGCTGCTGTGCCAAACCAAACAGCAGTGCAGGACCACCCGCAGCTTCCACTTACTTTAAGTCCTGCTTCCCAAACCCGCACTGGAATAGCCCTGGCTTCCTACTCCATTCTGTGCACAGCGCTGTACGTGAGCATGGGAACCAGGAGCTGGATTCCCCTGCCTCTGATCCCAACACTAGCTGACCTGGAAATGGGTCCAGCAGAAGTCCTGCGATAAAGCATCCCTGCTCCTTTGGGAGGGACGGCTCCGAATCCAGAGCCAGACCCACCCTTGTGACTCGGCTCTCGCCAGGGCCTCTGGGACGGCTCGTGGCATTTCTAGGAAGGTGGGTTTAGTGCAGTTTGCTCCGCAGGGTGCCCGCCAGTGCCAAACCGAGAGAGGGAATGGCCCGTGCCTGCTAATATCCACCCACAACCCGTGCCTCGTTTCTGCAGGGTCCAGGTGTGTGGACAGCAGCCACTGGAGTGAGTGGACGTCACAGGGACTATTCACTTCTTGTGACCCTGACCCATCTCAGGTGACCCAGGCCAGCCTCTCACACCTTGATCATATGGTGTCAACAGTAAACTTAAGAACGGAGCAAATGAAGCCACTCCCTGGAAGGGAACCAACCTGGGTGGAGGGGAGAGCTGGCCAAGTTCTTCCATGGAAGAAGTGGTATTGCTGGGAAACTGGAGAAGGGGCAGCCCTGCCCCCGGCTGCAGGCCCAAAGGCAGTGAGAGGCAACGTGCTCCTGTGGAGATTGTATTGGAGAGGGAATCAGGAGACGGGCATTCCCTTCCTAGCTCTGCCACTGACCTGTTGTATAAAACATACGAATGGCCAGACTGGGTCAGACCCATGGTCCATCCATCCCAGTGTCCGGTCTTCTGACAGAGGCCAACGCCAGGTGCTTCAGAGGGAATGAACAGAACAGGCAATCACCAAGTGATCAATGACCTTGTTAATCAAGGATCAAGCCGTATGACCTTGAGCAAATCACTGTGTCTCAGTTTCCCCTCCCGTCATCTGCCTCATTATTGAGTGTAAGCTCTTTGCAGCAGCGGACTGTCTCTTTTTACAGCCCCTAGCACAACAGGGCCCTGAGTTTGGTTGTGGGTTCAGTGTCCTACCATAATACCAATAACAAGGGCCAGCAGGCTGAATGTATCTGGTTGTTAAAGTCCCATAAGAACTTCCAGCAGGAAGGAAAACACTAACCATGACGTAAGCTGCTATGATACTGATGGATGTGAGGAACAGTTTGTATTTACCGAAGTGACTGATTTATGCCTGTTTGTACTGTCTGGATTACAAACCAATATTTCAGTGCGAGAGAAAAAAACAACTTTTCACTCTGTTATTGGAAAGAGAATAAACAACCCCCTTCGTCTGAATCCGTCACTGCTCCAGGGCGCGGGAAAGTTAGACTGTTCCAAGGGAGTTTAGTTGTAATCAGAAAGTTCTTCGAGAACCAAGTGGAATTTCTCGGCCAGCAAGTTTGCCAGGACTGTCGCTCTTGATCAGTGTCAGAAAACCAGGCTCTGAGTTTTCCCTCTGCCTCCCGGAGGCGAGCGTTTTGAGATGTTTTCCCTGTGAGTGCAGCTGACAGCACGAAGCCATTCTGGGGACGTCAGTGTCGCCTTCGGGAACGGAGCGCTTTCATTTGGGCTGGAAACGGACACGTGGCAAATGCCTAACAGGTCTTTTCCCAGTCTAAGGGTCCGTCTACTTTTGGAGCAGGAGGGGGAATTCCCAGCTCAAGGAGACATACCCACGTTAGCTCTGAGCGAGCTGGCACGCACAGTTAAGAGTCCATCTCTCACACGGGGGGCTAGACACTTACCCGGCCCTCGTTACCACTGGATCTAAGTGCCCCATGATCAGTAATGAACTGATTATCACCGACCCCTTCCCCCGCCCTGTGAGGTGTGGCTGCATTATCACCCTGTCTGACAGCTGGGGAAATGGAGGCACAGAGCGGTGAAGGCCTGGCCTGGCTTTAGGTGCCTCAAATTTTGGGTGCTCGGCTTGAGACATCGTACAAGGGGACTTTAGGATCTGCCGAGCACCCACCCTCCGAAAATCAGGCCTCTTACAATCAAAACTGGACGTCTCTCTAAACGCTGCGCTCCGGTTCAGCCTGAGATACGCAGGAGGTCAGACTGGATGGTCATATGGATCCTTAGCGACTCTGTGAGGTGTTTCAAGTTGTGGCATCCCAAATCACCCGTGAAAAGCTTGGCTGTGAGGCTGTAGCGGGGTGGCCACCCCGCTCCTGCCTGGAGGAGTAAAACCAGCCCTGGAGAAAGGCTGATTGGGGAAGCAGCCTCAGGGGCTATAAAGGGGCTGCGTGGCTGGAGCTAAGAGAGTCTCTCTCTAGAGGTTGAGAGGGATGGGCCTGGCTGCTGGGAGCTGAGCAGGGTACCTAGACTGCAGCAGGGCTGGGGAAAGAGGAGGAGCTGGGGAGCTCTGGCCTGGAAACCCTCCAGGCTGCAGGCCTTGCTAAAGGCTGGAAAAGGTACTGGGGCTGCAGGGGGCAGCCCAAGGGTAGGCAGAGGCAGGAGGTCCAAACCCTGCTTGTCGATGATGAGTGGCAATTACACTGCAGTCTGCCCCAGTGAGCGGGGGCTAGACGGGGACTGGCAGTAGCCAAGGACTGAGGCAATATGGGGATAGAGGGTTGGGGGCTCCCCGGGGAGGGAGACCCAGCGAGACTGCAGGGGACAGAACCCCGAGAGAAGGCCCACAGAGGGTGCTCCTGAGTGGACAGAGCTAATTCCCAGGACGACCAGCAGGAGGCGCCGCCGGGTCAGTTGTCGCCCTGCTACTACCCCATGGAGCCATGCCTGAACAAGCAGCCAGTTTAAAGCAGAGCTTGTGGTCGCAAATGCCCTTAGCAGACATGACACTGAACACGCTTCACTCCAGTCTACACAGCCTGCTCCCCCCCGTTCAGCGAACAGAGCCGGGACCAGTCACCGGTCGTGCTGCTGGTGGAGGTGTCTGTGGCGTGGGACAGAACCGAAGGCCACCAACTCATTCCGCGGGGGGCCCCCAGCAAACAGCCTCTGCCAGGGAAAAAGTTGAGCCACAGAGGACAAGGAGGAGAGAGAGAGAGAGCGTGCCAAAGGGCGTGGGCGAAAGACCGAGGGGAACACATTGAAAGCACAATGAAGAGGGCTGCCTGGATGCCCCGTAAGTGGTTTCATGGCTCTTGCCGGACTGGAGCTTGGGGAATAGCTTTTGTTAATGAACGCTTTCCTTGAAGAAAGAAAGAATCGCTCAGCGTTATTCTCTCCCTTGTTATTGTTTTGGCCCATCTCGCCACAAACCACAATCCATACCGCCGAGCGTTCGGAGCGGGGTGGGTGTCCTTAAAGGTGCATGCTCAACCTTCTGGTAATCCATGAAACCACTGGATTGTGCTGCCAAGATGCTTAGCAAAATCTTGCCCTGGGTGGCTTACAGCCAGCTTGCAAGGAACAATGGCTGGAGCTACCCACAAACCACTGGCTCCTAAAACTATGTCTCTCCTCTTGGTGAAGACTTGCTAGGAGATTTTATTCCTCAAGCCCATACGAGTCCAGAGATCTGACGGATACCAGTCTCTCTGTCCACGATCGCGTACGCACGCTGAATGCAGCTGGAGATCTGTGCTCCCGTCCCTGAAAAAGGAAGCAGGAGTGCTTGAATTCTAATCTCAGCTCTAACAGGGACTCGCCTTTGTGACCTCAGACAAGGCACATAACTGCTCTGTGCCTCGGTTTCTCCATGTGGATAATACTGTAATGACCTGGTGTCGTGGAGTCACCGGGCCGATGCTCTGAAACTGCTCAAAAAGAAGCCAGTCAGGACTCAGGTGGACTTGCTATGGGAAGCGCACAGCGAATGGGGATGCTGAATGCTCTGAGGTCAGACACAGGAAGGCCGAAGCCATGCCCTGGTAACAGTGGCATCAGCCATAGCTTACCTACAGGCAGCTGGACAGCCTCACCTGCCCTGAGTGCCGCAGGAAAAGTCACACTCCCAATTCCCACCACCTAGGCACTGGTGCAGTACACAGGGAAACTGAGGTGCACACAGTATTAGTACAGGACAGTGAGACTCACTGGAGAAAACCCCACCTCGTCACCCCTGGTTAGCGTGTATGTTCCACGGCCCCCTCTCTAGTGCATGGGTGTCTCACAGGCCCTAGATTGCTAACCGCTAATGGACAGATTCTCCTTCAGCTCAAGTTGTAGCAACTGATGATTTAAGGGTTTGGTTCCTCGCTGTCACCATGACATTCCAAGGAGCCAGGCTTGTTTCACCTGGGTGGTGATGGATTTGTTACAGTACATCCTTCATCCACAGGGGTGTGAAGCATTAACCGGTACAAGCTGGCGACATGCTTTGAAGATGGATAGTGTTGTTGTTGTTTAATAAAGCAAAGAAAAATGTGAGCAGAGTATTGGGAAGGCTCCCCTTAAGATTCAATCGATCGGGCTGTCAAACGACCTCCCGTGGGAAGGAGCAGAAGTTCCGGTGCATTGCATCGTTCAGCGCTGGACTGGCAACGATCAGAGTCTTGCATCTGTGCAGGGCTTTTCATCCGGGTGGGTCCCAAAGCACTTGCCAAAGGGCTTGTGCCAATGACCGGGAGAAATATCAGAATCGCTTCGACCAGCCCTGGGGCTGCCACGGCGTCTGGATTCAGGAAGGAAGAACCAGATAACCCTCTCCGCCTGACGGGAGCCTCAGGAGTGCTGGGTGCCTCCAAATATTTAAAAATCAAAACAACAATCTCCCTCTTTCTTCCTTCCCGGGCTGGAGGCATAACAGCATGACGAGCAGTGAGGCGGCTAGGCGTGTGGGAGCGTGCGAAGGACGAGGGAGCTAAGCCGAAGGGATGAGCTTGCACAAGGTCCACAGTCCTCATACGAGCAGCGCCCCTCAGCCTTCAGCTGCTCCCCACCCAGGTGCTGACTTTGGCCAGGCACTGGACGAGCTGGGGTGGGGTGGGGCGTGCTGGGTGCTACCTGTGTACTGAGGGCGCTTGGGCCCGTGCCATTTCACCAGCACCCCCAACGGCTTCCTTCAGATGTTGGACGACACGGAGGAGAGGCCTGAGCCTCGTGGGATGCTGGAGGCAAAGGATCATAGCGACCCTGGAGGTTTTGTTGGAGAGGAAGGACCTTAGCCATGTCAGGTTGTTTCCATACATCCCTGCAGCTCCTTGGAGGCAGGGGAACTGGGTGATTGGCAGTAGATCAAATGCCACAGACGGGTCCAACATGACTAGCATGGATGAACGGTCCTTGCCTCGGGCAGGACGAGCCCATCTTTGACCCTCCCACCCAGTAGCCCCCCCAAATCGCGGCTTTGAAACAACATTGGACAATGGATTTAGTTGGGGATTGGTCCTGCTTTGAGCAGGGGGTTGGACTAGATGACTTCCTGAGGTCCCTTCCAACCCTGATATTCTATGAATGCAACCGTAACCTCACCTCAGAGAGAGAGACAGAGACATAGGCTCTGCTTGGCCTCCCAGCCAGTATGGGTGGTGGCTCGGGCTAGCCACCTGAGTTCGGACCAAAGGGATGGCCGGGCATGGAGTCAGGTGGGTAGCCCGTGCCCCAACGTCCAGACTGCTATTTTTAGTATCCGTCTGTCTAGCCAGGCTGGGAGGCACCCTCTCCATGTAGTATAGACAGACCCGCCCAGACCTTTGGTCACCTGACATATCTGAGCAGCACTTAGACATCACAGTGATGGGCAGGGCATGGCAAGCAAGGATGGCCAGATGGCTCCAACCCCTAGATCAGATGCTGGGCACCCTCAAACACTGAAGGTGTTTGTATCCTGGGTCTGAAATCTAAGAACATGAGAACAGCCAGAGGGGGTCAGACCAATGGTCCATCTAGCCCAGGATACTGTCTCTGGCAGGGGCCAGCACCAGGTGCTTCAGAGGGAATGAACAGAACAGGTCATTTCCAGTGATCCATCCTCTGTCATCCAGTCCTAGCTTCTGGCAGTCAGAGGCTAGGGACACCCAGAGCAGGGACTGGGCCCCTGACCATCTTGGCTAATAGCCACTGACAGACCTATCCTCCATGAACGTATCTAATTCTTTTTTGAACCCTGTTCTAGTTTTGGCCTTCACAACATCCCCTGGCAATGAGTTCCACAGGCTGACTGCGCTGTGTGAAGAAATACTTCCTTATGTTTGTTTTAAACCTGCTGCCTCTTAATTCTGCAGCTGAGCCCTCGAATAGTTTCCATGTAAGACCCTAGGCTACATAAAATAGGAGCAGAAATTAACTCAGGTTATTTTTTTGCTAATTGGCCTCTCTCTCTGGCTACGCGGTCGAGTAGATGAGAAATAAATCCAGCCGGGCCGCCTAATTCTTCCCCAGAACAGGAAATCACTGCCATCATTTTTGCTCTTGCAAAATCCCTTTGCTGGTTTGTTTCTTTTCACCATTGCTTTGTGCATGAGTTGTGCCGTATCCTGGAGGGGCTGAGTTGTGCAAAGCAATATTAGAAGGCCGAAATGGGTGGTGATGATAATAATAATAATAATACTCTCCAGCGCTTATATAACTACACGTTTCATCCGTGGCTCTCAAAGTGCTTTCTAAGGAGGTCACTATCACTATTTTACAGATGGGGAAACTGAGGCACAGAGTAGGGACGTGACTTGCCCAAGTTCTCCAGTCAGGCCAGAACCAGGGATAGACACCAAATCTCCTGAATCTAGGCCAGCGCACTATCCCCAGGCCACACTGTCTAGGCTGAGCAGATCGGTGACGAAAGGACATACAATTATGAGTCTCCAAGGATGAGACGAGAGGGTGAATATCAAGGAGTGAAAGGAATTGTGTAGGGGGTTCAACAGAGCCTAATTTAAAGGTCTAGGCTGAACAGGACAGACACCTGTCAGGGATAGTCTAGGTTTACTCGGTCCTGCCTCAGTGCAGGGGACTGGACATGATGATTTCGTGCACTCTTTTCAGCAGTGGAATAGACTCCCAAGGGAAGAGTGGACAAAGACAGTGGAGAATTAGAGACAGTGCCACGCTGGCCAGAGAGTGGGCTGAGTATACGACAACCTTTTCTGCCTCTGAGTCCATTGGGTCAATCTGTGATCAAGTCAAATTCATCCCTGACTCCTCAGACAACAATTCCACACACTTCCACGGCTGGCCTTGCAGGGCAAGACAGAGTTGCCAGTTACCCTAATGGTTGTTCACATTCCGTGTGCTAGCTAAGGCACGTGTGCCAGCTGGGGGGTCTGACCTCCTCTCTGACAATGCCTCGATGTGTGGCCCCGGGTAGGTCATTTCACTGCTCTGAGACTTGGTTGTCTTCCCAATAAACTGGTTAATACACGTGTCACCCACAGCCTTCAGTTGTGCAGCTGTGTGCTATTGGGCCTATAGTGCTAGGAGATTCTTCTTTCGCTCACGCGGCAGGAGCTTGAGCGTTTTGGAACAGGAAGGCCTGGTTTCTAGCCCAGCATCTGTTGCTAAACTCGGAGTCATTATGGTGTCCAGTATACTGACAATCATGATGTCCTAGGTGACTGCAAATTTGTTATGCTATTTCATCTGGATCATATGACCATAAGAGCGGCCATACTGGGTCAGACCAACGGTCCATCTAGTCCAGTATCCTATCTTCCAACAGTGGCCAGTGCCAGGTGCTTCAGAGGGAATGAAGTGAACAAGCAATCATTGAGTGATCCATCCCCTGTCGTCCACTCCCCGCTTCTGTCAGTCAGAGGCTAGAGACACTCAGGGCATCTGGTTGCATCCCCGACCATCCTGGCTAATAGCCATTGATGGACCTAGCCTCCATGAACTTATCCGATTATTTTTTTAACCTAGTTATAGTTTTGGCCTTCACAAAGTCCCCTGGCAATGAGTTCCACAGACTGACTGCTTTGAGTGAAGAAATACTTCCTTTTGTTTGTTTTACACCTACTGCCTATTAATGTCATTTGGTGACCCCTAGTTCTTGTGTTATGGGAAAGAATAACACTTCCTTATTCACTTTCTCCACACATCATGATTTTATAGACCTCTATCATATCCCCCCCAGTCATCTCTTTTCCAAGCTAAACAGTCCCAGTCTTATTAATCTCTCCTCATACGGAAGCCGTTCCATACCCCTCATCATTTTATTGCCCTTTTCTGTACCTTTTTCAATTCCAATATATCTTTTTTTATATGGGGTGACCACATCTGCACAAAAAGTGTGAGGGTACCATGGATTTATATAGAGGTAATATGATATTTTCTGTCTTATTATCAATCCCTTTCCTAATCGCTCCTAACATTCTGTTTGCTTTTTTGCCTTCCGCTGCACACTGAGTGGATGTTTTCAGAGAACTATCCACAATGACTCCAAGATCTCTTTCTTGCGTGGTAAAAGCTCATTTAGACCCCATCATTTTCTATGTATAGTTGGGATCATGTTTTCCAGTGTGCATTACTTTGCATTTATCAACATTTAATTTCATCTGCCATTTTGTTGCCCAGAAAGCGGCTGTCAGGTCCTTGCAGCCCCTAGGTGCATGGGCGGCCAGTGAGGATCCGTGCGCTGCCCTCACGCCTGCAGGCGCCTCCCCCTCAGCTCTCATTGGTCGCGGTTCCCAGACAATGGGAGCTGCGGAACTGGCACTAGGGGCGGGGGCAGCGCGCAGAGCCTCCCTGGCTGCCCGTGCGCTTAGGGGATGCGAGGACCTGGTGGCCACTTCCCGGAGCCGCATGGAGTCAGGGCAGGCTGGGAGCCGGCCTTAGCCCCAGGCCCCCGCTGCGCTGCCAACCGGACTTTTAACGGCCCGGTCCGCAGTGCCGACCGGAACCGCCAGCCTGGCAGCCCTAGCCACAGTTCTGAAAGGGTCTGTTTCCCTTTGCATTTCACTCTACGGTTTGTGCTACCCACTGTCTAAGAAAGGGCCTGCTCCAGTCCAGCCGGCTCAGCCAATCACTGGGGACTCTGCCAGGACACCATGACCTCTGCAGGAGTGAGAGAGCCTATGCTTGCAGTGTCCCAATTGGATCCATCAAGCTTCCTCCTACTGTCAAATTCAATTGGAGGAGGTCCCTGCAGTAACAGCACTGGAGCCGCGCGTCACCCTGTTATTCTGCTCCGGCGGCGGCAGCACGTTCCCTAGGCCTCGCAGAAACCCCAACCTTTCACACGGCTTTGCTGGGTAGAAAGCACAAGGCGGGGCCTTTTGACAGATGGGATTTTCCATCTGCACAGGCTGTTTGCAGCCGAAGCCCTTTACAGACGGAAACAAATGAAGCGCACAGTGGGATCACGAAGGGGAGATCGAGCTCGAGAACTGTGTCGTGCTGGCAAAAAGGCCACCCAGTGTCCGAATAAACACCAGACTATTAGTCAAATAGTTACGATGCAATTAAAAGCTTTGCGGCTGAATAGACCAGGCAGATGCACCAGATGCACTGCAAAATATTACCAGGTATGCAAGGTTAGAATATACCTGCAGTGCAATGAAATGCACTAAGTGGGTGCTGCTAGAACACACCTGCAGTGGTACTAAATAGACCAGGTATGCTCAGGTAGAACACACTAGCTGCACTGCCAATGCATCTGGCACAATCCAGCTCTCTCTTAGAGGCAGCTCAGTGGCGGGAGGTGGGAGGGGGTGCAGCAGTGAATGGGTTAAAAAGCAAATGGTCCAGCCCTTGTTGGCCAGGGGCGTGATGTCAGGGGGCGAAATGCAGCATTCCGTGAGGCATGCAGACCCGTGGGTAGAAAAGCTGGTACCTGTACTTGTAGGCTGCCATCTCGTTACCACTGAGAAGCAAGGCAGAAAACAGCATGGTCAAAACCTCTCCAAACAAGGATTAGTAAAAGGTCAGACAATTCCCCGTCAATCACACTGGCCCACACCACCGGGAATGCGCCACGAATCCAAGAGGCAATGCACATGGACACATACAAGCAATCACAGGAGAATAAAAGGCTCTCTCCATGCCCACCCCCAACCCCACATCTGAGCAGCTGGGTTATGCTGACAGCCCCCCAGGAGACAAAGAAGGACACCGGCTACATTTACAAACGGGGAAACCGAGGCACCGAGAGAGCACGGGACTGGCCTGAGGTACCCACAGAAAGTCTGAGGCACAGCTGGGAATTGGACCCTGCTATCCATCCAGTGCCTGAACCACACGGCCCATCTTCTTCCTTGGAACCTATTCATTGTTAGCCTGGAGCGCCCGGGCCTCTGAGCAGCTCTTGTAACAGGCTGCAGAGCCTTTCCCCTCTCGAGTCCCAGGTCAGCTCCGGGAGCGGACACAAGCCATTGCTATAGGACAGGGCGGCTGTTCAGCGACTCATACCAAAGGAGCTGCCCCCGCTCCCAGTGGGGAGGGGTGTAAAACAAGAGAGAGCCGCAGCCAGGGAGCCCTGCGGAGAGTGGGCACTGCAGGAAGCACCTCTCGAAGGACCCATCGTGACAGCACCCTGCAGCCCTCTGACAGCCCAACACACTAGTTAACCCCAGGAAGGTATCTGGGCAATCACTCAGACTTCACCTTGTCCCCTGATTGCCAGTCTCCGACCGTGACTCCAGCCTGGGCCTACCTCTGATCTCTCATCTCTGACCCCGGCCCGACTCTGACTCTAGCGATTTCTCTGACCCCTGCTCACCGCCTACCCCAGCCCATCTGTGACCGTTAGGCCAGATTGCCTGCACCCCGGTCCCGTACAAGAGATCCCCATCAGAAAAGATCACAATTGCACCTATGTTGGCACTCAGCAGAGATATCAGGGGCCATATAAGCCTGGGTAGCAAACCTCCCAGTGCTGCACCTTGAATAAAGTCAGAAGCAGTTTACCACTGACTTCAATAGGAACAGGGACATCTCCCCCCCCACCCCCAATATTCTTGGTGCTCGTTATGCAGACAGAGCTTCATTGACACAGCACAGCAAAACGCAGACACTTTACTGGTCAGGAGCAATTTGCTATTCAAGAAGCTTCCCGATAATGGCATCTCGAGTTAACGTGAACACGTAGGAAGGAAAAGGGGAAGACAAGAGAAAGGAAAGCCAGCAGAGGGATCTATGGAACCATCGGCCACACAAATGCCAGGAAAGGGTATTTCTGTATGAACCGGTGCTAGCGAGGACAAAGAGGAAACAATCAAAGGAAGAAGACGACAGCCGTTGAAATACACCCTCTCCGCTCCTTTCGGACGTGCCAGCCAGCGAGAGAAAGGGCGGGATGCAGCACAATGACGTGACGATCCAGGAGGCAGCCCCAACTTTGGGCTGTGAAAACCAACCATGGGAATTCGTTCCTAGAGCCACTCATGCACGGACACACAGGTGGTGCATTTCAAAAGAGCCTGGACATTGTTCAGAAAACAACTGAATGACTTAATGACGGTTGGTGACCAAAGAGCAGGCATCGCACACTCTGAAATTAGAGAGCATCCCAGTGCTATCCCCTGGCCAGATACGATCTCTCGGACGCTGGTGTTAGTCTGGTTACTTCAAATGTTGATGAGCTCAGGGGAATATTAACATGCAACAGCTGATGGGTCCAGAAACAGCTGCCCAGCGTTGTTCACTTTAAGAGCCCGGAATGATTCCCCATTGACTGGAATGGGCTTTGATCAGGCCCAGTGTAAATTTCTGGCTGGAGAAAGGTGTTGGGTCCATAGCCCTGGAGACCAGAACTTTCTGCCTTCCAGCTCCCGCATCGGCCCCTGCCAACGGGCTCAGCACTGACCTGGCGGGACCGCTCGCTGGGTGCGGGGGAGGTCGGTCTCCAGCCTCATTCACATTGGAGCTGACAGGGTGAAAAATTACTCACTTTGTTTTCCCATCTTTACTCGCGTTTCTCGGCTGCCAGTGAACCAGAACAAATCCCGGCGTGAGCCTGCCGGGGCCGGCTGCTGCCGTGGGAACACCTGGCCTTCGGGAACCAGGCTGAACTCAATGTCTTTTCCATAGGACACTGAAGAGCCATCAAATGGAAAGGCTCTACCGGACCTGAAAGGAACTAAAGTGGTGGGCGGTTTTGCAGAGCAGTATGGGCCAGTGTGTAGGGCACTGGGAGTCAGGAGACCTGGGTTTCATTCCTGCTACAGTCACTAACCTGCTGGGGGACCTTGGGCAAGTCACGTCCCTGCTCCGTGCCTCAGTTTCCCCCACACCCTTCGTCTTCTTTATTTAGACTGGAAGGCCTTTGGGGAAAGGACTGTCTCTCCCTAGGTGTTTGCCAGCACTTAGTACAAATAAGCTGATCGTGGCTGAAGCTACTGCAATACTCCCCACGCCTCATAACCCACAGCCCACTTCATAGCCTGCCTCCACCCCTCCTTCCGCATGCTGCCCTGGGCCTGTATCGCCCTGCTTGACAGAGCCTCCCATTCTTCCTCCGGACGTCAACTCACTTTTCCCAGAATGCCCTGCTTCGCCCCACCACATCTTCTGACTTCTCTGCACAGAGGCACCAGTGACAGCCAGGAGTTATCTGGCTCCTGGGAATGGCTTCCTTCTGCTAGCCCTTCCCAAGTCCTAGAGACACTCTCCTCCACTGGGGAAGCCGGCCAGGATGAGAAGCAGCCAGGTGAGGAGGACAAGGGGAAGAGAGATGGATGAAGGGACCTATGCCATGTGGAAGGCACATGGGAGGCTGTTACAGATCAGGCTCTGATAAGATTTCCTCCCCCAGGCCACCACATGGAAGGCTGTTACAAGCCTGCTGTTCGGGTGCTGCATGCTAGGAGGTCTGGAGGTCTGTGAGATAGAGAGGAAAGGGTTAACAGAGGGGTGAGGAGAGGAGGAGGGGAATGTGACCAGCTGGGCCGAACACAGGTCTGGGAGCCAGGAGCCAGCCTCTGACGCTGACTCATATCTCTGACCTGAGACAGAGGATAATTTTATAACCCCTCCCAACGGTGCCGTCATCACAGGGAGCATTATTTAGCTAACGTGCGGGAAGCCTGTGCTTGCATCAAGCGCTGAATGAGTGGTGCTAAGTGTGATTAAACACACATGGGACAAAATGGCCAGAGAAATCCTCAATGGAAGGCACAAGAGATCACCTGAGACAGGAGGGCTCACACTTGCGTGTCTCAGCAATTCCCTCCCAGGAAGCAGGCAATAAGACCAGGACTAAAAAAAAAAAAAAAAAACCCTTTTTCATATGGACTTCATCCTCAACACTGCTCCACCGTGGACCCTCCGTGCTGTGCTGTAGGATAGTCGGCCCAACTGTTCCCTGAGTTAAAGCAGTGACGAGTGCGTATTGATCATTGTCGATCTATCCTGAGCAGCTCGCCGCGAGCACCTGTGTATTTTTGACTTTGACGAGAACACGCACTTCGCTCCGGTCCGGTTTTCTTTTCTATTACAACAGCCCTTAGGTTCCGTCCGGCGCAGCACGAAATCCCCCACGAACAGAATACAGGGGCCCTGGTGCGAGCAGCGAGGGGCTCGTGACATTTTGTGTCTGCGGATGGTTGGTGAAAAGTACCAGACCAAGAGCCCCGCAGAGTGGAGAGAGAATGCGTGGTGGGTAGCAGCAGGGTGAGCATCCCACGTGTTACCCCAGCCATTGTGTCTCAGCTGGGAGCCCAGCCCCAGCCTCTGCCAACCTCTCCAGGGGAATCCCGAGCCTCTTTAACGCCCACTAATGGTGCACCTTGCCAGCCTAGGCCCTCGGACAGAATGTTCCACCTCTAGGGCAGAGGGGTGGGGACCATTAATGTCCATAAGCCACTTTCACACCCTCCCAACCCTGGGGCCAGTCTGGCTGCCCAGTGGTGTTTTGGCAGCTGGAGATCGCCAGGGCATGGGGCTGCCTGGATATGCCCCCCACCCCCCCTGCACTGGGGCCAGGCCCACCGGCTTTACAGCTTGCACTGCCAGAACAGTGGAGCTGGAACTTGGCCTCAAACCGCTGTCTCCGGTGACTATCCGCGTGACACGCTGCTAATCGGGGGGTTCCCCGCGTCAACAGCCTCCTCTCCTAACCCAGCCACCTGGGGAAGGAGGTGCAGTGAGAGCAACTGTGCATTAGGCAGCATGCGCCCGCCTTATTGGGAGCATCCATCTGTGACGCAGGCCACCCCTCTGCCCTAGAGGTGGAACATTCTGTCCAGAGACCTGGGTTTAGTTCTCACTCACTGGGAAATCACATAACCGCTCTGTGCCTCAGTTTCTCCAACAGTAAAAGAGGGATAGTGACAGCAATCTCCTACACCAGGTTGGTGGAAGGTTCGGATTGAATGGCAGCTGCTACAGGAATGCTTTTGCGCTAGATCTGAATGTGTACAATCCATTAGCGAACACTTTGGGATCCGTGGGAGTGAAAGGTAATACTGTAGCTGCAGGAGCATTCAATCCGGCTTTGAGCCCCTAGACTCCTTTATTGCAGTAACCACGGGCTTGTCTACATGGGGAAGCTAGCGTGCAGTGAGCCGAGGTGTGCATTCACAGCACACTGGCTACTCCTCACTAACTCCCCATGTCCACAATCCTACTGCACGGTGAGTGCCCTCAGGCGGGTTAGCTTAATACGCTTCCGAAGTGCATTCAGCTAATGTGCACAAATGCACGCTTAATGCACAGTAAGTGTGTCCGCATGGGGAGTTAGCGCAGAGGAGCTAGTGCGCACCAGTTACTGTGGGCTTATAAACCCTAAGGAAAAAGGGTGTGTTCTCAACTCAAGGTAAAAGTCTAGGGCAGACCAGGCAGTTAGTGGTTTTCATGCTAAGGCCACATCTACATTACAATATTACGTCGACCTAATGTACATTGGCACACAGCCACTGCAGTTATAAAATCACTTGTAGGGTTTCACACTTGGCTCCTTGTGGTGGCAGTGCACGTCCACACCAGGAGGGCTTGTATCGGTTGTATTGTCAGCGTGGGGCATTGTGGGTTGGCTCCTGACAGCCAGTAACAGTCGACGTAAGCGATGCAGTGTATACGCTCGGAGAGGTGGTATTAGTAAATCGGCGCAGGGAGGCCCTTATGTCAAAAATTTAATTGCAGACAATTCCACAGCTTGGTCGACGCAAGGCAGGTTATGTCAACCTAACCCTGCAGTACAGACCAAGCCTAATTAGGAGGTGAGTTAAAGCCTCAGTTTCCCCATAGGCTTGAATACCGGTGAAAACTACAAACTGCCTTGACTCCACTAGGGTGTTAATGCGAGCTCAGAACACATCTTTTATCCTCGGGA
Organism: Malaclemys terrapin pileata; assembly: GCF_027887155.1. Lineage (NCBI taxonomy): Eukaryota > Metazoa > Chordata > Testudines > Emydidae > Malaclemys > Malaclemys terrapin. The sequence goes on from NC_071505.1 coordinate 344,284,081, forward strand.
AGACGCAGCCGAAGAGAGCCGCTTGGGTTTGGATTTTCAGAAGCTCGGAGCACTCACAAGTCCAGCGGAAGTCAGTGGGAGCTGGGGCCGCCCAGAAAGTCTGAAAACCAGGCTGTCAGAAACTTGTGCTCTACTCTTCTATGTGTAGACGAGGAACTCAGTTCTCCTCTGTGGCAGGAAGGATGGCCTAGTGGTTATGGTGCTCAACTAGGACAGGGGAGTCCTGGGTTGGACATTTCTCCACTCAATGTTGCAACGCCTAACTGATTGGGAGCCTAAGATCCATTTTCTTTTAGTAAGACTTAGGCTCCTAAGTCAGTTAGGCATTGCAGCGCTTAGCGAAGCGACACCTAAATACCTTTAAAGATGTGGGCCTTAGTCTCATTGTGCCAGGGAACCCATCTGTACCACCCGAATAACAGCCCTGCCCTAGCTCACAGAGGTGGGCAGGATAAATACATTAAATATTGAGGGGCGCTCAGACACTACAGCCATGGAAACCATAGAAGTACCTCAAATAGAGAGTTACACTGGTACAACTGCTCAGGGACACTGACTCCAAACACAGAACACAAAGGTGGTTTCTGCCCCAGAGACATAGCAGTCTTAAGTGTTGGATCCACAGTGGTGTAACTGACCACAGAAACTGACCACTTAAAACTAGGTCTGAACTGTAAAGCCGTCCACCACGAATATTTTACAGGGATAGCTCCCAGCTGTGATCACGGAGACACATCCATCCCCACCCAAAATGGAGACAGGAAAGCAGGAGATCTGAAAAGATCTTCGTCTCCTTGTGCTTCCTGATTTATAATGCTATTAACTTTCTCCCCTGGCATTAGGCCACAAATAATGGTTTGTCCTTGGATAATCAGTGCTTGCATTTCAATTCTAGTAATGCTATCTTGGAAGATTATCTCCTGCACTTCAGGCCGGGGAAACAATTAACATAAAGTGCAGCGAGTTCGCTGGGCTCTCTCAAAAGAACATTGCCTTCCAGATGCTTGCGAAGGGGGGACATGTGTGTAGTATCATTCCCACAGCAGCTCTGAACAGGGATCATGGGAGGGTGCTTGTGAAAGAACAGGGCTGTAGAGTTGGACGCACACTCAAGTAAGCTCCTGTGACCCCTGTCTCAGCACAAATGACTCCTCGGTGCCCTCACAGCTTCAGCTTTTAACAGTTTGCAGATCTAAGAGATCGACCCTGCAAAGTCTTGCTGACCTCTTTCCAGGTTGGGTCTGTTTCTGTTCTCCTTTACACCGGTGTGAATCAGGAGTCACTCCTTTGAAGTTAATGGAGCCTCACCGTTGTAAATGAGAGGAACAGCAAACCCACTGATTTCCGTGGGGCAGTTTGTGTGCCTGATGAGGACTATACAGGTGTCTAAGACTGCGTCTACACTTAGAACACTACAGCAGCACTGCTGTAGTGCTTCAGTGTAGACACTCACTACAGAGCCGGGAGGGGTTCTCCTGTCACTGTTGTGACAAAGTTCCTCCTCTACTTGGTGGGTCCTGCACTTATTGGTGGATTTGCTTGCCTCACAGATTCACCAGGTGGATCAGGAAACAGCCCAGAGCCCTTCCTCTCTGGTAGAAGCCACAGTCTAGGTCAATTCCTCCTGTGTCTGATCAGGACTTGGGAGGTTTGGGGGGGAACCTGGGCTCGCTATCTACTCCGGGTGCCAACCCAGGGCCCTGTGGACTGCAGCTGTCTATAGTGCCTCCTGCTACAGCTGCATGACAGCTACAACTCCCTGGGCTACTTCCCCATGGCCGCCTCCCAACACCTTCTTTATCCTCACCACAGGACCTTTCTCCTGGTGTCTGATAATGCTTGTGCTCCTCAGTCCTCCAGCAGCACTCACTCTCAGCCCCTTGCACCTCTTGCTCCCAGCTCCTCACACTCACACCACAAACTGAAGTGAGCTCCTTTTAAAACCCAGGTGCCCTGATTAGCCTGTCTTAATTGATTCTAGCAGCTTCTTCTTAATTGGCTCCAGGTGTCCTAATTAGCCTGCCTGCCTTAACTGGTTCTAGCAGGTTCCTGATTACTCTAGTGCAGCCCCTTCTCTGGTCACTCAGGGAACAGAAAACTACTCATCCAGTGACCAGTATATTTGCCCTCTACCAGACTCCTGTACCCCACTGGTCTGGGTCTGTCACACTGTCCATAATCCACCTCGCCGAGAGGTGGTAACTAGGTCAATGGAAGAATTCTTATGAAGACCTAGTGCTGTCTACACCTGGGGTTAGATCAGCATAGCTGCAGCTCTCCAGGATGTGGACTTTTCAGAGATGTAAGTTTTCAGTGCAGACCAGCCCTTAGGGAATTCAAGCCTTGAAACAGTACTTCAAATAGGCCTCTGAGGGTGTCTCCACTGCAGAGTTTACCCGGCCCAGGTACCTAGTTTAGCCAATCCTACTGCCTGGGAGCCTCCACACAACAGAACCCCACTCGACCCAAACCCTAGGCTGGGATTTCTGGGGGCGTGTACAGTACAGTCGCTTTGATCCTGGAAACAGTTAATTCTGGATGTAAGCAGGGTCTGAATGAATTCTCCCCTGACAGCTAGTTCGGGAGTGGGAGAGACTTCAGGAACAAACTGTATTTACATGAACACACCTACTCTGCGTAGGTATCTAGCAGACAGGAGCTGTGTCGCTCCAGTGATCAGCTTTGGCTGGTGTTGGGTTACAAATCACATTAGTATGGAATGCAGGGGGAGTGAAATGTTGTTAATTTCATTGTCTGACTAAAGGGGAGCAGAACTGTGCTGAGCTTGTCCCAATTGAGGGGTCACCCTCAGCTGAAAGGAACTTGCTAAGCCAGGGGCTTGAATGCCAGAGCCCTGTGAAAGTCAAAGGGGTGGGGACAGGTGTCCCAGCCAGCAGGTATCAACTCCCCCTAAGTGTCCCCAGTCTGATTTAATCTGTTCCTCCCCCACTGATCAAAGATAGAGCTAAACAGGCTCTATTAGGAGACTTTTGTTATGTTGAAGTGCTCAAAAGAGAGCTGAAATCACTTGAGATGGGGCAGTGTTTCTGCCCAGCCCGCAAAGAGCTGAAAATCACTAAGAGGCAGAGGTGCAGAGGTCACAGCAGAGAGGCAGGTGGCAGCAGAAGGTGACTGTCAGTCGCCTGGCGAATGAGCAGCTGGCGAGGCGGTGAGCAGAACGAGTGGCTAGCAGGGTGGCCAGGCAGCAAGGAACCGTGGCTGGCGGGGTGGCCAGCAGAGAGGAACTGCAACTGGTGGGGCAGCCAGGTGGCAAGGAACAGCGGCTGGTGGGGTGGCTGGCCACAGCAAGGGCTCAGACGGCCACATCAAGGGCTCAGATACCTTCTTCCCCAGAGAAATATGATGGGCATACCTCAGAGGAACATCAGTCCACCCAGTCCAGTGTCCTGTCCCGACAGCAGCCAGCAAGCCATGTGTCAGAGGAAGACGGAAGGACCTGCAGCAGCAACTGTGGGATAATTTGCCCCTCATGAATATCTCCTCCTGATTCCTAATCATTAGAGATTGGTTTAAGCCCTGAAACATGAGGTTTGATTTCCCTGCCAATATTCTTTTGGGTACGTCTACACTTACCTCCGGGTCCGGCGGCAGGCAATCGATGTTCTGGGATCGATTTATGGCGTCTGGTCTAGACGCGATAAATCGATCCCGGATTGATCCCGGAAGTGCTCGCTGTCAACACCGGTACTCCATCTTGGCGAGAGGAGTACACGGCATCAACGGGGGAGCCTCCCTGCCGCGTCTGGACCCCCCGGTAAGTTCAGACTAAGGTACTTCGAATTCAGCTACGTTATTACGTAGCTGAATTTGCGTACCTTAGTCCGAAGTGGGGGGTTAGTGTGGACCAGGCCTTTTGTTAGCACTAATGGCTAGAATGCTGGATGTTCTCCTTACCTAAATCCCGCCAATCCCTCCTGGACTCCCGTGAAATTCTTGGCTACAACTCACGTCCTCTTGTGAGGACCAGTCACACACCACGACTACTGGACAAGAAATTGTCATGGGCCTCAGAGAAGTAAACAGTTTGCAAATGACCCGTAGGCTGAAAATGTGTTCACAAAAACTCTTTGGCAAATGCTTGTGAAGGTAAAATGCATTCCTAGGCTTATCCAGTGCATTGGGGTAGCTCCTGGAGGCTAGAGCCCCATTGTGCTGGGCACTGTTCATAGGAACCGGGATCTGTTTTTGAACAACTCACCACGAGAAGAAAAGGTGGAATTGATCGTTTCACGGATGTGCAAGGAATAATCCCCCCCCCCCCGCCAACTCTAGATTATTCACATTTTCTCCAGGCTTTGATACGAAAGAACAAAACTACACTCCACCTTAGGCCTTCAAAAGGGAATGAAGAAATGAGATGGAAGGCCTCCAAGTGGAATGTCAACATTTTCCACTTCCACACAGCTCTACCATCAATTGCAATTGCCGGCTGTGTTTATGGGGACATAGGAAATGCCCCACTGGAAGAGAGCAGTAGTCCATCTAGTCCAGTATCCTGTCTCTCTGATTTCAATGCTTCAAATAGAGGTGAAAGAAATCCTAAAACAGACAATTCTGCAATAACCTTCTCTTAGAAGAAGTTTCTTCCTGACCACCACCAGCTACAGATTGGTGTATGTCCTGAAGCATGTGGATTTATGTTCCTTCCACCTGTGTTTTTATCCAATCAAATGTAACTGGGAACTTCTGATCCCATTTTAACTCCTGCCAAGCACCCAGCCTCAATGCCATCTAGTGGCAGTGTGTTCCACAAGTTAATCATGCATTGTGTAGAAAAGTATTGCCTAAGAAATGTAAGGGATGATACGACATACTGTAAAGTTTGCCCTGTGGCGAGTTCAAGATGACTGCATTGCTCACTCCAAAGGCTTAGCTAAGCCATCTTCAGCCACCGATCGCTGAAGAGAGGTGCTCATCAGCAAACCAATGGGGATCGTGCAGCACCTCCGCACCTCTTACTGGAGTGGGCAAAACGAGAACAAATCCAGCTCGGCAACAAATTTTTACAAGTATCAAATGGCCCAGACTGTTGCTTTCATGTGTTATTAATTGTTAATACATTTCACTGCATTCCCAGCCACAAGGCTCAGACTATTCCCCAAGGGCCGTTATAACCGAAGTTTTTCATTATTTTCTATAGATCAAACGCGTATGGGATTCAGAGCGCGAGGAGGCCCCTTCTCTCATCACCTTGCTGATTTATTTATTTCCTTTACGGGGAGAATTTCATACATTTTTAGCACTCATGAAATGAGTCCTAGTAGCACTGGAGGGCCAGGCAGCTGCTGGACAAAATTCCCATGCACGCACACGCCCTGCACATGTACTTTCTGGGAGGAGAAACTGAGGAAGGACAGGCATAGACTCTCTAGGAGGACCTGCAATTTCTTGAACAGCATAATATAAATACAGAGATGCCCAGTGACCTGCAGTCCTGACTGGCTGCAGTTCTGGGCCCTCGACCAGGCCTTATTCTCAACCTGCTGCACCCCCATTGCAGATCTGGGCCCTCAAAACAGCTCTGTCAGTGCCCCTCACTGCTTAACTAGAGCATGATGAGGGGCTCCTGGTAGACAGACAGGCCTGGATCCACACACAGCTCCGTTGATGTTACGTCAGTCCCGGGCTCCCCACTCCAGTTCTGCCAATCCAACTCCAGCTCCACCTGCAGGCGCCGGCCCCCCACTCATGCACAGAGCCCTGCTACTGATCCCCAGGCTAGACTTGCGATACCCTTTGCCTTTCCTGTTACCGGCTGCTCAGGTCAGATGCTGCCAATCATTCTGAATTATGGGATGAATCTGTGATGCGGGCTAATGTCATCCAGTTACTAGCATGGGGCTCCCAAACACACTTCTCCTAGGGCTTAAACATAAGAACAGCCATACTAGGTCAGACCACAGGTCCATCTAGCCCAGTATCGTGTCTTCTGACAGTGGCCAATGCCAGGTGCTCCATAGAGAATGAACAGAACAGGTAATCATCGAGTGATCCATCCTCTGTCACCCATTCCCAGATTCTGGCAAACAGAGGCCAGGAACACTATCCCTGCCCATCCTAGCAAATAGCCATTGATGGACCTATCCTCCATGAACTTATCTAGTTCTTTTTTGAACCCTGTTAAAGTCTTGGCCTTCACAACATCCTCTGGAAAGAGTTGCACAGGTTGACTGTGCGTTGTGTGAAGAAATACTTCCCTTTGTTTGTTTTACACCTGCTGCCTATTAATTTCATTTGGTGACTGTGATGGGGTGCCTGCCCTACACTGGGCTCTAAGGGGTTAATAGAGCCCTAGGAAGGCTGCGCAGGAGGCAGCCAATCAGAGAAGGGCTGAAGGGAGCAGTCAATCAGGGCCAAGGAGGCCTATATAAAAAGGGAGCTGCAGGGCACTGGAAGGCAGTTCTCTACTGGGAGCCCAGGGAGGAAGGACTATGTCTCTGGAGGGCTGAGAGAACTGCCAGCATCCTGGACAGAGCAGTGCTGCTAGCAGGGACCAGGGAAGCAAGTGACAGCTCCTGGTTGGCTGCTGGAGATTGCAGGCTGAAGCCCTGAGGCAAGAGCAAAGAGGCTGCTGAGGCCAGACAATTCACTGCAGTAGCCACTAAAGGAAGAGCCTGAACAGAGGACTGCAGGTCCCCTGGAAGGGGGGAGCACAGAGTGTGGCATGGCCGGAGGGCTGTGTCACTGAAGAGGATTCCGCGATCGATCCTTGGAGAGATGTGGGTCCTAGAGCAGGAGTTACGGCGGCAAGACACCACCTGAAGAGGATGCAGAGCTAATTCCCAAGATAGCCAGCAGGGGGCATCACAGTGGTGAGTCAACCCCATTACAGTGACGCCTAGTTCTTCTGTTATGAGAAGGAGTAAATAACACTTCCCTATTCACTTTCTCCACACCAGTCATGATTTTATCGACCTCTATCATATCCCCACTTAGTCGTCTCTTTTCCAAGTTGAAAGTCCCAGTCTTATTAATCTCTCCTCATACAGAAGCCACTCCATACCCCTGATCATGTGGTTGCCCTTTTCCAATTCCAATATATCTTTTTTGAGATGGGGCACCAAATCTGCATGCAGTATTCAAGATGTGGGCATACCATGGATTTATATAGTGGCAACATGATATTTTCTATCTTATTATCGATCCCTTTCTTCATGATTCCCAACATTCTGTTCGCTTTTTTGACTGCCGCTGCACATTGAGTGGATGTTTTCAGAGAACTATCCACAATGACTCCAAGATCTCTCTCTTGAGTGGTAACAGCTAAATTAGACCCCATCATTTTATATGTATAGTTGGGATTATGTTTTCCATTGTGCATTACTTTGCATTTATCAACACTGAATTTCGTCTGCCATTTTGTTGTCCAGTTACTCAGTTTTGTGAGATCCTTTTGTAGCTCTTTGCAGCCTGGGATTTAACTATCTTGAGTAGTTTTGTATCATCTGCAGTTTTTGCCACCGGACTCTTTACTCCTTTTTCCAGATCATTTATGAATATGTTGAATAGGACTGGTCCCAGCACAGACCCCTGGGGGACACCACTGTTTAGCTCTCTCCATTCGGAAAACTGACCATTTATTCCTACCCTTTGTTACCAATTCATGAGAGGACCTTCCTTCTTATCCCATGACAGCTTACTTTGCTTACGAGCCTTTGGTGAGGGACCTTGTCAAAGGCTTTCTAAAAATCTAAGTACACTTTATCCACATGCTTCTTGACCCCCTCAAAGAATTCTAGTAGATTGGTGAGGCATGATTTCCCTTTACAAATACCATGTTGACTCTTCCCCAACAAATTATGTTTTTCTATGTGTCTGACACCCAGTCCAGCCACACAGAACTAATGAAACCCAGTCCCGCTGTACAGAACTAATGCCACACTAGTTCACCCCCTGTCCCATCAGTCCCTGTTGGCACAAAGGAGGGCAATGAATCACACATCACGTTAGGGTTGCCAGCTTGGTAATATTAAAAACTGGACACTCCAGCAAGAGTCCTGGAAACTTCCCGAGGCCTCGCCCCTGCCCCACCTTTTCCCCCCAGCCTCTGCCCTGCCTCTTCCCCTGAAGCCTCACCCCCATCCACTCCGTTTCCTGCCTCCCTCCCCCTCCTTGTCACTTGCTGCTTTTCCCCTCCCATTCCTCCCCTGGTCAGGAGGGACTTGCCCGCGGAGCCAGGGCTGGAAGCTGCAGCCGCTGATGAAGGTAGGAGGAGGACCTGGCTGAGTAGGAACTGGCGCGGGTGATGACCTGGCACCTCCCCCCTGCCCCGCTTGTATGAAATGGACGTTGGGTATCCGGTTAGTAGATCTGACTGGACAATGTCAGCAACTGGACTTTCCGGTCAAAAACCTAGCACTTGACTACATCACGTGGGGTGGAAACTAGACATTGTTAAGAGTTAAGCCTGAGCTGCAAGCCGGATCCCCCCACACAGAGCCGGATCCGAGTTCAAAGGGGATGGATCGGAGGTACCAGTTTGGTACCAGATCTAACTGTGCCAATTTATAGCTTTTAAATAAAAATCCCAGTGCGGCTAGAACGGTCTAAGTATGTTATCGCAGTGACTCGTGGCTTCATACAGACATCAGCCAGGATCAAAGCCCACCACGCAAGCTGAAGAACTGTAGGCCTTGTAGTCTCTGGGCATGGTGCTGAGGGTAGCGTGTCTCTCTCTCACACGCACACCGTGTATTACACTCTGCTGTGGTTTTATTATAAGCCGTTTGGTCACAAAACCTGGCCCTCGTGGTTGTAAGCCCAGCAGAGCGGCCAAGGATCAATTGAGCCACGGAGAACCGACCTCCTCTTCTCCCCTTGGGTGTATTGGGTCAGGGGTGAGGCGCACGGGCTGGGCCAGTGATTGCAGGGATTCCACGTATCCTCCAGGGCCCAGGCCCAGCGGCAGGTGCTGCAGAAGGAGCTCGGTGCGCTCCACCGGCAGCTGCACCCCGCGGCCCGTCCAGCTGGGAGCCTGTGAATTTCCCCAAGTGAGGCATGGCCAGGAGGGGGTGGGCAGCTGTTGCAGAACACCCCCCCACCCCGCAGCTGGCTGCAGCCATAACTTTTTTGCTCTTGGAGGGAAACCCAGGCCACTGACATCAATGGGCTTTGAATCAGGCCCACGTGTCTGAGGTATGTCTACAAGGCAATTAGATACCCACGGGTGGCCCCTGCCAGCTGACTTGGGCTAAGGGGCTGTTTCATTGCAGTACAGACATTTGGGCTCAGGCTGGATCCAGCCCGAGCTCTGGGACCCTCACCCCTGGCAGGGTCCTAGACCCCGGGTGCCAGCCCAAGCCTGTGCGTCTACACTGCAATTAATCAGCCCCTTAGCCCAAGCACTTTAGCCTGAATCAACTGGCACGGGCCAGCTGTGGGTGTCTAAATGCAGCGTTAGATGTACCCTAACCTAAGGGACCAGTGAGTCAACAGTGTGTTGCCAAGAAGGCTAACGGCATTTTGGGCTGTATAAGTAGGGGCATTGCCAGCAGATCGAGGGACGTGATCATTCCCCTTTATTCAACATTGGTGAGGCCTCATCTGGAGTACTGTGTCCAGTTTGGGGCCCCACACTACAAGAAGGATGTGGAAAAATTGGAAAGAGTCCAGCGGAGGGCAACAAAAATGTTTAGGGAGCTGGAACACATGACTTATGAGGAGAGGCTGAGGGAACTGGGATTGTTTAATCATCGGCAGGGCCAGCTCCGTGAAAGAAGCAATCAAAGGCCAGACGGGAAGCCAGATTGTTGGATTGACCATAAAGTTAGGTGTGGAAAAGGCAATGCAGATAGCGGATGAATGGCTCTGGGTACTGGCAAAGGCCAGTCACTTTTAGTGCTCTGGTTCAAATCCAGCCTCGTGCCCACGCAGGGGAGAGTTCCACCTTTAGAGGCGGCCAAGCATTTCCCAGTGAAATGTTTTTTTCCATCAGAAAATGCCCATATGTCAACGCGGAAATTGTCCAGGGGTGTCCCAGTGCAGAGAAACCACATTGTCAGAGACTTGTCGCACCAACAGCGCCTGTGACCAACCATCTGCCAGGCAGCCTGCGGGTACAGCTCTCAAACCCAGATTTCCTCCTCTAATGCATGCAAAGTGGGGTCTGCACATGCCCCTCCCACTTGCCCCGTAAAACCCAGACTTAGTGAGTGCGATCATAGCTCCCCGTAACTGCAGTCAGCTGTTTTCTGTGAGTGAAAGATGCTCTCGGACGGGAGAGCTCTGTGGGTTTAGGGCTGGCGGGCCGAGGTGCAGACCCCATCTGTAGGTCTGCCAGCAGCCCCAGCTCCTCACACACACATTGGGAGCTGAGCATACACCAGCTGCACTGGGTCAAATCTGCACTGTCAGGTGGGGATGAACAGCCCTGTTTTACAGTGAGGGAAACTGAGGCACAGCCAGGTGAGCCAGCCTGGCTCAGGGTCACCCGGCAAATCAGTGGCAGAGCTGGGGCTAGAACCCAGAGCGTTCACCGAGCCCTTCTGACCCTTCACGCAGGTTTGGATTGAGTTTGGGAAGGGCTGACTGTCCTGGCACCAGAGCAGACAGACATGGCCGAGGGCACTAATTGGTTGACCTGTGATGGGCACCTCAGATCTGACAGCCTCTTCCTCTTACCTGCTGGGCCGCAGTATGAAGAGACAACAGCTTTACGGGCCTGGTCTATTGCCAGACAGACTCAGCCTTGTAAGCCCAGTTAGTTCAGGGGCCCTTTAATTCTGGATGGCACGAAGACGTGAGAGCAAGGAGTGCTCAGCACCTCTGGAGAATCAAGCGGTAAGTCCCACCCGTCTACCAAGCAGCATTTCTAAAGTGCCCATCACCCCAGCATCTGGGCATGGGACATCAATTAAGAATCCAAGTGAGATCTGTTCTGATGGAACAGCCATTTCCCTGCTCTTCTGGGTGCAGCCATCGCCTGCCGACACAAGGGTCTGCATTACATTGTGCCCAAGACAGGACAGGTACGTTTGGGTTACGTTGCTTCCACGGGAAAATAATTGGGGAAGACAACCTTTGCTTTCAGAGTCACTGACGTCAGAGACTGAAAAGACCCGTTGGGCCCATTCGCCTTTCCCCAGCCTAGTGGTGCAGCGCTGTTCCTTGCAAATGTATTCCCCAGGGCAGGGCTTTGTGCCAGGACGCATTAAACGTGGAGCCCTGGCATGTGCTTTCTGTGACGTTATAGGATTATTTTATACTAGCGGCGCAAGATTCATGCTTGGGACAGGAGCATTAGGATTTCTCATTGCTGGGGGCTGCGGCCACTAGATGGTGACAGATCGATCTAGTTAGCCATTGGGGTCAGATTTAAGGCGTAGATTTTACGCATGCTGGGGGCCGACACTTCTGACAACCTGACCCTCCTTTCGGTGTCCGAATGGGTGCCAACGTCTCTCGCAAAATCTCTCTCCAGTTGTGGGCAACTCGGTTATAATCACGCCAGCAGGTCAGACGTCCCAATCAGCAGGAGCTGCCTGGCACCCAGGGGTCAAATCCGTGCCAGGGCACTCTATGAGCGACAATGGCGCAGGATGGGAAGCTACTCCAGTGGCATTGCTAACTCAGAACCTTCCTCCCTCTCCCAGCGATCTGATCAGACTTGCAAATGCAAAGAGAGCGGCTGTTCAGGTGTGAGCCGCTCAGCGAGAGGGGACACAGTAAGCGCTTGCCTTGTTGGAGACACTATGAGAGAGCCACATATTGTGTAACCCTTCTGCCCATCTAAGTTGGCATCAACAAGGGCCGGGTTCTTTATCTAAGGGTTCAGTTTCAGTAACGCAATGCAAAACCGGCTCGAGCCCCCACCCAGTGACCTGGGACAATTACATACCACCCCCTGGGCGCCTCTCAGAGGCAATACTTCCCCTCTCGCAAGCACGGAGTCTGAGTGTAACAGAAAATGTTTAATAACATGAGATAAATGACCTCAGCATTAAATTGGAAAAAACACCGCAAACAGGATTCACAACACAAACCATGAGCAAAAGACCCACCCCAGCAAATTGGGCTGTGTCCTTTCCCTTTGGTTCTTGAATCCAGCAACCCCAAAATTACCCAGAGTCCCCAAAGTCCAACAACCCCAAAGTCTCTGTCCCTGGTCAATGCAGCCCCAGAGTAAAAGGGGGGCACGCAGGGTGTTAAGGGGCACCTTACGTGATCTGAGGCCGGCCGTCCTTCTCTCCGTGGGGTTCCGCTGCAGCCTTCACCACGAGCCAGTCCACTTCCTGCCATCCCACAAACTGCTCTGCTCTACAAGCTGCTCCGCTCACCGACCTGTGAGCCGCTCCAGCCGTCCCCGCAAACGGCTCCGCTCGCCGTTCCTTGGGTCACTCCAACCATCCCCACAAGGCTCCGCGCCACTCATCCAGCTGTCCCCGCAAACGGCTCCACTCGCCGTTCCTTGGGCTGCTCCAGCCATCCCCGCAAGGCTCCGCGCCGCTCGTCCAGCCGTCCCCGCAAACTGCTCCGCCAGCCACTTAGCAATATAGCTTCAGGCTCCCACGCTAGTTAACACAGCACTCAGTGATCTCAGCTCTTAATAACTTTAGCTCTTTAGTGTTTTCAGCTTATAGTAGGGGAGCCCCAGCGCTGGTGCACTATTGGCCCAAAGTGAATTCAGCTCAGCAGCCTGTAACCAGACTCCTAATGGAATCAAAGTTAGCTCTGACATTCAACAGTGGAGAGAGGAGATGGTCCAATTTGTATTTCAACCACTCAAACAAAACCCATACCATCCTCTCTCAATTCACTGGGAGGTGGAACCCATGCCCCTTGTCTAGTGAGTGCTACGTAGGTGATGGTGAGACACTCTGTCATAAAACAGTTTCATTGTCCTTGATTCAAATACTCAGGGTAACAACACTTTATTCCTCCTGCCCCAATAAGAGAGAAACTGGGGATCCCACCCCATCCAAGTAACCACTATCAATTGCTGTTGTCTCATGCCAGGCAGGTGGGTGTGCCTATGCAAACAAGATCAGCCCCTGGAGTTCTTTTCCACACTCGCCATCATTCACCACCAGATGTCAGGGTAGAGCTCATCCTGACTCTGCTTACATCTGCAACCTCTAGGCTGACTCCCAGCCGCAATTACGCACTGCTGTACTGAGGCTGCCGCACTTGAGGGGCAGCTCCCCAGATTAACTCTTTGGGGGCGGTGTCACAAGTCGACAGCCACCCAGAAGCATCATAGTAATCAGGAGGCTGCACACCACGGGCGATTGGAACTCTGCAGCAATGGAAGGGAAAACTCTCAGATCCTCCTGCCGCACAGCTGCAGTTAAAGGAGAATCTCCTTCAGCCACTAACAGTACGGAGCTGTGGCACACAGTGGCCAGTTCTGATTCCATCCAGTAGAGGATGTGTACACACACACACACACTCTGCCAGTTTGCTAGAGTACATGCATCTGCCTAAGTGGTCATTTGGCTAGGGGACTGGAAAATGTCCCTGTTATAACTTGCGGATACAGAACAGTTCACCAGCCAGGACAATGTTATCCTCTGGGTTACATTAGGATCAGCTAGTATTGCCAGGCTAGCTCAGATCAGGGGCCTGCCTAGTATCGTGTCTCTTGACAGCACACAGCCAGCTGATTGCAACCCTGACGTAGGCAGATATGGGATGACCGAAGGGGGAATTCCTTCCTGGGCTACAGTCCTTCTGGCAAGGAGTTCCATGGGCTAACTGTGCATTGGGTTAAAAAGTGTTTCCTTTTATCGGTCTTAAATTTGGGGAACAAATGGGTGGCTGTGGATGAACTAGTGTCCCAGCATAGAGAGGCTAAGAACAGCTGGCCCACAGCACCTGGACTACCCAGTCACCTGAGATATGCCCCCTCCGGGCAAGTGCTGCAGCAGGCCATTGTGGGGGAAGCCGGCCCCGCTGCTGCCTAGACCACCCATGCCTTCAATGTCCACAGCTCTCGAACTCCCACCGCTCAACACAAAACGGGGGTGGGCAATGCAGCTCCTGTGGTGGGGTGCACTTCCTCCCCCCTCGAGAGGAAGGATGGTCCCGGGGCCGGGGTCCTAGGCGGAGAGGTGGGTTCAGTCTCCTGTTCTGCCACAGGCTTCCTGCATGACCTTGGGCACGTCCCTTAGCCTCTGTGTGCTCTGGTTCCGCCTTGCCATGGGGATGAGCACCGGGAAGCTACATACGTTCCCGACGGGGAGGTGCTCGGATGCACTGAGAGGGTGAGAGCTGGAGCAGGTCCCTTGGAGGACAAGACTAGCACTTACACTGGTGAAGGAAGATGGGTAGAGTCATGCAGAGAGGGGCCATGGCGTTCTGGCTCCTCCGGGTGCACAGCCCGCTGGTCCTGGGGCACAGACTCTGCTGAAACAATGTCCTGCAAGAGCTGGGGACCCTCCGGCCGGAGTTTTCCCTGGCAGGCTCGGAGCGCGGCATGGGAAGCGGGCTGGCAGGGTGCCAGCGTATCAGCGGAAACATCTGGAGGTAGCGAGAGAGCTGTGCACACAAACACTGCTGCCTCCTTCCTGGCCCTGACACCCCTGGCTGGTGCCCATCACAGCTCTGCGCTGCAGGGGAAGGAGATGGGCGCCCTCAGGGACCACCCACGCCCTTCCTTCCTGTGCACTCGGCCAGAGCTCAGAGCCCACGGCAGCACATACAGGGTACCAGCGCCTACAGGGCACAGCCAAGTGAGGCTTCAGCATGGGCAGATGGGAGGGGGGTGAAGGAGACGGGCTGATGAAAACTGTCGCTTCACCCAAGCATAACACAACCAAGCTTTGCCAGCTACCCACTGCCCCCTGCAACACTGACAATTCACCTTCCCCCAGCCGGCAGCATGCCCAGCTATTCCACACCCCAGCACCCGGCTCTGCCAACGTCCCTTCCCCCAGCCGGCAGCACGCGCAGCTATTCCGCACCCCAGCACCCGGCTCCGCCAACGCGCCTTCCCCCAGCCGGCAGCACGCGCAGCTATTCCACACCCCAGCACCCGGCTCTGCCAACGCCCCTTCCCCCAGCCGGCAGCATGCGCAGCTATTCCACACCCCTGCACCCGGCTCTGCCAATGCACCTCGATCCTGGCTTTCAGCACCCCTTGCTTCTCTACTCCTGGGGAGGAATCCCAACCACACGGAAGTCACTGATTTCAATGGAGCCGGGATTCAACCCCTGGAGGCAACAGCAGAGCCCTGTTAAGTGATTCCACTTCCCGCACCCACCTTCGGCACCCCCTGCTGTCCCAGTCTAGCCCCCACCCACGTCTCACTTTTAGAGCAGCTTTGCCTGATTTGTGACTAAGACATCGGAGGGATAAACACCAGGGAGGGAGAAGAGTTATTGGAGTGAAGGGCCAATGTGGACACAAGAACCAATGGCTATAAATGGCCGTCCACGAGTTTAGGCTTGAAATGAGATGAAGGTTTCTAGCCCTCGGAGGAGTGAAGCTCTGTAACAGCCCCCCAAGGGGAGCAGTGGGGCAAATAGTCTGACTGGGTTCAAGACTGAGCTTGGTAAGTTTGTGGAGGGGAGGGTACGATGGGACTGCCTACAACGGCATATGGCCCGTCCGCAACTCTTATTAGCAAATATCTCCAGTGGCCGGAGATGGGGCACTAGCTGGGGAGGGCTCTGAGTTCTACAGAGCATTCTCTCCCAGTTCTCTGGCTGGTGGGTCCTGCCCACACGCTTAGGGTCTAACTCAGGGGACCCCAACACGGTGCCCGTGGGTATCATGGCGCCCACCAGGGCATCCATGTATGCCCGCCTACTGGCCGCCGGACAAGGAGCTGCCGAAATGCCGCCTAGAAGTGGCAACGTCAAGAAGTGCTACCACCGAAATCCCGCTGAATTTCGGCGGGATTGCGGCGGTGATGCCTCTTGATGACGCTCCTTCACGGCGGCATTTCGGCGGCGACGCCGCTTGACGTTGCTGCTTCACAGCAGCATTTCGGCATCTGCTAGTCCGGCGGCCACAGTCCTCAGTGGCTAGTCATCCGGTGCCCACCCCATGGAAAAGGTTGGGGACCACTGGTCTAACTGATTGCCACATTTGCCCCCCAGGTCAGATTGGCAGAGACCCTGGGTAGTTTTCGCCTTCCTCTGCAGCATGGGGCACAAGTCAAATGCCTGCGATGTGCAGGAGGTCAGACTAGATGATCACGATGGTCCCTTCTGGCCTTAACCTCTCCGTGTAACTCCCGGCCTGGAGTAACGAAGTGTCAGGTCCGAGCTCACCTCTGCTAAACCCTGCGCTCTGGGCTCCCCCACACATCTAGGGAGCAGCGTGGCAGCTCTCAGGACTAGAGATGGGCCCAACTGCCCCAGGGTTCCAGGGGTTGGATCCAGGCAGGGGCTGTGAGGATCCCGGGTGGGTGTCTTGGTTCAGCCCATTGCAGATATACGGGGCGTACAGCACTGGGGTTTGTGTAGGATCCCATTGCAGCCAGCACCTTTACTGCACCTGCCACGTGGCCACTGCACCCCGGGGAACAGAACCATTTCTCTGGCTTTGCAGGACAGTCACCGTGGAAATTGATCTGACTGAGCAGGGAGCCTCCAACTGTCCTGCCAACCAGCAGCAGCTCCAGCCTGAGTCACTGGCTGCACACGCTCACTGCTGCACGGGGGCTAAGCTACCTCACCACGAGGCCAGTGTGCCCAGCCTGTAGGCAGCCGGGGAGCAAGGAGAAACGCTCAGGGAACCCTGGCAGGGGCACTGATGGCATGAAGCAGACGGGTGTTGAGTGCCCCCCACCCCAACGGCAGAAGCATTTTGGCCTGTCCATGCCTGGCTGTGGTTGCCTCAGTGCATTGTGGGACTCTTGGCGCACTGGTCGTTTTGTTCTGCGTTTGTACAGCCCCTAGCACCATGGGGTCCTGGCCCGTGACTGGCACTCCGAGGCGCTATGGAAACCCACATAAATCATCATCATCTACTGTTTGAGTGGCAGCAGCCTGGCCTTGTGTTCCTGCTGCCTCTCTGAAACCCGCTCCTCATGCTCCACTTCCACTCCTCATAGTGCTACCAGGAAGAGAGGCCTTTAGGTCATTTCCACATGCACTGCATTGGGGACAACCAGCCAGCAGGGCCATCTGCAAAGATTGTGGCTTCTGGTCAGACTAGGGGGAGACACTGGGGTAGACTGCACTGGCTCAGTTGACCCAAGCCCATGACCTTTGCAATCAGCTGCTGCAACCGGTGCTTGGCAAACTAGCTGGACTGGGGCTGTGTCTCTTATAGGTGTGTGTACAGCTCCGAGCACAACAGGAGGCTGATCCTGCATGGGGCCCTCTGGCCTCTACGCCAATATCAGGGAGTTAACACTTTGTTTGCCGATGCTTGGCTAGGCCCTCCACACCACTAACAGAGATATTAATGTGACTAGGCCTATGCAAAAAAAAAAAGTCAGATTGCGGGGAAAATAGATGGTTGTATTTTTCTCAGCTCCACCCACAAAATAAGCTCCTCCCACATGAGATGCCACTCACAGGAGATTGCTTCTGTTCACAATATGATCACAGGTGTTGTGGGGGCTCGGCTCCCCCTCTCTGCGGTGCAAATAAAGCCACAGACTCCGCTGCGCTCCTCCATGGTGAAGCTCACATGCCCCATTGAGATTGGCTCCCTTCTGGGGAGGGGGAGGGGTCTTGAAGGCCCTGCTGCGCTCTGATAGGCCCTTTAGGCTAGACTCTTTCCTGATTGGAGGATGGAAAAAAGTGACAGTATCTCCCGAGCCCAGTCACTCATGGCTCCAGAACGAACTGATACTCACAGTAAATTGTGCAGACAGATCGCCATGAAAGAACCCTTCCCCCACTTGATGAGCAGTGAGATAGTTCATATTTGACATGTTAACTCTGTGCTCATCAGGTATCTGAACTAGCCCTATCGAGATGAATGGGGCAGTTCACACCTCTCCGAGTTACGGTTTCAGGCTCTTTGCAAATGCAAGTAGACGTCACTGCATCAGTTGCCGGGGTCACATTTTCCAGGCTATCCCAGCAGCCGTAACAGCTGGAGATTTACTTTCTTTACAAAATGAAAGCTTAGTTCCTGGAGAATAAGGTGCTGCTATACTGATCTGTACCAGCTGAATCTTAGGCCTGAAAACCTACCGAGTTCAGAGTTTGACCCAAAAAGGATGAAAAGCCAGATGCTTCCTAGTGCCCCTGCAGCTGGCTCATGCATGCTGGAGTCAAAGCAGGTGCCCATCCCTCCTGCTTTCTGCCCACACACCAAATGCAGGATGGGAAGGGAAATATTGGGACCAATTAATCTCTTAATCACCAGGCATCCCAAAGAGGAACCCAACCCGGCTTCCTGGAGCGGCAGTGAGTGAAATGAACAGAGAGGTTTGGAGCCAAGTGGCCATCCATAGTGCATGGGGAACAGGAGCAAAGAGATTAAGTGTCTTATCTTTGCTACAGAGCAAGTAGGACAGTTTTTTGCCACCAGCGATTTATTTCCCCTGCCAAAACATAAAATCCCTCCACCCCATCAGCTGTTCACAGGGAGGCTCTCTGGAGCCTGAGGGGTTATTTGCTCTGCCTTAGAGGAACGGCATGGGGATGACAAGAGTTACATTCTTTGCTGGTTGTATAAACAGTTTGCACACAAACCTTAAGCCCATCGCAGAGCCAAGTTCTCTTGGGTGGATGGTTTGGAATGTCCCACAATCCCCCTCCTGCTCAGCAAATAACCCTGCAGTGTCACGTTCACTCGGCAAGAGTCCTCACGATGAACCACTACAACAGCCAACGTGACGGGCCGGGCCAAACCGGCCCTGGGGGCAAGGCCATTGACTCCAGTGGAGTTCCACCAACAGCCGGGAGATAAATTTGGCCCACACTGACTCGCTGGCCTGCACTTTGGCTCTGGTTCAGAACTCCTCCCCCCGTGTTCAGAACTGCCCAGGGACACAGGCTAATGGGCACACGTGTACCATGAATGGCCCCAGAGCCAGAAGTCCTCAATGTCGCCGCAGGAGGGTGACAGCATGTCAGAGGCAGCGTGGCCTAGTGAGCAGAGTTGAGACCTGTGAGTTAAGAGAGCTGCATTCTGTTCTGACCGCTGGGGGGCCTTGGATGAATTGCTTCCGCCTCTCTGCCTCAGTTTCCCCATCTGTAAAATGGGGAGAGTGCTTTCAGACTGGGGGCTGGGGGTTGAGGGGGGGTTGGGAAAGTTTAATCTGTTATTGTTTGCAAAACATGTTGAGATCCTTACATGGGAGGTGCTCTGTGGGGTTCCCTCACCTTCCTGTGAAGTATCAGCTATGGGAACCAGAATCACCTTCCTGTGAAGTATCGGCTATGGGAACCAGAATGGATGGCCCACTGGGCCAAGGTGCTGAGGCAAACCCTGCGATCCTCTCCTATGTTTACAAGGGGTACAGTGAGTCCGTCTGATGGGGCGATGAGAGAGCGGGACATTGTGGACCTGGCAATGACAAAGCTGAGGAGAGAGTCCAAGCCGTCACTGGGGCTGAGAGGCAGAATCAAACAACTCTGAGGAGCTGGGAGTCAGCTGGCTGAGATTGACAACACCTGGACACTTTTAACAGTACTGCCAACTTCCAACCAAACTACACCCAGCTCCAGCCCCAACCCCTTTGCCAACACACACCTCTGGACAAACATCTGTCGGGGAAGGGCTAGGTTTACTTGGTCCTGCCTCAGTGCGGGGGCGGGGGGAAGGGGGTGAGATGACCTCTTGAGGTCCCATCCAGTCCTACCTTTCTATGATTCAATGAAACTCAAGACGGAACCAAAAACGCCACCGGGTATTTAAACCATCAAGTACAGAGCATGCATGATTTTCCTAAGGAGAAGACAGGCTAATAATACTTACATTTCTGAGCCCTTTCTAACATGAAATCTACCACATTAACCAACCATGAAAATGCAAAGCATTTGTGAGTTGCAGAAGGAACAAAAATAACTTTACAAACAACGCTTTACAAACCACGTGATGGAGCCGCAAGTCAACTGGGGTTAGAACAAGACAGCCGGGGAAAAGGTTTCACACCAAAATAATGAAACAGGCCAAACACAGAGAAGGATTTTTGGTTGGTTGGTTGGTTGGTTGGTTGGTTGGTTGAAAAGGCAAAGAACTGTTTGGCCAGAACAATGTTGTTTTTCCCTCCGTCAGTGAAATGGCGTTGTGGCAAAATGATGAGGGGAAAATGACTGGCTAAAATGCAATCGTACAGTTTGGGTGCATTGTGTCAGGTGGCCGCTGAGTGCTCAGCAGAGAATATCCAGCTGTTATTGGAAGCGTCCAGAGGGGAATTAGAAAAATAACAACTGGTTTTTAGTAAGAGAAATTAAGGTGATTCAGTGAGTAAACGAGCAGCACGTCCAGTTTCTTTAAAACCCCAGCTCGCTGACGTGACATGCTGTGATAAATGAAAGGGGGGCGGGGGAGCTCCCTTTGATGGACACCCAGCCAGCCAGTTAGCTATAGAATCCCTTTTAGTAGCTGTTCTCTACTTGCTTGTGTGACGAACTGGGACTGTTCTTAATGTGGTCTTTGAATGCTGAGTGGGGAGTGTTGGCTGGGAAGGCAGGGGAGGTTGGCTAGGACGGTCTGCATTGGGGGATGGGAGACTGGCCTTGAGAGACGCTACCTCAGTATGTAACATGAGAACCCAGGAAGGGGTTAGAGGCCAGGTGACACCTTTGCCCGGGAAACTGAACAAAGGCTGTGGGAGGGGTGGCTAAAGGGAGAGTTTCAGGAGCTGGCAGGTGGAATGGCTGGGAGGCAGACAGGGCTCTGACCTCGCAAGGGGGCTGGGGTGCCCTGGGACCCCAAGATGGACCTAACTAGGGGGGATCCTGTTGTCTGTGCCTGCAAGACCTGTCTTGGACTGTGTTCCTGTCATCTAAATAAACTAGGGTTACCATACGTCTGGTTTTTCCCGGACATGTCCTGTTTTTCGGCAATCAAACCCTCGTCCGGGGGGAATTGCCGAAAAGCCAAAGATGTCCGGGAAAATGCCGGCTGGGCACTTCCCCTCCCACGGCTGCTCTGCTCCGCTCCTCCCCTCTCAGACTTTAAGAGCCGAACTGCCCGAGCCAGCGCTACTGGCTTCGGGCAGCCCCCCTGCCTCCGGACCCCGAGCCGCTGGCCAGGCACTTCTCCTCCCCGGCTCCAACTGCTCTGCTCCGGCAGCTGGGGTCCGGAGGCAGGGGGGGCTGCCCGAAGCCAGTAGCGCTGGCTCGGGCAGTTCGGCTCTTAAAGTCTGAGAGGGGAGGAGCGGAGCAGCTCAGCTGGAGCCCGGGAAGGGAAGTGCCTGGCCCGCGGCTCGGGGTCCGGAGGCAGGGGGGGGCTGCCCGAAGCCGGTAGCTCTCGGGCAGCCCGGCTCTTAAAACAGAGCCGAAGAGGAGCAGAGCCTCCAGCCGCGGCGGCTCTGCTCCTCCCCGACTCTTCGGCTCTGTTTAAGAGCCGGGCTGCCCAAGCGCTACCGGCTTCGGGCAGCCCCCGTGCCTCCGGACCTTGCGCCGCCAGAGCCCGGGAGGGGAAGTGCCCAGCTGGGGGCGCAGGGTCCGGAGGCATAGGGGCTGCCCAAAGTCCGAGCGCTACCGGCTTCACGGTTTGCCGGGCAGCCCCCAGACCCTGCGCCCCCGGCTGGGCGCTTCCCCTCCTGGGCTCCAGCTGCGCTGGGGAAGCGCCGGCCGGGGGCACAGGGTCTTGGGGCTGCCCGGCAAACCGTGAAGCCGGTAGCGCTGGGTCAGCCCTTTCCCCGTGGCTGGGAGTGGGAGGGAGGAGGGGGCGGAGTTAGGGTGGGAATGAGCGGAGTTGGGGCGGGGCTAGGGGTGGGGGAATGGGCGGGGCCAGGGCCCGTGGAGGGTCCTCTTTTTTTATTTATTAGATATGGTAACCCTAAATAAACCTTCTGCTTTACTGGCTGGCTGAGAGTCATGGTGAATCGCAGGAAGCCAGGGGTGCAGGGCCTTGTGTCCCCCCACACTCCATGACAGCTTATAAAGGGTTAAAAAGTTTCCTTGCATAGGTAAAAGGAAGGGAGTGGGCACCTGACCAAAAAAGCCAATGGGAAGGCTAGAACTTTTTAAAATGGGGGAAATAATGTCCCCTTTGTCTGTCTGTTAATGTTCTCTGGAGAGAGAGAACAGAGCAGCGATACTGTAAAAAGCTTTGGGCTGGGTATGAAAAATCATCAGCTCATACCTAGAAACTACTCATATGAAACCCCAGCTATGTAAGTATATCAGGGAATGTCTAGGAAGACACAATTAGGTTTATCTCTTTGTTTTTCGTTATGGCTTGTGGACTCCTCTGTGCTAACCCCAGGTGCTTTTGTTTTGCTTGTAACCTTTAAGCTGGACCTCGTGAACTATTCTTGATGCTTAATCCTTGTATTTGCTCTTTTTAAATCTAGCAATAGCCTGAGTTCCCAGATGTATTTTCTTTCTTTTTTGTTTTAATAAAATTTACCTGTTTTAAGAACAGGATTTTTGTGCCCTAAGAGGTTTGTACACATGTTGTTTAATTAGCTGGTGGCAACAGCTGATTTCCTTTGTTTTTCTTTCTCAGCTCTTCCTCGGAGGGTGTGTGTGAAAGGGCTTGAGGGTACCCCACAGGAAGAATTCCCAAGTGCGCCTTCCTAGGTTCTCAAAGGGGTTTTTGCACTTGGGTGGGGGCAGCATCTACCACTCCAAGGTCAGAGAGAAACTGTAACCTTGGGACTTTTAATACCAGCCTGGAGTGGCCAGTACTAATTGTTAGAATCCTTGCAGGCCCCCACCTTCCGCACTCGAAGTGCCAGAGCAGGGAATCAGTCTTGACACATGCAGTGATCAGAACAAGTTTTCATTGGCTGATTTATGGGGCGAGTGGGAACTTGACACCTAGCAACCACAGAAAATTAGTGCCATCCCAGTGTGGAATTTGCATCTCCAGCCCAGCAGCACCCACAGTTCTTGCCCTCCTCGGAGCTGGGCTTCCAGCGCATGGCTTTTCTCTTGTGAAAAGGCTCTGTGAGATAGAGGCCTTGGAAGGACCAAGAGGCAAAGCCACTCACCATTTTGAGTTTGTCACATTTTGTTTAGAGCTACAGAATTCAGAGATTTTTAAGGCCAGGAAGGACAATTAGACCATTTTGTCGGCCCTCCTGTATAGCACAGGCCAGAGAAATTCACCCAGTTATCCCTGTATTGAAGCCCAGTAAATTGTGTGGATGGGTCCAATTTTCATGGAAAATTAACAGAACAATTTTCCAGGGAAAATAAGACAGTTTTATTTATTTTTCTCACCACAAACAAGCTTCTTTCTGAGTGGGAAATAGGTCCGTGGTATAAGCAA
Organism: Malaclemys terrapin pileata; assembly: GCF_027887155.1. NCBI lineage: Eukaryota > Metazoa > Chordata > Testudines > Emydidae > Malaclemys > Malaclemys terrapin. The sequence goes on from NC_071505.1 coordinate 344,307,404, forward strand.
TGTTTTGTCTTTCCATTAGATATGTGTATGGCTTCCACTAACATAGGATTTGAGCACCTGGCAGTCTTTAGTGTATTTATCCTCACAACACTCCTGTGAGGTAGGGACGTGCTATTCCATTTTTACAGATGGGCAACTGAGGCCCAGAGAGGCTAAGTGACTTGGCCAAGGTCAGACAGGAAGTCTGTGGCGGAGCAGGGAACTGAACCCTGGCCTCCCAAGTCTCGAATCACAACATCGTCACTCTCCTCTGTGACTTTAATGCTGCTGCTGATAATCTGAGTGGAGCATGGAAAAACATGATCGGACTTGTTACCCCGGAGACCTTAAACAGCAATGGCGAAGGCCTTTTGCCGTTGGGTGGTTCTCACGAGCTGTCATTATGAACATCTGCTTTCCCAGGAAGCGAATTCACCAATTTATTTGGTCGAGCAATGACAGTCAAACAAGGAAGATGACTGATGATATTATCATCTCCCGGAGCTGGAAATCGTCCATCAGCAACTGCAGAACTTAGCGGTCTGCCGAACTCAGTAACATCAACCACAAATTAGTCTCTGCGATTTTCCATCTCGGACTAAAAAGCGCAGGCCAAGTGACAGTTGGGTTTCCAAAAGTCGAGTATTCTAACCTAAAAATGGATTGCTTTCAAAATTGCTGTGCAGTCTGAGATCCTGCCTGAGCATCCGGATGCTGAGTCCGCATGGGCAGACGTCAGGACCTGGATAATCATTGCCACCGTGACGGTCATTGGGCCAGAAAATGAGCAAAGAAGCCCTGGATCTCTGAGTCACCCGGCTCGCTTGAGAGGTGGTATGGTCATGTGTCGTAAGCTAAATGGAGCTCACAATAACATACTGACCACAAAGCTTTCGTGGAAGCGAAAGCTATCGCACTTGAGGACGTTTCTGCAAGGAACGACGTCACTTCCTTATGTAAACATTTGCACGACCATGCTGACAACAAAGATCATTCACTCGGCATGGCCGACTCCACTTGCGGTCAGCTAATCAATACAGAAGCCAGATGCGTGGCACACTGGAGTGGCCATTCCAGCCAGGTGCTAACTGCAGCCCCAATGTCTTTGGACCCTGACATTAAAGGCACTGCCCCGAGTTGACCCATTCTACACAAATTCCTCCTGCTGAATTAACTAGCGACGAAAGCCACAGAGCCACAAAGACGCTTAAGGGAAATGATGCAGCTGGAATCTGTGAAATTCCTGCAGAGGTGTTAAAAAGCTCTGGCCCAGCTATTCCATCGTGACTGCAGACAGCGTTCAGTATCTTTTGGAGAACAGAGTCAGTCCGATCTGACCGGGAGAAAGGCCTGTTTTCCCTCTTGGGAAACACAAAGGCAGCAAATGAGACTGTTGTTTCTATCGTGCCCTTACTCTTCTATCTGGCCCGGGAACAATTTAGCTTCCGTCTTGTTGCCCGGAGCAGCTGATATCTTAAGGAACAAGAGAAGACCAAACAAGCCGGCTTCCCTCCTGCCTGTTCCACGGTGGAACAATTTTTACAGTACACCAGCATATTGAGAAGGCCTGAGAATTCAAGCTCCCCGTTCGCATTACAGTGGTGGATATCCAGGCAGCACTTGGCTCTGTTGACAGGGAATCGCTCTGGCTGATCTTGAAACTTACAGGCCTCACCGACAAGTCTGGTAGAAGGGTCCGTTTCTTGTCTGATAACTGCTCCAGTCACGTTCTTGTGAATGGGAAAAGCACCGCCTTCTTCCGAGTGAGGTCAGGACAAGGATGCGTCACTGCCCAGAACTCTTCAGTGCCATCCCAGACTACGCGCTTGACCAGAGACCAGTAAACAATTTCTGGCACATGCCTGGATGATAAGAACGTCACTTACGTTGATTTTGCCAACAATGTGGGGCTGGCTGTCGAATCAATAGGTGAACTGATTGCAGCACTTAAAGCCCTAGAAAGTTCAATGGCAAAAGTTGGCCCGAAAATTAACAGGGGTAAAACCAAAATTCTTCCGGGCAGGAACTTTGAACCCGCTGCAGCCTCTAGCATCTTAGCGGGTGACCGTCCAGTCGAGATTGTCAGTGATTTCACCTACCCTGGTTCTGCTGTAGATAACATGGGAGACAAAAGTGTCCTCAGTCATGGGGCATTTCAACAAGAATATCTTTTGCAAATCATAGCTCCTTCTACATAGCGAGAGAAAGCTGAGGCTATCCAATGCTTTGGTGGTCGGTATCCTGACCTATGGGACAGAAACATGGCCTCTCGCTGTCAAGATTAAAGAGAAGTAGGACGTCTTTCAGATGAAGTACAGATGCTCCCCAACTTACGCAATCGTTCCATTCCGGAAAGCCTTGCGTAACCCGAATTTTACGTAAGTTGGAAATGTATATTGTGCAAGCATAAAAAACAAACAATTACAACAAAAATATTGTATTTACCTTAATCCTATTGTTATCCTGGCACACTGAAGGCTGCATTTTGGTGGTGGATGACAATGGGCTTAGTTTGTAGATGAGGAAGGAGAGGAGGAGACAGGCATGATTTGAATGAAATAATAGGGTGAAATAACACGAGACTGAGGCCTGGTCTAACCTGCGGGGGGGGGGGGAGGGGGAGGAGGATTGACCTAAGATACTCAACTTCAGCTAGGAGAATAGCGTAGCTGAAGTTGATGTATCTTAGGTCGACTTACCTCGCGTCCTCGTGGCGCGGGACCGACTGCCGCCACTCCGTCGATTCTGCTTTCGCCTCTCACCGCGGTGGAGCACAGGAGTCGACGGCAGAGCGATCGGGGATCGATTTATCGCGTCTACACGAGTTTCGCAACTCGAAAACTTTATTTATGCCTTATGGAACTTCTTGCGTCAGGTCGAATTTGCGTAAGTCGGGTCTTGCGTAACCCGGGGAGCGTCTGTATTTCCAAATGATCGAAAACATCAAGTGACTGGAATTCAAGCTGAACGAAGAGCTCCGTTTTCTAACGAAATAGGTCCCGCGCTCTCAAACTGAGGTGCGGCTTGGGCTGGCGCTCGGGCTCTGAAGCCCGCCCCACTCCCTAGGTGACAGAGGCTGAGCCGCCCAGTCTAGGTCTATTCCGCTATTTTCAGCGGGGTAGCATGAGCCCCCCTCGACCTGGGCTGGGAGGCTCGCTGCCGCGGGCCGTGCACATGGACCCTGAGAGCTCCAGCGACATTCCACAGTGCAGTAGCCCTCCCTTGCCCACTCACATCAGGCCGGGATAGATTTCACTCTCCCAGACAGCTAGCTGGGCCCTCATCTAGCGCCACGTAATGACAGGACAGCAGAAATGGAGATCACAGGGCGGTGAGACTCCAACTAGCCCCTGCTCGACCGGATAAGGGAGGAGCTCTGAGTTTTCCTGGCGTGAGAGCAGGGTCACGCTCCAGGCCAGCTTTCCGCCTTCCTCCTTCCCCAGCAGGAGAACTCACCCCCCCCCCCAAAACTCAAACTCAGCCTTGAGCTTGTTTTTCCCCCACAGATTTGGAAGGAACATGGTTTAACTGTTGTGTGGCATTTCTGAATTTCTAACAGCCCTTTGCCTTTCTGCAGCACCTCCCCCACACCCCACGAGGCCCATGGCGCTTGACAAATGTGAACAAACCAAGCTTCACCGACACACACACACAGCCTCTGAGGTAGAGAAGGCTCATTACCCCTGTTTTCTGAATGGGGAAACTGAGGCACAGTACCGTCTTACACCGCATCACTGGCAGAGCCCTGACTAGCTCTCTGACCGCCTGAGTCCCAAGCGGGTGCCAGGCCTACAAGGCTATCTGGCCCTCACACCTGCCTTTACTCTTCTCCCTCCCCCTCCGGCTCTTCCAAGTTCTGCCCAGGGCCCAAAACGAAATCACTGAAATACCAGCCCAATTTCCTACCCAACCAGGCAAAGCTGAGGAAAGAGCCACCGAAGCCCAGCTAAAGCCACCTTTATAAAGGCCCTCCGAGGGCAAGCAGGTCAGGGCAGCCCAAGGCTGGGCACGGGCCCTGTGAGCAAAGCAGGCCGCGGAACGCCTCTTTACTGGAGCTGCCGGACTTGGACAGACCCTGGGGTTCTCTCTGGCTCCCACACAGAATATCACCAGTGCCGGCGGCTTACTGGCCCCGCACAATCTCCCTACAGAGGGAGATGCTGTGGGAGAGGCTACTGCCTAGACTGCAGAGGAGACGTTAACTGTAAGGATGATCATGCAGCCCCTCTGAAAGGCACCCCCAGCCCCACCGCAGGCAGAGGGCAGCAGCCAGCCAGCCCCCAGTGAGAGCAGGAGGGGACCCGCTGGCAACCCCCCAACGCTAACTAACAGCAACGTGGAACCTTTCCTGTCCATGGAGGACGGGACGCGGGGCTACGGTGGTTATGCTTGTGTGCGTGGCCATGGATTCGCTTGGTAGTTTAATGAGCTCATTAGGCACACGTCCGGGGATGCGCCGCGTTAACGAGCAACTTATTTAGCGGCGGATAATTGAGTGGGGCTTGTTTGATCTTTGTTGGGAAGATTGATGAGTAGTTCAGTTCTGCCCGTGGCTGGGATATTAAAGCAATGCCATCGATTTCCTTTGAACGCTGAAGGGAGGCGTGAATTCCGCTCACTCTCGGGTAATGGCCTTCGCTGGCAGAGCCAACCGGTGCTGAGCAATTCGCTAGCTCTGTGGGGCAGCGACATGGTGGGGAACCTACCCTGTGGACACCCAAAGATCACTCAGCACCCATGTCCCCAGTCCCAGTCCGGTGCTGACAGCTCATAAGTGCTGACTCTGGGGGTGCCCCGGGGCTCAAGCACCCACCAAAAAAAATAAAAAATAAGGGATGCTCAGCACCCAAAGGGCTGGATTAATCTTTGGTGGGCCCCCCGCTCTGCTCACACTCTGCCCTGAGGCCCCGCCCCTGCTCAACCTCTTCCCCCGAGGCCCCGCCCCTGCTCAGTCTCTTCCCTCTGAGGCTCCGCCCCGAGGCCCCACCCCACTCAGCCTCTTCCCCCTGAGGCCCCGCCCACCGCTCACCTGTGGGCAGGGGGTGGAGAGGAGCACTCACCGGCAAAACCAAAAGTCAGCGCCTGTGCGATTGTTGCACCGGCTCCATGGGGGAGCCCCATTGAGCTGACGCCGAGACCGAGCTGTGGGCAGGGGACGAATGTGGGCACTGCGGGGACGTGGGTTAGAGAACATGTAGGGTGGGGCGGAGGTCGCAGCTGGCATGACCCAGAAAACCCAGAGAGCCATCGCCACCTAACAGCAGCACTCACCGTGATCTGGGGTCGCCTCACCGCGGGTTTAACCCTTACTTGGCCAGACTCAGTTCAGCCTGGCTGAAGACTGGAAGCTGGGCTGGGGCCCTTTGTGGGGGGGAGAGGAACCATGCAGGGGGCAGCCAGAAGCTTGGGCAGCTCGCAGGGGGCAGGTTGCTTGTCGTGGGATTGGGGGGAGGTTCTGGCAGTGGAGAGGGTTCAGGAGAAATTGGAACTACCCAGAAAATGGGGGAGGGAGGATGTAACAGCCACCGGGGCTGGAATCTGGGCGGGAGCCCCTTGCAAACGGTGCTAGGGGAGTTTGATCATCCCACGCGGAATCTCTTCCCCGGCTGCGCCCGCTGCAGAACTGTAGCACGCCAGTGACCACGACTAGCGCATGGTGGGCCCCCCATTGCCCCAGTGGTGCCCCAGCACCCACTTTGCAGTACGGACAAGGCAGGTTCCCAAGCCCCAGATGGAGAACTCCTGTGGCAGAGAGATAGAGGTTATTCAGCAACCCCCATCCCCCACCCGCCCTCTCCAGCACTGCACTGTATTGTACACTCCCAAACACAGGTGCCCCAGCTTAACACAGCCATTCCTCTCTGAAAGGCGGCTCAGTGCGGGGTACGTGGCCAGCCAGGTCTTTAATCACAGATTAAACTTCACCCCGGTAACATGACAGTGGATTAATATGGCAGAAATTGCCCGGCTCCCCCACCACTCAGCGTAATGAGGCAGGAAAACAACCTGGCGCGTGCATGTGGGCGACTGACGTCTCAGTTACCCCATCACATAGGCCCTGTGCCAGAGCCCTACAACCTCTGGTGAGATCCGCCAGCCCTGCCGTATTGATGTTCCCACCGCAGCCCTGAGGCAGGAGCCCGAGCATATCGCTGGGTGAACGTCAGCGAAAAGGAGCATCACAAGTCGCTCGCTGCACAAGCCGGGGTGGGCATTGCAGAGGGCTGTAAGGCAGCGTAGAAGCACCAATCGCTCACACTGGCAGCATGGGGGAGGGAGGAAGTCCAGGGACAGGTGATGGATGGATCCGTGTATCTAAGACAGGCCTGCTGCCCCTGCAGTCTGGCAATAGAAACAGGGCCAAGTCTCGGAGCTCTCATCCGGATCCAAACGTCCCCGGATTTCCGATCGGGGTTTTGGTTCAGCCCGTTAGACACCAGGGCCAGCTGCCAGTTTCAGCTCTGGATTTTGAGCTTCCTGACCTCACAAGCACAAGGCAATTCTTAGACCGAGATGGGCTGTTTTTCTAAGAGCTCGGCTCTAGTTCAAACCGGAATTAATGCAGGGAAGCTCTCTGGCCTGTGTGACACAGGAGGTCAGACAGATCCGTGGAATATCTGAATCCAAGCCGGGATCTGAAGGAGGACTCGGCCGCGGCGTTCTGGAAGTTGCCAGGGAGTTTTCCCACGGTTTAAACAGCAGCATAGGAGAAAGCACAAAGATTCTTGTGGGAGAAGCAGATGATCTAGGGTGGCATCGCAGGGGCAGTAAACACAGGGGTCAACTGCGTGATAAGACACTGGGGTGGATATGTGACGTGGGGACAGATGGAGAAGGGCTTTGAAAGTGAGAACAAGTGTGTGTGTGTGTGTGTGAGAGAGAGAGAGAGTGTGCGAGAGATGCCATGGAGAAGGCACCCAGGGGCTGTGCAATGATATAGTGCCACCGCTTGGGGAGGGATGGGTGAAACCTCAGAAAGGTCCAGAAGCAGGACACATCCCTTTGGGCTGTGGGCCAGGCTCATCTCTCTGCAAAGCAGGAATTCTTGTGCTATTTCCACTCCCTCATTATGACTGGGACTTTGCATTTCTGGGGCAAAATGTTCCCCCCTTTGCCCCCCAACGTAACTGATTTCTCCCCTTTGTAACCTAACTCAGGACTGGGTCAACCTGAGGACTGTCCTGAGGGTCTTCTATGATATGTGGAATCACAGTCCTCCTTAAACAGGAGGCGTTCATCAAATCACAACACTACAACCACCAACACACTTCCACTCAGCTCATGTTCCAGCTTGGTCTCCTTTGTCTACCAGGAACTCTATATAGCACATGGAGACATCTAGTGGCTGAACTGTAGACTGCAAGGAAACATGCTGCAGCGACTGTGAAATGATTCCATTGGACACACCCCATAACACGTGTATGTAATGATGCCCCTGAGCTGCCTACGGGGATTATTCTTGGGGCCTCAGGTGCTGAATGCATGAGCCTCTATGGGTCCTTTAGCCAGACGGCTGGGGAAGGAAATCTCACGGGGCGCAGCAGCTTGATCCTCACAATTAAAAGGGACGTGCTTGCACCAGCCTTTGCCAGGTCTCCATCAGTACCACTGGGGAGGGGGACGGAACAAGCAAGCTGGGTTCCACACCTTGCAGGATCCAGGCCTGCCAGTTCCCAGCCCAGGTCCTATCTGAGCCTTAGTGAAAACAAAGCAGGCCAGGGCTGGAAACGCTGCCTCATTGTCAATGACTTTCCTTGGCTGGGGTACAGCAAGCACATGTGCTGGGGGAGGATCGGGGGATGCTTGTTTAGAGAAGCTGCAAATAATTAGGTGACATGTTTGAGTGTTTACTGCGCCGGCCTGGCCGCATGAGCAGGAGAAGCCTCCTGCCTCGCTGTTTACTCCTTTGGAGATGCTGCCGTCAGTTCCAGGACAGAGCTTCGGAGCACGGGTGGCAGATGGTTTAAAGACATATCACCTCAGAGCAGATACCAAGAGGGCAGCGGTGAGACAAGTGTCCCACACAATGCCCCTGCCTTGTGGGGAAGAGACGGCCAGGCTCCGGGCTGCACGGGTACTAGTTGTGACGGGGGCTGCTGAGATATGGAAACGGCTCCACAACATGGTTCACACTGGCCTTGCCACAGCTGCCCGATGGGAATGATCTTGGACTGAAGCTGAAGCAGCAATGTAGAGGTAAAAGGCTCCTTTCTCCCTTTACCAGTACCCATAACAACACCTAGCTCTTATCATCAACCCTGTTTTACAAGTGGGAAAACTGAGACACAGAGCAGCTGAGTGATCTGCCCCATGTGGCACACACAGAGGCCAGGGTGAATCAGGGACTTGAACCCATGTCTGCTGACTCCTGCGCCTTTGGCCCAGCCACTGGACCATCCTTCCTCCCCTACACCTGTGGAAACTCAGCAAAAACATACCTGCCCCTAAACTGCTCCCCTTCTCCATACACACTGTTCCATGTCCTGTGAAACACAAGCCAGCATGGCTGGGGTTCTTTCCCTTTCACGACTGTGCACCAGGATCCCCTGGGATATCAGCACTGCTCTGAGAACGGAGGGTGTTAGTTAACTTGGTCTCCCGTATACTGGCTTTGCAGAACACAAAATAGTGTAGGTCCTACTTAAACAAGGGCTATTTTATTTCACAGTGATAGAATTGTGGGTAAAAACAAAAACATGAAATACAAAACATGCAAAGGCAATTCCCATCAGTAACAACGTGTAACTAACCAGAGGAATGACTTAGCTAGGGACATGACAGGTTTCTAGATCACTTGGGAGTCCTTAAATCAAGACCAGATGTCTTTCTAAAAGAGATCCTTAGGCTTGGAAGGATTAGATTATTATCAGTAAATGTCGGCAAACGTTGATTTCACCAAACACACACAAACCGAGGGGAAACGTATTTCCACCAATCATCGAAATGTGCAGCTAGGCCAAGGAAGAAAAATGCTGCTTGAGAACTTCTTAGCGTCTGATTGAAGGATATCGACTTTGTATATTTTGACATGTGATGCTGACAATTTGTGTTTTTAACGTTTATGAAGCGTTACAATTTTACACGTCATTAAATAATTATTGTCTGACTTCCCCTCGCCTGCAATGTCTGACCCTCCCCTACTTCCCCACAACTGGGAAAATGTAAAAATCCATTATTTTTTTAAAAGCTTAAAACGAAACATCGATTTGATCAGCATAAATTACATAAAAAACAAACTGAATGAAGCCAAGCCCGCTCATAGGCATTTAGAAACAGGGTGCAGCATAGCGCCCTCTAGTGCACGCTGCCAGCTGTCACCGGAAGTGGGTTAGAGAAAGACGCGGAGATGGGCAGTGTTCAGACACTGAATCTGGTTGCATCCATCCTGTCACTGAGGTAATTATTAAATCAAAGCATTTCACTGAGAGCCGAGACGTCCTGCTTCTGCGTGGGACCCTCCTCTGAAATCATTAAGAACCTTAATTGTACGGCGCACTTGGGGGATATGCCACGCTTCTGTAGACATGGAGGTCTGGATAACTGGGGGGCCAGTTTTCGGACCTTTTACCCATGGGGTTTGTTAAATCCACCTTCAATTTAGGCACTGGTCCTGCAATAAGCTCCCTGCTCCCACTGGAGTCTTTTCACATAGGATCTCACTCCAGGATCGGGGCCTTAGTTTGTAAGATCTAAGGGTAGATTGTTTCCGCTGTGTGTCTGTACAATACATAGCACAATGGCACCCCGGGGTACAGGGCCGGCTCCAGGCTTTTTGCCGCCCCAAGCAGCAACAACAACAAAAAAAGCCACAATCGCGATCTGCGGCACTTCGGCTCTACCGCCGCTGCTTCAGTCTTCGGCGGCTGGTCCTTTGCTCCGAGAAGGAGTGAGGGACCCACTGCCGAATTGCCGCCGAAGAGCCGGACGTGCCGCCCCTCTCCGTTGGCCGCCCCAAGCACCTGCTCGCTGGGCTGGTGCCTGGAGCCGACCCTGCCGGGGTATGATACAGTGGTCCAGGGAACCCCTCAGAATTTAAGGCCGGAGGGAACAATTACAATAGTCTACCTTGCCCTTCAGCATCAGAGAGCCAGAGATCTCCCCCTAGTCATTCCCGCACTGAGCCCTAAGCAGTTAGTTCCTCGTCCAACCCAGCTCCTGATCTCAACAGCTGGGGGTGCTACAGACTCACTCGGCTGGAGCAGAATTTAAGAGCCATGTTTCAGGCTTGCAGATTTTAGCAGGTGATCTACAAGTGTGACGCTCTCAGGGCAGCCCTAGCGTTCAAAGGGTTAACTCGGGCGTTTGGAAATCCAGGAACTTCTCCATGTGGGATAGATTATGGACATGTCAAATATTGGTTAAGCATTTGCTTCTTAAGGGCTCCCACCACCGGTCAGGTTTCATAACTAAGCAAATCCAGGGCCATGCTCCTTTGAAATGACATTCCCAGGCACACCTGTGCCTTGTAATTTAGGGAACCATCAAGACCAAAACATGAATTACGCTGCCCCGAATCAACAGAACCCTCCAGGGTCTGGCTGCTTTATCATTTCCATGCTTGTTCTCTGCAGGATACAGGCTGATTTTAATCATGGACATTTTAATACTCCTCAAAGCTAAAAAAAAAAAAAAAAGATTCCAAGGGATTTGATGCCAAAACTTTGCACATTAGAGGAAACGCACCCTGAAAATTAAAGGAAAAAGAGAGAGCGAGAGAGATTTGTCGATTTAATCCAATCCTAGCCGGCCTGTCAGGCATGCAGGAAGAGAAAGAAGCTGTGCGTGGGCGGGTCTAACATAATATCACTTCTCCCCGCGCTGTTATTCCTGCTGGCTGAGGCTGGGCAGTAGTAACAGCGGTTTCCTGGCAAATATCTCGGTAAGGCTTGCTTTGCCGCTCTCCTGCCAACGACCGGCATCTCCAAACCCACCCAGAGGAGAGATCTCTCAGGCATCGTTCATCCAGTCACGTTACAAATGTTAATTAAGTCTCAAATCCCACCCGGGAGGTTAGGTCAGGGTTAATATTCCTATTATGCTGGTAGGGAAACTGAGGCATGGATTATTTAGGAAGGAAATCCAATAGGTGGTGTGCTCTTTTGACAATCCCAGCCTAAGTGACTTGCCAAGATCACACAGCGAGTCACTGGCGGAGGCGGGAATAGAGCCCCGGAGTCCTGACTTGTGACCCAGTGCTCTGTGTAGACCCCAGACGGCACAATAGGACAGAGGAAACACCGTGGTGCAAATCGGGCGATATGGCGTGGTACGTCGTACCAGGAAGATATTTATAGCCGTAGGTACCGGAAAGACAGGAGGAGAAGAATGTGGGGAGGGCTGTGGTGCATTGGCAGAGCTGGTACAGCACATCCCCAAGCCACCACTTTGCTTGGCAATCACCATCACCACCCACACACACACACACATACACACCGAATGCTGCTAAGGCAGAATCCACAGCCACCGCAGGGCGCACCACGGCCTGCAAGCTCCATTCCAGGCTGCTTGACGCCAGACCCTCCAAGTCCCTCTCTCTGTTCTCATATCAAATCCGCTTCCCAGGGTGGGCTCACACACAAGCTGCTGCGTTTGTATGGTGTTCTCAGCACAGACCCTCCCCAGAGCGTCAAACCGAGCTCTCGCCGGTGAAAGAGTTAGCCGGAGAATGGGGCAGGAAATCAGAGGGTCTGCCAGGGTGTCCCATCTGACTCCACAAGCACCTATTGCTTTCCAGGGGCCCGAAGCAGCAGCCTGCATGTGCCTGTGGATGCGCACCCATGCACGTGTGATTGTATGTACGTGACGGGGGGAGTCTGGTAGGATATGTCGAATTTGTAATCTAGTCGTGTGTGTGTGTGTGAGTGTGTGAGAGAGAGAGAGAGCGCATCTACAACACATGAAATTGTATGTACATGATGGGGATTTGTGTGGTGGAATGTCAGTTTCCTTATCTATTCTTCTCTGATCGTATGTACATGATGGGGGGAAGCATGGACGGACATGTCAATTTCACGATCTGCTCCTGGGCGTGCGAGCACCCACCGGAGCGGAGACTGGGGAGAGAGGCCGTGTGTCCGGTTCACTCCTGTGTTGCTGCTGTGTTGGCGTTTGACTGATCCCTGGGGTCCTCTAGACATGAGATCGGCAGCCAGAGGCACCCGACGCTCAGCCATGGGCAGCGATTACCAAAGCCAGTTTGCAGGCAGCCAGCCTCAAGGACCGGCTGCAGGAAGCACCTCCCTTCTTCTTGGGCCTGGGGCAAGGGTTATTCAGGCAGGGGTGAGGAGGAAACCCGGTGACTATGGGTGTGCAAAGCGCTAGCACAAGGCCTGAGGGCTAAGCAAGGCTGCAGTGGCACCTGGGCTTTGATTTCTCCATGCAGGACTCAAAGTGAGGCAGGATTTCAGTGGGCCCTAAATTGTAATTTCCCCCTATCATGATTGCTGCTGCCTTCCCATCTCTGCCCGCCCCAGTCCACCCCAAACACAGCTGGGCCAATCCCCTCCTACTGCCATCACGGTCTCTATGCTGACTTCCCTTTGCTGTCTGCACTACACTGAGCCTTTAAATCACGGAGAAACAACAAGAAAGAACGAAAGTCAAGTCTCCAGGAGAGAGCGCAGAGTGAGAGAGAGAGAGTGTGTGTGTGTGTGTGTAGGGGCTCAGAGAATGAGAAAACCAGTCACACGCCTTCTGCACACAGGCAGAGGGCTTAGAAATGTAAAGGCGCCGTGTGCAGAAAACAAATAGTCCAGTGGGGATGAGCACCCCAGATATTTATCAGATCCGTTCATAGTTTGCTGTACTCTCTGCTGGGACGGTATAAAGAGACCCGTTGCACTTTCTGGCTCACCTGCTCCTAGCACACAGCTGCTCTGCTCAGGTGCAGAGGAGATTTGGGCTGGGATTCCCAGGGGAGTCTACCGGTTGAAAGTCAATGGGAGTGAAAATGCCAGCTCAGGGTGTAGGTTACATACCAGCTGCTGGCCGTGAAACACTCCCTGCAACAGGAGTGAAACTGGAACTTGTGAGCTACCCCTGAGCAGGGACTTGGGGATCTTAGCTGTGTGGGGAGAGCGTTTCTCACCCCGGACGAGCTGTGAATTGCATATGAAGAGAACAGTGTAATTAAAGAGGCGCTGTGGAGCCGCTTGGCGGTGTCAGCTGGCAGCTCAGAGACCCAGCTGAAAGGAAAGCAGCGTGGGCAGACAGTTCTCCACATGTGGCCAGGCAAGTCGCACCTCCGCTAAGGCACAGCCCCATCCCTGGGGAGGCATTTACAGGGCCCCCTCACCCAGTGTGTTTTTCTTCACAGCCCCTTGGGAGGCAGGGTGGTGTCCCCACCCCTGTAGCCTAGATGGGGAACTGAGGCACAGGCAGCATAGGCCGCTTGACAAAGATATCAAGGGGCCTGCAAAGAGGGGGGATTTTCCCAAGCCCTTCAGCCCCGCTAGCCACCTGGCCCTCAGCAACTTGCCCAGGGTCATGCAGGGCGTCTGTGGCAGAGATGGGGATTGAACGCTGGTCTCCCAAGTCCCAGGCTGGCCCCATAACTGGGCCAGACTTCCACGCTGTGGGCAGCAGGGAAACCAGGGCTCTGGCTCTCTTGTCTCACAGACAGACCGGGCAGATCTCAGGGGCTGCATGAGCTCTGTGGGCTCTCCCTGTGGGCAGGGATGGGCCTGCTGCTGAGTGCCCTCATTGAACTGTCTGAGAGGACTGAGCAGGGATGAAACCTGCCGTGTCCTAGGAAAAGCCAATCCGTTTCTCTACAAGTTGCTCCTGACGTCTCAGGCTGGACAGGGCCCCTCTAGAAATGCCGGGGACGTTTGCTCCTCTAGGGTTCTAGGCATAGGCTCCGACTCCGGGGGTGCTCCGCCCCCTGTTCCAGCTCACCTCCTCCTCCCCTGAGCACGCCGCCGAGTCCTGCTTCTCCCCCCTCCCTCCCAGCACTTGTACTGCGAAACATTTGCGCCTATTCATTTCATTGGGTGACCTCTGGTTCTTGTGTTATGTGAAGGGGTAAATAACATTTCCCTATTCACTGTCTCCACCCCACTCATTATTTTATAGACCTCAATCATATCCCCCCTTAGTGGTCTCTTTTCCAAAAATACACACACACACACACTGGGTGGAGAACCCCCCCACCCCACCCCACACACTAGGTACAGCTCTGCCCCCCCCACACACACACTGGGTACAGCTCCGTGCCCCACAACACACTGGGAACAGCGCCACCCCCACCCCCCCACACACACACGGGGTACAGCGCCACCCCCACCCCCCCACACACACACTGGGTACAGTGCTACCCCCACCCCACATACACACACTGGGTACAGCTCCGCCCCCCCACCCTCCACACACTGGGTACAGCGCAGCCCCCCCATACACATACACTGGGTACAGCGCCGCCCCCCCACACACACACTGGGAACAGCTCCGCACCTCCCTACACACACACAGGATACAGCTCCGCCCCCTACGCACCCCACACACACACTGGGTACAGTGCTGCCCCCAGCCCACATACACACACTGGGTACAGTGCTGCTCCCACACACACACACACACACTGGGTACAGCTCCGTGCCCCCCCCCACACACACTGGGAACAGCTCTGCCCCCCCACACACACACTGGGAACAGCTCCGCCCCCCCCCACATACTGGGTACAGCGCCACCCCCCCCACGCACACTGGGTACAGCTCCACCCCCACCATCCCTACACACACTGGGTACAGCTCCGCACCCCCCCCCCACACACACACACTGTGTACAGCACCGCCCCCCCACATACACACACTGGGTACAGTGCTGCCCCCACCCCACATGCACACACTGGGTACAGCTCTGCCTCCTACCCACCCCCCCACACACTGGGTACAGTGCCGCCCCCCCCCACATACACTGAGTACAGTGCTGCTCCCACACACACACACACACACTGGGTACAGCGCCTCCGCCCCCCCACAAATGGGTACGGCGTCGGCCCCACCCTACAAACACACTGGATATGGCATCACCCCACATACACACACACACACACACACTGGGTACAGTGCCACTCCCCCCCACACAATAGGTACAGCACTGCCCCCCACACACACACACACTGGGTACAGCACCCCCCCTCCGCACACACACACACTGGGTACAGCGCCTCCGCCCCCCCACAAATGGGTACGGCGTCGGCCCCACCCTACAAACACACTGGATATGGCATCACCCCACATACACACACTGGGTACAGTGCCCCCCCTTCGCGCGCACACACACACACACACACACACACGAAACGGCACCCACACACACTGGTATAGCATCACCCTGCATACACACTGGGTACGGCGCTCCCTCCCCCACACATACACACACACACACAGAGACAGGATACGGCACCCCCCCACCACCACATACAAACACACACACTGGGTACTACGGTGCCCCCACACACACACACTGGGTACAGCACCCCCATCCCCTGCACACGCGCATCCTAACACCCACCCCTCCTTGTGTGTGGTCGTGGAAGGGGTTACGACAGACATCCCAGCCTGACTGGCCCAGCACAGACACGAATCAGCTACATCAGGGCAGAGGAAGCCCAGCTGCCGAGGCGGGATGGAAGGGGAGTGAGATGGTCCCTTAAGTACCTTGGGCATAAATGATTCAGTCCACAGAGTAGTGCCGCAGGGAGAGAGGCAGGGTGCACCAGGCCTACAGGCAGCAGAGTTTGGTTCTTCTCAGCACAATAACCTCCGTGACTCGGTTTCCCCAGGTGCGATGGCACTTTCCTCACAGGGGAGGGGATGGTTGGGCAGCTGAACTTGTCCCAGCGGAGGACAGAGACAAGCCAGCTGAGCTGAGTTGCCTTGGAGGAACATATGGGAAGAGACGGTCCCTTAAGTACCTGGGGCCTAAATTATTAATCACACACAGCGGTGCAGAAGGGGGATCCCGGTGAAAGGGAAACCTCAGGAGAGGAATCCTGCTTAGTCCCTTAGCTCAGTGACTACAAAGCATCAGGCTGGACAGCCTTAACCCTTTCCCTGCCATGGTTGGATGGGGTGTGTGTATTTGTGTACGTATGCACACAGGCATCCTAAAGTTGCACGGCAGGGCTGGCCACAGGGGCTGGCCCTGTGTTATCAAAGGTTTTAAGAGCAACGCAACCATCTGATCTCACACAAGGTTCTTGACTCACGGGAGTTTTTCAGAGTTCGTGTCCTTCTCATTGCTGACTAGTTCTTCCAGTTCCTGGAAACAGATACCGCTATCCATAGTGTGTGTGTGCGCGCGCGCATCCAGGCCGGTACCAACGCCCTCTGCTGGATGGACTCACAACTGCTCCAGTGTGTGTCTTAGGCCCTATACTGCTAACAGCGAAAGGAGAGTCTCCAGTCTACCCCTTTTTATTTCAAGCACAAAGGGGGGAACTTTCAAAGGCACTTCCATTTGTGGCTTGAAAATCTCCCTCAGGCTCAACTTTAGGATCCAGTCTGACAGTTTCTCAGTTGCATCAACTAACACTTCTGTCAGGTCGGTAGAGTCACACCAGCAGAACTGCTCTCGGGGCCTGGCACAAGGTCCTCTCGTGTTTATAAGAGCACCGAGCACAATGGGGCTCTGGCCCAAGACTGAGCCTCCTACGTGCTATCGCAATACAAATAAATAACAGTGCGACGTATGGTAGCAAGGAAACGCTGTTGGACTGCACTCCCCAGACAGGCAGCTCTGGGCTTAGAAATCAGGGAATTCAATATGAAAGACAGTTAGCAGCAAAATCCAAACAATAAATAGATTTAAAACCCCAACAACATGTCTGTGCAAGATGCCACAAAGGGAATCCAGTTCGTTTAGCTCAGCAGTTCTCAATTTGGGGGTCAGGACCCCTCAGGGGGTTGCAAGGTTATTACATGGGGGGTTGCGAGCTGTCTGCCTCCACCCCAAACCCCGCTTTGCCTCCAGCATTTATAATGCTGTTAAATATATAAAAAAAGTATTTTTCATTTATAAGGGGGGGCGCACTCAGAGGCTCGCTCTGGGAAAGGGGTCACCGGTACAAAAGTTCGAGAACCACTGGCTTAGCTAATGACGGTAGCAAGGCCAGATTTTTAAAGGGATTCAAGCACTCAAAGACCTTTACAATTCCAGCATTTGGTCCCTTCTCCTGTCTTTGGGCCAGTCACTAGAGGAGAGAATCATTCGTGTACTACAGTTCGCTCCTGTATTATCAGAGTACAGTTGTGTCCCTCTCTGCCTCTTGAGTCTGTACTGAACCAACGGTCCCACCTGGCTTTAGGGGGTGCCCTCTTTCACAAGATTCAGCTGGATGGTCTCTTTCTTTTCCCACACTGTTGTGTAGTGTTGCTGTGAGCCGTTAACCAGCTGCCACAATCCCACCCCAGAAGTGGCTGCATTTCAGTTATGAGTAAAACAACAGGTGCATTTTAGTTATGGGTGAATCAATTTTTATGTATATAGAATAATCCACTGAGGGAAAGGGGCTTGAAACCGTAAGCTGGATCTAATTTTTGTGACAGGCCTACCTCCTAAAGCCTATGCACTCTGAGATGAGGACCCTATTGTACACATACATAGTAAGAGACAGTTCCTATTCTAGAGCTTGCAAGGGGTGGGTGGGGAAAAGGGAGGATTCTTATCTGCATTTTGCAGGTGGGGAAACTGAGGCACAGAGCGGCGCAGTGTCCAAGGTCATAGAGGGAGTCTATGGTAAAGCCACAAATTGAACTAACAGCTCCTAAGTCCCAGAGCAGTGTCTTAGCCACTAGACCATGCTCCCTGGAGGAGGAGGGGCAGCTCTGGGAGGGGATTTTGAAACATGCCCCCCAATCCAAACCTATGAGCATCAGGTTCGGCGTGGGAAGCGGCAACACAGTTCAAGTTGCCCAGGGCTGATAGCCGTCCCCAGGAGACTCTCCCCAGCACCGACTCCACCCACCTACTACAAGCCCCCTGGCCAGCGCCGGGTGCCCCAGAGGGAATGAACAGACCCGGTAATTATCAAGTGATCCATCCCCTGCCGCCCGTTCCCAACTTCTGGCAAAACTAACTAGGTAACGCTGCACATGCTACTGAATGGTTTCAGAGTAGCAGCCGGGTTAGTCTGTATCCGCAAAAAGAACAGGAGGACTTGTGCACCTTAGAGACTAACACATTTATTAGAGCATAAGCTTTCGTGGACTACAGCCCACTTCTTCGGATGCATGTGCATCCGAAGAAGTGGGCTGTAGTCCACGAAAGCCAATGCTACTGAATGAGACTCATGGCTCATCCCCACTGCAACATTGCCGAGCAGGCCAGCTGCACCAGCCATGAACGGGGAGTGGGGGGTGACCATGAATCCCCCTCCCCAAAGGGACCCCGCCTTAGTGCCGCCCTGCGAGCTCCCCAACCCCAAAGCAGGCCAGCCAATTGCAGGGACAGCGTCGTGTTCATCTGCGCTCAGTGACCGGGCCATGAATCTAAACGTGGCCTGGAGCCAACCAGCCCTGATCCCCTTTGTTTTGTGTTCTGGAGAGCCCAGGGGGGAAATTGACTACGATTCGCTTCCATAGACCCCCCCACAGCAGCGGTGCAATCCCTGACTCAACAGCCCTGCTCCCCCAGGCAAGAGACCAGCAGGGGCTTGGCTCCGAAAGGAAATCAACATGCACAAGGATTCCTCAGCAGCCCACACTGCCCTGGACTGGGTCCAGGCAAAGCCAGACCTGAAAAGGGAAAATGCCTCCAGTTGGGAAATGCAGCCCCCCCCAAAAATGGGACCACCCCGCAACTGCCCCAGCAGGTCAACAACCCCAGCAAACAGCCCGGGAGAATCCGGGAGCTGCTCACTGCAAAGCCGCCACCTCTCTATTCAGCTCTTCCCCGGGGAACCAGGCCGGGGGGGGCGAACCACCCGCTTGGGAAAAGTCCCGTTTTTCAAGCCTCCGCTGTCTCATCTCCCAGGGGCGGGAGCTGCAGCGCTCCGGTCGACCAACGCGACGGACGCCGGGCACCCCTGGCTAGCGGCAGCTGGCTACCGAGAGCGAGAGCCCGGGATAATGGGTGATTCATTGGGCTATTAAAGTGCATTAGGTGGAGAACGCCTCATCGGAGAGCGCATTGCTCGGAGTCTGCTTTCTCTCTCCTGTGCCATTAAATACCACACACTGCTCTGCACACAAAGCAAATGCCTAGACCCCCCCCCCTCCCCGGCCCCGCCACCTCCAAAAAAAACCCTAGTGGATGGAAATGCAGCGGGATTAGCAGGCTGAGCGACAGCGCCTTAGCGGTGTCAACGGTCCAGCAAACATCCTAATAATGCAAGAGGCAGAATCCCCATCCGCAGCAGAACAACCCACATTGTCAACAGAGATATTAACCAACCTGGTTCCTTTGTCTCCCATGGCCCAGCCACTTGTCGGGGAAGGAGCGGAGAGGTGTGGAAAATCACTAGCTGTTAACGTGGAGCCGAGGAAGCGGTCTCTTTAGGCAGGAGCGGCTTCTCGTGCGCTCCCCCGCACAGACACACAGAGCCCGGCTGCAGGCGAGGCGGAGAGCTCCGCGGGGCTGTCGCCTTCCTCCGTGGCTAATAACAACAAGGCGGCTGGGCGTGTGTCCGTCCGGCTCTGAAGTGCCTTTGTTTCTGGAGCTCACCGAATGGAGCAAGCCCAGCTGTTGTGCACGGATGTAAAACCAGCCATGAGATTAGGGGCACGGGCGGAAATCCGAGGCACAGGGACACACACACACACACAGCGGATCCCTTAGAGGGAGGTTGCTCTCAGACACGGCTGCTCCATCTCTCCCACTGACAGCTTCCCCTCTTGCTTCTATGGCGAGAGATCCACCCTCGCTCGGCTCTGAGCAACACTGCCTCCTCCTCCAGCCTTGCACAGCTCAGGACTGAGCCGTGCACAGCTACTGCAGCCAGTGTGGTGACAGGCTCAGGCAATCATCATCATCCTCCCCTCTCCGACTGCCCGGAGCTGCATGAGAGCAGGGGGCTGGCTCTGTTTGTGGCCTGTGAACTCCAGAGTGTGTGCGCGCTCGGGAGCTGGCCACGCAGGGGAGTTTGAGTCTCCTAGAAATGCTCTGTGACCCTTCTCTTTCTGATGCCAAACAGCTGGGTTTGGGCAGAACCCCTCCCACTCTGGCTGCTTGGCTTGCAAGACAATGCACAACCGGCCTCACTGCCCCCGGAACTCACCCCGATCAGCCTCTTATTCACAACCATCTTCCACTAGGGCACATTGCATCTGAAGGGCTTTACTGACGAGAGAGACTGGAATTGCTCCCCCTCAGCTGAAATGCAGCCACCTCTGGAGTGGAACATGGCTACCGCAGAACACGGCCTCCCAGTGCTTAGCAAAGTTCTGTGCCTGGGGAAAGTAGGTGCCTTGTAACCAGCACTGGCTTCTAATTTGGGTGCAGGTCGGAGCTCCCCTCATGCTTCGGGTGCACATCCAAGCTTCAGTCACGCCATACTAGAATGTACATGAACCCAGCGTGTGTCACATCCCCCTCTAGTGAGAACAACCTACCATTGCTGCCAGCGGACGGAGTTACTCCTTTAACACAAGCAGCAGATGTCAGCGGTGTGGTGTTTAAGGGCCTGGGTTTAAACCCTCCTGATGACCCCTGGCATTTGCACAGGTGAGCAGAGATGCTAGAGCTACTGCCCCTCACGCCCCCTGCTGGCCTGACAGCCTGTTTATTCACTTACTAGGCACGGGCGGGGTAGGCGGAATGGGGAAGCCTTGGTGGGTATGGATGCAGCCACATGAGCCCATTAGATAAGCTTCAAACCATACAGTGACGCGTGATGGACCACATCTGAACAGAACACGCTCAATGCGCCTTTAGGAGACAATGGAAAAGAGGAGGGACTAGGTCATCCAGTCTGGCCTCCTGTATATAAACCCAAGAACCCAAATTAGCAACCAACGTATTACAGCCTACAGGAGACCGGACTATGCCATAGGCAGAGAACAGGAGGCTCCAAGGTGCACCAAGGCCCCTGCCGGGGTGGGCAAATGATTAAATGAGACATACCCAGATGATAGCGAGTGACCTGCACCCACATGCTGCAGAGGAAGGAGAAAAAAACACCCCCAAAGGTCAGTGCCCATGTGACCAGGGGGGAAATTCCTTCCCGACCCCACACAGGACGATCAACTAGACCCTGAGCACATCGCAAAGAACCAGCCAGGGAAGCACCAGAGAGCGAGAATGCTCAGTGACCCCACTCACCCCATCCAGAGCCTCTTCAAACCATATGGTTGCCTCAAGAGATGCAAAAACGAGCTTTGTGCACATGTAAGAGCACCCCGAATCCAGTGCCTGGTATTACAGTAGCACCTAGAGGCCGTAGCTGAGATCCGGGTGCCACTGGTTAGACTGTCCTCTCCACAGAGAACTTACAACCCAAATGGACAGAAGGCAGAAGAAAGGAAAAAGAAATACCCCCATTGTACAGCTGGCGATCCCAGGGACAGAGACGCAGGGAGTTGTCCAAGGTCACACAGAGAGTTGGTGGCAGAGGTGAGGATTGGGACCCAGAACTCCTGGGTCGCACTCTGTGATGTGCAGAGTTAAAGGGCTGGGGATATGAGGAGGAGGAAGATGGAAAGAAACAGGCAACCGTTTGTTTCAGGACATGAGCCTCACACAAGCTTCTCCAGGGTGTAGGGAGCAGGGGACGTCGTCGTAGCGAATTCTGTTTGTTTGCAAATCTCGTTGCTGTTGCGGTTTGTCCCCTCTTGATTCTCTCCCATGAGGTCACTGACGTTCTAGGTCTCGCTTTAATTCTTGAAAAAGACAGCAGTGGCCCAGTCCAGAAAACTGCTAGCCCAGCGTGAAGAGCTGCTCTCCAATGAATACAAGGCTATTTGTGTAGCTGAGTGGTTAGCTAAAGTCAGAGGATTCAGGGACGGGGCCACTTGATCCTTCCCACAGGCAGGAGACAATCTCCATTTCTGAGGCAGATGCCCAAGCTATTCAAATATCCTGAGCTTGACTCTCCTCAGCTCCCTGCGGTTCTCTTCCCACAGATGTTTATTTTCTGCACAAATGTGAGTACCAAACATTTTAGGCTGAAAACCCCAAATATTTCAGTTTCCCAGGTCTGACTACATCACCCATGATGCACCTCAGTCTCCCTTCTTGCAGAGGAGAGGCATTGCATCATGGGAGTCCCTGGCTCTGAGGCATGATGGGCAATATAGCCCAGCTGACAGAAGAACCACAGCTCCCATGAAAGACAATTTTCAGCCAGGCCTAGTTACAATGATACAACAATTGGGGATAGGCTCTGTCATTTACTATGGGTTTGTGCAGTGCCTAGCGCACAATGGAGCCCTTGACCTGGCTGAGGCCTATAAGAGGTACACTGTTATTAATCAGGTGTGAGCAGAGAACCAGCCCTTACCCAGCTGCGTGTGTATGAGTTATCTGGGAACCCTTTACAGTAATATCAATAATCTCTTTCCACTGCCGTCATCTGTTTCCTTTATTTCCATTTCATGCCGTTTGGCTGATGAAGCTAGACTGGTCAGTTTCACTTCCTGGTTCTCATGCACTAATCCTAACAACATAGGGTTAAATTCCACTCACACAGGTGGAGCTCTGACTCTGTGGGTAAGAGAGACGAATTCAGGCTTTTGTGCTTAGACCCGGAGACCCTCAACAACAGAAACCCTTTGGCTTGACACCTGCAGTGCGCTGAGTGCAGCCCTGCGTTCTCATCACCCTCTCCCCTGGGATCGCTTGGTCCGTCCACTTGTCAAGTCTTGTCTTAAATTAGATTTAGTGCGGGGACCATCTCTTCCTATGCACCTGCATAGTGCCTAGATCAACAAGACCTCTGGCCACTACTGTAGTGCCCAGAATAGCACTTTTCAGCCCTGGATCTCAAAAGCACGGCCCCCAAGTGACTGGCCTGAAGTCACTTGCAGGCCACGGAATGGAAGCAGGGTCTCAACTTCCAGTCCAGTCTCTCTCCACTGAGCCCCAGTGCCCCGGTGTTCAGGTCGCAATGCAGCAGATGAACAGCAACTTTAAACCAATCACGAAGCCCTGTGTGTTCATATACAACCTGGAAGCCAGGTCTCTTCACACAAGGGTACAGCAGGGTTCAGTTAGGGGCTGGCACTCCCAAAATCCCAAATCCTGGGGTAGCCTTATCGGGCAATCTGAGGGGCTGGTGGCCAAGTTACAGCCTGTCCTTCTCCAGGTTCCCCTGGTCGGACAAGGGGCAAGGGAATGGGCCCTCCCTCTCCAATAGGTCCCAGTCCAGAGCCTGAGGGGGAAGAGGTGAAGAGGGTCTCAGTCCCCTCTAGCTGATACCCCAGACCAACCTCCCCTTGGCCCCTTCCTACCTCCTCTGTTCTCCCCTCAGTTTGGGGCATGGTCACAGCCCGGCGGAGGGTTGCTCAAGCAGTCTCAACGATTCAGACAATCGGCACTTCCCAGCCCCCGTCCCAGTGCCCGTGATTCTTTTGTTGGGGGGAATTCAAGGGGGAAAGGGGTCAGGCGCCTGGTCGGGCCGTACCCACAGCCCGGGCCCGCTGTGGATTCCTCTGTCCCAGAAGTGACTGATTGGCTTCCTACCCCCAGACAGCCTCTCCCTCACAATCCCCCAGCTTGACGTCAGCATCCCCTCCTAAGCAAGTCCTCCATCTGGAGCGTGCTCTGCAGCTGCTGAGGGACAGGGCCTTTATCAGCCCAGGCCTGCTCCATCACCCCCGAAGCCTTAGTGCGGGTCTGCAAACCGCACCACGGAGGTTTGTACAGTCTCGAGATGCGGCTCAGGCCCCAGAGTTTGGTTCTAGATCCGAACTATCCCGGAGCCAGGGGCTCCATTCAGCTTAGGGTTGGAATGCCCATTGTGGCTTTACAGAGGGTCTTCACTTCTTACAAAACCCAAAGCCAAGATGTTTCCTCCCTTGGTTAACAGGCTGCAGAAAAAAGGAAACGTATTCTCCTAAAATAGCCAGCAGTCCCCACCCCACAGATGGCTGCCATCCATTTCACAGCAGCGTCAGCTGCTCTCGGCGTGAAATCCCAGCCTGAGAAACAGAAATGTCCCGTGACGAGTCTGCAAATTGTCACTTCAAGCACCAGCTCCCTCCTTACGTGGCGTCAAGTCCTCAGACCTGGGGCTAAGTCCAAAGCTATTTCATCCCGCCAAAGTCACAGCAGAACTTTTGGCCGCAGAGAGCAGACACTGCTAAAAATGAGGAGCTGCTCAGCTTCCTGGGCCATTGTCCTTTGGGGGTTGCAGGTTTTTACGGGAGTTTTAGGCCAGCGAAAGATTACCTGCCCCAGTCTCTCCCCCGACGGCACCCACACCTTCCACCTCGTAGGCTGCATTTTATTAACGATCTCAACAAGGGGACGAGTAGTAAACTGACCAAGTTTGCAGATGACACAGAATTAAGGCGTGAGCCAAGGCGAAGTGAAGTCCACGGCCAGGCTCCACTTTATTTCCAAAGGTTTTGGATCCAGCCCTTATTTAGGTGACTCAAGACCAGAGAAGACTGAACAACTTCAGAGGGACCTAACCAAGCTCGGGGAATGAGCAACATCAGAGCCAATGAAATCCAGTGCTGGCACGTGCAAAGCAATGCACCTGGGAGGGAATAAGCTCAACTCACCACTCAGGGAACGTGGCCTGCACATCATCCACATCTCAATGAAAATCTCGCTCCTCAACATACAGCTGCTGGCAACAGAGCAAACGCAGCATTACGACGTGTAAGGAATGGGGGCGGAAATGCTGAAAAAGTTCTAGAGAGCAATTTGGGACATACGGTTACACTGAGAAGGGCACTTGGAAAAGGTGCAGTGGAGAACCAATCCTGCACCGGCAGAGGCTGCTGCTCCAACAGGCTTTTCCATCGCTAAATCTAAATTACTAGAGGCCCAGTGAAGGGATCACACCCCCCTTCCAAGCAGGGCCACCACATTGGACTAGACCAGCTGTTTGGTGTTCCACGAACGTCCTGTGCCCATAGACTGTAAGATCTGGGGTGGGCAGCACTATAATAAAGTTGGCTGAGATCTTGGCTAAGTCACAGACTCCTGTTTACTTGCGGTAACCAAACCGGCTGTGAGCCAGGCAAAGAGGAATACAAGAGAAAGGCATCCCAGTGCATCGATCAGCCAGGTTCCGCCGCTGCTGTGCCATATGACACTGCATGGACAGGTGTGTCTGAGCACGGGCCGGAACCGCTCGCTGTCGGTCCGTGGTGTTATACTGCAGACAGAGATCCTGCTCTGGCTCACGGAGCCGGGCCCGATGCTTGTACATCCTGACAGCCATGCGGGGGGATGTGGTACAGCCACGTTCCAAGGGGCCTACCGCTTGGATACAATAGCATGTCTCTCATCTGCCCCTGGGTGACTGCAGGCTGTCAGACGCGGTGACTTAGCCAATACAGACAGTGTCACAGGATGCTGAGGCAGTGTGAATCAAAGGCCAGGCCTCTAAACTGAGGGGCAGGAGATCTGGGTTCTATTCTCATCTCTGCCCCTGACCAGCTGTGTGACCTCCCCCCATCCCAACTCACCCTGGGAACATCTCAACTAGTCCCTCTCACTAGGCGTCTATGCAACTGCCAGCACAACAGGGCCCTGATCTCAGTGTCGACGGCCGTAAAAGAGCAGTGACTTATCTGAGTTCACAGCTAGCCCTACGGCATCAGGGAAAAACATCACTATGCAGAGGAAAACGAAGCCTTCTTTTTAAAGAGAAACCATCTGCAGCTTCCCTGCCCTGCTGTTCCCTCACTAACGGACTGCCCTGCGTGCTCCCGTTCTCTCTTCCCCCTGCACATCCGTAGCATCCTGTTCTGAAGGAAGAGTTCTTGACAGGGTGACTTCTTAACCCTGCTCTTTGCAAGGTCACTTTCGGTGCCGCCCTACGACGCTTCTGTTCTCCATTGCGTTTAAAGAGCCCAGCGTTGGGCAATGGCAACTCTGTGCGGGGAGAAAATTGTCCCCGTGAAGGGCTGGAATCAGGGAAGGGCATTTGCCTTAACCACATACTGGAGAATTAGCTCTCCGGGCTCAGTTTCTTTTCCTTCCAGCCAGAGCAGGTAAGTTGCTGGAGTGTAAATTTGGGAAGACTCGGGGCTGCATTCCTGGAGTGACAAGGAGATGCAGCCCATTCTAAGAGGTGAAACAGCCGCCTTGCAAGTCAGGACTGCTGGGTTGCGTTCCCGGTGTAGCCACCTCCTTGCTGCCACCGCTCACTCTGCTGACCCTCACCAAGCCTCAGTTCATTCATCCTTCAGAGAACTGATGTGTCTTTGTGTTGGCAGGTCCACATGGTGCCCGCTGCGTGGTGGAAGCAGATCAGTTTAACTGAGTGTCACAGGCCTCATCGTTGGCCAAGGACTCCCAGAGAGTCTGTGACAGAGCTAGGAATTAAACCGCATCTCCTGGGTCCCAACCCAGTGCACAATCCCCATTCAGTCACACTGCAAACACTAAGACACTCTGGACTGCATTTCAGAGGTTTTGTTAATAGGTTTCCTGGCTTTACTGAATGTGCTGGGCCTGTGGGCCCTTTGCTGCCCCAGTTGTATAGTACCAAGCCCTGACAACATTTGCAGAGAAGCTGCTAGACAGCCCGAGCATTGTTATCCTCCGGTGACCACTCGCCAAGGACCACTGGTGAGAGATGTACCCAGTGTCCTTCCCCAAAAGACACAGGCTGATAAATGATGCCTTGGAACAGCTCCCTTGGGGGATCATGAATTCCCTTCCTAGTTATTAGAAGATCCCCATTTTTAAAGCTTCTGGCTACGATTAGATGGGGGGCGTGGCCAGTTCAAGGGGCTGGATGTGGCTGCAGAGCTTTTCACCTACGAAGTAGACATTCAAATCCTGCCCCCACTAACTGGCTGGAAGCAATTAGTGTCCAATGGGGTTTGGTGGTTCTCAGTCCACATCGTATCAACCACCATCCTCTTTCCCCTCATCCACAGCAGCTGCGACTCGTGTCTGTGAGAGGCAGAGAAAGTGGAATCTGGGCTTTGCATAGGAACTTTTCCTTTTTAGTACCTAATTGTCATAATGAACAGCACTCAGTGGGAAATATTTTCCCTTTAGGATTGTTGTTAGTCCCGCCCTTTATTTCTCTTCCTTTCTCTGCTTCTCTCCCTCTTCCCTGTCTTTGCGTCTCTCCAGTTCTTCCTTCTGCATTTGCTTCCCTGCAGCAACTCCCATCACTTTCCCCATGACAGTCTGAATCCTTATGTTCACCACTTTTACAAAACTCTGATAAATCTTGTACAACATAGATCTTGTGAGGTATCCCTTGAAAACTCATAATTTACTGATTATTATTGTCCTGGTAACATATGTATGGCAACATTGTATGTAAAGTTATAAGATTATACTGTATGATGTTATTAAAGCAGGTTCCAAATCTGGGGACACAGCCCAAACCAGTTCCTCAGTGACAAAAGGCAAACGGACACCTCAGCCAGGTGTCAAATCAAGGAAGAGGGGTGTGAGAGAGAAATTTACACACGATGATTCTCAAAGAAGAGAAATGCTATAAGAAGAAAGAACAGAGGACACAAATCACCGTTCTCTCCTCATCTTTACTCACAGCATCAACAACGTTTGAAAGATAAAGAAAGCATCATTGAACTGGGGGGAAATCCAGCCAGCCTGCTGTGATCATGTGGTGAGAAAAATCTTTTTGCTTTAAATTCACTTAGCTTGTTAAGTTGGGTATTCGTTTGAGTTTTACCTTTTATTTCTTTGTAACCAATTCTGACTCTTATGCCTCCTTACTTGTAATCACTTAAAATCTATTTTTCTTTAGTTAATAAACTTGTTTTATCCAAACCAGTGTGTGTGTGTGGATTGAAGTGTTTGGGAATCTTCATTTGAGATAACAGTGTTTGTGCATATCATTTTCTATTAATTAAATAACAGACTTTCTATGAGCTTGTATTGTCCAGGAGGGTACTGAGCAGTACAAAACACACATTTCTGGGGACAAGTCTGGGACTGGGAATTTGCTGGTGTCACTATGCAATGTAATTTAGGAGTGGCTGGCTAGAACATTCATATCATTGCTCTGGTAGTGATTTTGCATGCTGGAGGCTGTGTGAACAGGCCAGGGGTGGTTGTTCTCACAGCAAAGTTCAGTGTGAAAGGTTGGAGTGCTGAAAAGCCACAGCTGTTCAACTGTCCAGATTGTACTAAGGGGAATGCCACACCCCTCTCACGTTTGCTAATATTTTGTTTTCACCATAAACTTCCAAGTCAGTGGGGCAGGGAACTCTGTACTGCTCAGAGCCATTGTCTGAGCCTGTCTGCAGACTCAGGAAGGCAGCACAGCATCAGCTGCACTTCAGATCTGTAGCGCTGTAAGCAGGAGGGCTAGGACCACAGGTGTTGATTTTTAAATGCAAGCTGAGAAGATTCTGTAGCACAGGGCTGTGCCATTCGGGAAATACAGCGGGGGGGGAGGGGGAGTGTTTGACACCCGTGGCTAAGTGGCTCTGCCCACCTACATCTCCAGGCTCCCCTCTTTATAGCCATCACCACTCCTATTTTCATACCACCCCAGCTGCTTGGAGTTCTCTCTTCCTCCCATGCCAACTTGTTAAGATCTACGCACAAGAAGCCATTGGCTGTGCACACAAACTTTATTGAACCTACAGCTGGATGAACAATGCGATACACCCTACACCTCTAGGCAAATAGATGCTGCTGTCTTTCCCATCAAGCCTTTCCGCAGCGATGCATCCCTCTATGCACCCCGCGCGGCGATTAGCCCTGCAGCTGCTGGGGGGGGGTGTATCTGAATACTGGGCTCTGTCTGATGTAACCGTCCGCTAGGATGAGCTAGGTCTCGCTTTGAGTTCATACGAAGCTGGAGCTGGGGGGGGCACAGGGCATGTAGCAGCCCCAGCCAGGCCAGGATTGAGAGAAACCTACCTAGTGACACTGCACCGCGCAGACTGGGTTAGCCTGGGAGCCCAAGAGACCCGGTGTCTAGCTGCCCCCAGCAGCCTCAGGAGAGAATCTCCACCCGCAGACCCAGCGGCAGGGCTGAAGCGCGGCGTCTGCTGACTGAGCAGTGGACTTTTGAGGGTGAGCGAGTTCACAAGTTGCTTCCTGCCCAAGTCATCTCCTCCACCTTCCAGCCCTGCGAGAGCCCCAGGAACGGCGAGAGCTGCCTCCAGCGCTTGCTTCCCAAGGACAAAGCCATGTGTGAGAGGGATCCAAACCCCCGTAATATAACCAAAGGGTTCCACCCTGTGCTGCAGGCCCTACCTTTGCTCCCCTTCCCTCCCAGAGCTCTCTACAAACCCCAGCTGGAATGGGCCCTGGCCGGCTCATAGGCCCTGGGACTGCACATGGCTCTGCACAACAGGCTAGTCACTGGGCAGTCATATGACGTAGCTTAGACTGGAGGGGCGGGGGGAGGGGAGATTTGGTTATTAACCCCCACACCCTGCTCACCAGGCAGCTACGCTCCTTTCTTCTCCCGCAACTGGGTCCCAGCTGAATCACCGGCAGAGCCAGTGCCCTGCTCCATAAAGAGAGAAGGGCCGAGGACCGGGACACCAAGGATGGGCATCTGGTTCCATACCACATGTAGCATAAAGGCAATGAGCAACCCCGCGTGTCACCCACGGTGCATTTCCACAGCAGGGGAGCAAGCGCCCAGGAGGAAGAGGGTAACCGTCATGTCCTGGAGACGGCCGCCTGCCTAGGATTGACCCGCTGATCTGGAACAGCTGCTTTCTCTTGGTCCAGTGTCCCTAGCCTCTGTTTGCCAGAAGCTGGGAATGGGCAACAGGGGATGGATCACTTGATTCCCTGTTCTATTCATTCCCTCTGGGGCACCTGGCATTGGCCACTGTCGGAAGACAGGATACTGGGCGAGATGGACCTTTAAGTATGACCCAGTGTTGCTGTTCTTATGGTACAATCTTCTTAAAGATACAGTCCCTGCCTTGAGCTATACTGTGTGCGGGCAGCCTACCTCTGGCTGCAGACATATGCCACTAGGGGTGGGTGCAGCACTGTTATCTTTACAACGGGCCAGCTAATGGACAGGAATACAAGACTTTAGGGTAGGACAGCAGTGCTTCTTTGGGAAGAGAGCCAGAGCTGATAGGGCCCTTTAGAAACAGGCAGCATGCCATTATGTGCTTGCCCAGATAGGGGGAGGTGGGGTTTGCTCCAGGGGTACACTGCAGACCCCCCACCCTACTCATGCATTTCCCATGGCAAATTACCAGGACACACCACACCAGTACAAGACCCATCTTGCACCAGTTCAGTGCACTACGTCAGGGAGTTGCGTTGGAGTAGCTATGGCAATGTCTTTACACTGGATCGAGATGAGGCCTGAAAGCCCGGGAGAAGGAAATCAGGAGCTAGCCCCAGTCTTTGGGGAGAGCTCCTTCTCCTGTAACACCCACGAGAACCAGCCAACGAGCAATGGCTGAGCTGAGCGGCAGATTGGGAAACCAATGGTTTCTTCAGGTATGTTAGCAACAAGAAGAAAGTCAAGGAAAGTGTGGGCCCCTTACTGAATGAGGGAGGCAACCTAGTGACAGAGGATGTGGAAAAAGCGCATGTACTCAATGGTTTTTTTGCCTCTTTCTTCATGAGCAAGATCAGCTCCCAGACTACTGCACTGGGCAGCACAGCATGGGGAGGAGGTGACCAGCCCTCTGTGGTTCAGAACTATTTAGAAAACCTGGATGAGCACAAGTCCATGGGGCCAGATGTGCTGCATCCAAGGGTGCTAAAGGAGTTGGCGGATGTGATTGTGGAGCCATTGGCCATTATCTTTGAAAACTCATGGCGATCGGGGGAGGTCCCGGATGACTGGAAAAAGGTTAATGTAGTGTCCATCTTTAAAAAAGGGAAGGAGGAGGATCTGAGGAACTACAGGCCAGTCAGCCTCACCTCAGTCACTGGAAAAATCATGGAGCAGGTCCTCAAGGAATCAATTACGAAACACTTAGAGGAGAGGAAAGTGATCAGGAACAGTCAGCATGGATTCACCAAGGGCAAGTCATGCCTGACTAACCTTATTGCTTTCTATGACGAGATAACTGGGTCTGTGGATGAGGGGAAAAGCAGTGGACGTGTTATTCCTTGACCTTAGCAAAGCTTTTGATATGGTCTCCCACAGTATTCTTGCCAGCAAGTTAAAGAAGTATGGGCTGGATGAATGGACTATAAGGAGGATAGAAAGCTGGCTAAATCGTCGGGCTCAACGGGTAGTGATCAATGGCTCCATGTCTAGTTGGCAGCCAGTATCAAGTGGAGTGCCCCAAGGGTCAGTCCTGGGCCGGTTTTGTTCAATATCTTCATTAATGATCTGGAGGATGGCGTGGACTGCACCCTCAGCAAGTTTGCAGATGACACTAAACTGGGAGGAGTGGTAGATACGCTGGAGGGTAGGGATAGGATACAGAGGGACATAGACAAATTAGAGGATTGGGTCAAAAGAAATCTGATGAGGTTCAACAAGGACAAGTGCAGAGTCCTGCACTTAGGATGGAAGAATCCTATGCACTGCTACAGACTAGGGACTGAATGGCTAGGCAGCAGTTCTGCAGAAAAGGACCTAGGGATTACAGTGGACAAGAAGCTGGATATGAGTCAACAGTGTGCCCTTGTTGCCAAGAAGGCTAACTGCATTTTGGGCTGTATAAGTAGGGGCATTGCCAGCAGATCGAGGAACGTGATCGGTCCCCTCTATTTGGCATTGGTGAGGCCTCATCTGGAGTACTGTGTCCAGTTTTGGGCCCCACACTACAAGAAGGATGTGGAAAAATTGGAAAGAGTCCAGTGGAGAGCAAGAAAAATGATTAGGGGGCTGGAGCACATGACTTATGAGGAGAGGCTGAGGGAACTGGGATTGTTTTGTCTGCAGAAGAGAAGAATGAGGGGGGATTTGATAGCTGCTTTCAACTACCTGAAAGGGGGTTCCAAAGAGGATGGATCTAGACTGTTCTCAGTGGTACCAGAAGACAGAACAAGGAGTAATGGTCTCAAGTTGCAGTGGGGGAGGTTTAGGTTGGATATTAGGAAAAACGTTTTCACTAGGAGGGTGGTGAAGCACTGGAATGGGTTCCCTAGGGAGGTGGTAGAATCTCCTTCCTTAGAGGTTTTTAAGGTCAGGCTCGACAAAGCCCTGGCTGGGATGATTTAGTTGGGATTGGTCCTGCTTTGAGCAGGGGGCTGGACTAGATACTTCCTGAGGTCCCCTCCAACCCTGTGATCCTATGAATGTTGTTATAAGAGGAAAAAACATTCAGAGGATCTGGAGCCATCCACTTGGACACATTTCTACCCTATGTATCAGCATCATGGCACCACTTCCCTCACACTGCCTCCCCTCTTACCATGGGTCTCTGCTCTGGAGACTTTATAGTCCAGTTTGTACCCAGGTGCAGCTGTTTCTTTGTCTGGTACCAGCTTGGTCTCCTTTGTTTACCAGGGACCATCTCCCATATGGAACGCTCTACACACAGCACCATCAAGTGGCTGACCAGAGCACTGCCAGTGGACTCCACTACCCGGGCAGCGCAGATTTTTTGACAGAAAAGTTTTCAATGTGTAAGGCCCTTCCCCCACTGCCCCACAAATCAAGGTGCTTCCCCAAAAACCGGCTGGCATTTAGTTTTTGTAAAAAATTGTTTTTGAATAGCCATCAAGATTCAAAAATATATTTTCAATTAATTGTTTTTCAAAGGTGGAAAGAAATGATTTAACTAGAAATTTTGGAGAAAAAAAAATGGGTCAGGTTTGAACCCTTTGAAAGAAACCCCTTTTGCCATTTCAGTTTTTCCGTGAAGCTAGAGTGGGTCGAAAGGCATAAACCTAATCATTAGCATGTGCAACAGCAAGAGATATGGCAAGAGCAGGAAGAAAATAGGTTTTGTCTTCACCTGTAAGTGGAGTTCAGGGCTGTCTAGACCATCTCTGTTAAGGGATCTTCTGAAGGTGGGAACATGGAGCCTTTCGGCAGCTGTTGGTTACAAAGATATGGACACCTGATCATTGAGAACTAGACTGAGATGAAAACTCATTTCATTTAGGGTCCCTATTAGTCATCAGCTCATAACCCCCTTCAGTCAGTGCAGACCTGGGATGTTATCCAGTCTTAGAGCTCATCTCTTGAAAGGCTTCATCTCCATTGCTGATGTGAACCAGTGTTTAGAGCAGGGGTGGGCAAACTACAGTCTGCGGACCGGATCCAGCCCGTCAGGGTTTTGGATCCGGCCCACAGGATTGCCACCCCCATTGGCGCCGCGGGCCCTATGCCGCTCCCGGAAGCGGCCGGCACCACGTCCCTGTGGCCCCTGGGGGAAAGGGGGGCAGAGGGCTCTGTGCACTGCCCACACCTGCAGGCACCGCACCCCGCAGCTCCCATTGGCTGGGAACGGGGAGCCGTGACCAATGGGAGCTGTGGGGGATGGTGCCTGCAGGTGAGGGCAGTACACGGAGGCAACTGCCCCCTACCCCCTCCCAGGGGCCACAGGGACATGGTGCCAGCCGCTTCTGGGAGTGGCGCAGTGCGGGGCCAGGGCAGGCAGGGAGCCTGTCTTAACTCCACTGTGAACCGCTGCCACCCCAGAGCCGCTCCAGGTAAACGGTGCTAGGCCAGAGCCCGCACCCTGAACTGCTCTTGCACCCCACTTCCCAATCTTCTGCTGCACCCCAACCACTTGCCCTGAGCCCCCTCCCGCACCTCTCCTGCACCCCAACTCCCGAGCCCCCTGCCGCACCCCATGCCCCAACCCCCTGCCCTGAGCCCCCTTCTGCACCCCAACTCCCTGCCCTGAGCTCCCTTCTGCATCCCTCCCACACCTCAACACCCTCCCCTGAGCTCCCTGCCACACCCTGCACCCTCCTGCACCCCAAGTCCCTGCCCTGAGCCCCCTGCCACACCCCAACCCCCGCCCTGAGCCCCCTTCTGCATCCCTCCTGAACCTCAACCCCCTGCCCCGAGCCCCCTGCCGCACCTCTCCTGCACCCCAACCCCCTGCCCTCAACCCCCGCCGCACCCCGCACCTTCTTGCACCCCAATCTCCTTCCCTGAGCCCCCTCATACACTCCACACTCCTCCTGCGCCCCAACCTCCTGCCCCAGCCCTACATTCATGGCCCTGCATGCAATTTCCCCACCCAGATGTGGCCTTCGGGCCAAATAGTTTGCCCACCCCTGGTTTAGAGCCATAACATGTCATGTTGCAGAGCACGGCTGTACACTTGAAACAATGTTGTCAGCCCAACTGTTTAGAGTTCATGAGATTGGCTCTGAAAAACAACAACATAGAATTATAGAATCATAGGACTGGAAGGGATCTTGAGAGGTCATCAAGTCTATAGCAGGACCAAGCATCAGCATCCCTGACAGGCGTTTGTCCAACCTGTCCTTAAAGTTATCCAGTGATGGAGATTCCACAACCTCCCTAGGCAATTTATTCCAGTGCTTAACCACCCTGACAGTTAAGAAGTTTTGCAATGTCCAACCTCGCTACAATTTAAGCCCATTGCTTCTTGTCCTATCCTCAGAGATTAAGAACAATTCTTCTCCCTCCTCCTTGTAACAACCTTTTATGTACTTGAAAACTGTTATCAGTCTTCTCTTCTCCAGACTAAATAAACCCACTTGTTTCAATCTTCCTTCATAAGTCATTTTTTCTAGACCTTTAATCATTTTTGTTGCTTTTCTGGACTTTCTCCAATTTGTCCACATCCTTCCTGAAATGTGGCACCCAGAACTGGACACAATACTCCAGCTGAGGCCTTATCAGCATGGAGTAGAGCAGAAGAATTACTTCTCGTGTCTTGCTTACAGTACTCCTGCTAATATATCTCAGAATGATGTTTTTTGTTTTTTTTGCATAAGTGTTACACTGTTGACTCATATTTAGCTTGTGATCCACTATGACCCCCAGATCCCTTTCTGCAGTACTCCTTCCTAGGCAGTCATTTCCCATTTTATATGTGTGCAAATGATTGTTCCTTCCTAAGTGGAGTACTTTACATTTGTCCTTATTGAATTTCATCCTATTTACTTCAGGCCATTTCTCCAGTTTTTCAGATCATTTTGAATTTTAATCCTATCGTCCAAAGCACTTGCAACCCCTCCCTGCTTGGTATCATCCGCAAACTTTATAAGTGTTCTCTCTATGCCATGATCTAAATCATTGATGAAGATATTGAACAGAACTGGACCCAGAACTGATCTGCAGGACCCCACTGGTTATGTACTTCCAGCAGGACTGTGAACCACTGATAACTACTCTCTGGGAACGGTTTTCCAACCAGTTTTGTACCCACATTATAGTAGCTCCATCTAGGTTGCATTTCCCTAGTTTGTTTATGAGAAGGTCATGCAAGACAGTATCAAAGTCAAAATATACCACGTCTACCACTTCTCCCCTAGCCACAAGGCTGGTTACCCTGTCAAAGAAAGCTATCAGGTTAGGCTGACATGATTTGTCCTTGACAAATCCATGCTGACTGTTACTTATCACCTTATTATCTTCTAGATGTTCGCAAATTGATTGCTTATTATTTGCTCCAGTGTCTTTCCGGATACAGAAGTTAAACTGACTGGTCTGTAATTCCCCGGGTTGTCCTTATTTCCCTTTTTATAGATTGATTCTATATTTGCCCTTTTCCAATCCTCTGGAATCTCTCCCGTCTTCCATGACTTTTCAAAGATAATCACTAATGGCCCAGATATCTCCTCACTCAGCCCCTTGAATATTCTAGAAGTATTCTAGGATGTATTTCATCAGGCCCTGGTGACTTGAAGCCATCTAACTTGTCAAAGTAATTTTTAAGTTGTTCTTTTCCTATTTTAGCCTCTGATCATACCTCATTTTAACTGGCATTCACTACTTTAAACGTCCAATTGCCACCTACCTTTTTGGTGAAAACCCAACCAAAGAAGTCATTAAGCACCTCTATCATTTCCAATTTTTTTCCCCCCTCATTGAGTAATGGATCTACCCTGTCCTTGGTCTTCCTCTTGCTTCATGAGATTTAAAGAAGGTAGATTTGCTGGTCTTTTTGTTGGCCTTCTGGTTGAGGCTTTAAGAGTTCACATTTCTGAGCTTTCATTTGCAACCATAGTAATACTGTAAAAAGCAACAGAGGGTCCTGTGGCACCTTTGAGACTAACAGAAGTACTGGGAGCATAAGCTTTTGTGGGTAAGAACCTCAC
Source organism: Malaclemys terrapin pileata (assembly GCF_027887155.1). Classification (NCBI taxonomy): domain Eukaryota; kingdom Metazoa; phylum Chordata; order Testudines; family Emydidae; genus Malaclemys; species Malaclemys terrapin. The sequence continues at coordinate 344,343,632 of NC_071505.1, forward strand.
TTCTTCTTGCATCTGAAGAAGTGAGCTTCTTACCCACGAAAGCTTATGCTCCCAGTACTTCTGTTAGTCTCAAAGGTGCCACAGGACCCTCTGTTGCTTTTTACAGATTCAGACTAACACGGCTACCCCTCTGATAGTAATACTGGTTTCAAATGAAAGCTGAGCGTCTCACCAACTCACATGACTCCAAGAGCTGGGGATTTAAGAAAAGCCACCGCCAAACATTATGCGCTTCTTACTACGATTCTGAGAGTCACAATGCCGCAAGCAATCTACAGGCACAACAGGAAGTAGGGCTAAAATCTCCTCTCTTCCAATGCCAAACTTTTTAAACTGTCTTCCATTTAAAGTGTCATTGCAATAATGACATTCTCAAGGTAATTGTCTGTTCCCAGCACCTGGGAATAAGTGACAGGAATGAAGCTTGCCATCATTGACAGATTACATTTAAAAAGAAGATCGCTCTGAAGCCCATTCTCATTGAAACATCCAGGCAACGCTCTGTTTGCAGGCAGAGACAGACCTTGAATAACTAGAACTCTGAGCGTCCAGGGCCGCGTTGCTTTTCTTCGTTGCTGTGATTGTTAAACAAAAGCCAAGAGGCTGGAGATGACTCACTCTGAGCTGAGAGGGCGTGGATGGGAAACACAATGCGACTGCAGTCCCTGGTGTGCTGTAGCCACACTAGCTGGGTAGCAATGGGGCCCTGGATGGGGGGCAGGGGGAGCGGTCTGCAGCCACTGAGCGGAAAGGAGGTTGGCGGGGGTGGATGTATGTGGGTTTGGGTTTGCGCACTAGGAGCCAACTGTATCCCCGGTAATAAATCCCCATGCTCTGCACACGGGCTCTGACCCGGGGGATCTGCAAGTCACGGCAGCGAGCGGGCGGCATGGAAGCCAAAGGGGTGAAACCACGCCGGGCCAAGGGAGGGGGCTGACATACCTACACAGTCTCACCTGCCCCTTTGAGCTGCGGCTCCTGCTACGCGTCTCTCCCCCCAGCCCTGAGCAGCTTAGACAAGTTCCCCAGCGGTGCAGAAGGGGTTGGAAATTACACCTCAGTGTCTGGCAGCAGCGTAATAAACAGGCTGGATCAAGGGAGGGTTGCATCAATTTAGACCCTAATCTGCTCCGATTCAGCCAGGGGGATCGGGTGTGGGCGGGATACAGAAGTCCGTTTTCTGAAGCTTGGAAATGCCAATGCAAATGCTGTTTCTGCCAAATTAGGGCCATCGCCCTGTTTCCAGGAGGGCATTGCCCCAGTCCCTTCTGTTACCCAACAGGGAAATTTTATCCACGCCAGGCTCAGTGATCCAATTCAGGAGAGCACCAGAGATCTGTGGCTGCCCACAGCACCCTTCCCAAGCTCATCTTGGGTAAAAAAACCACATGCAGGTGACAGGCACTGGATTGGCAGCTCTGGCCATCCACAGGGCAGGGGGGCAACATCTTGTCAGATCACCCTGGGCTCAAAGGATCCCCCTGCAGTACGGTCTTCAAGCCCCATTGCATCCCAGGGCTCTGATATATGGACTAGTGGAAGGATGCCCCATGTCTGGTTGCATGGGGGGAGAACTGAACTCAGGACCTATCGTACTAAGAACATGAGCCTTTACTGCGGGTGTGAGAGGACCGGGTCCATCGGCTAGGAGGCAGTAGCAGACAATCCTGGGTGCATGGACTAGACACTGGGGGAAGAAAAAGGCAGCAAAGGGAGCCTGTTAGCATGGGTTACTGTAAGCGAGTGGACTCACCCCTGCGGCGCCTCCTGCTGGTCATCCATGGGAATTAGCTCTTCCACCATCCTGGAGCGCCCCCTGCAGGCTGGTGATCCGCCTTACCGCTGGCCCCCCATGTCCCTCCCAGGACCCCGGTGCCCCTTTCTCTGGGTTGCTGCCCCCCTGGCAATACCCCCACACTCTGGGTCTCCCCACCCAGGGGAACCCCCACCCACTAACCTCACCTCACCCCAGTGTAAGGCCACTGCCAGTCACCATCTAGCCCCCTCCCTGGGGCAGACTGCAGTGTCAGCCACTCATCACAGACAAGGTTGGGCTGGACCTGCTGCCTCTCTCTATAGCTGGGCTGCCCCTCTGGTCTTAGGGCCACAGCCTGGGGGTTTTCCAGGCTGGAGCTCCCCAGCTCCCCTAGCCTTCCCCCAGCCCTGCTCCACTCCACTCCCAGTACCCTGCTCAGCTCCCAGCAGCCAGGCCTTGCTCTCTCTAGAAGCAGAGAGAGACTCCTGACCTTCTGGCTCTCCTGGCTTTCTTATAAGGCCGGGTTAGTCTGTTTGGGGCGTGGCCCCAGCTGCAGCCACTTCCCCCAATCAGCTGGGGTTTTGCTCCTTTCCCCAGCCCCAGCCCTCTGCGGGGCTTTTCCAACCCCTTCCGGGCTGGAGCGGGCGCTCACTCCGCCACAGTTACCAACATTCAGCTTCCTTGCCCACTAAGGACTCATTTCATACAACTCTGAAATAGTAGCAGCCGGCCACTTCCCCACCCCTGCAGAGCCAGCCAGCCCCCTACCAAAGCCTCTTAAGCGGAGTCTTGTCCTGAGCTTAGAAAGCCAGCCAGTTATTCCTGCCAGACACTTACAAGGGGCAGCAAGATCCCCTTTGCTGGAGGATTTGGGTCTGAATTCAAAGGGAAAAAAGAGATCTTCAGATCAATCGTTTGATCATCCGTGCTGCCCCGAGCTGAGAACTGGAAACACTCTCAGGAGAGTCCAGGCTCATGGGAACGGAGCCCAACCAGGGAAGCGAATGCCGTATTTTTCCCAATGGCTCATTTTCAACTGCACTCGGCACCCAATCGCTGTGCGGGTGTGACAGCTGGGGCACCTGGTGAGAACCTGGCCCCCGGCGCTTTCAGTTCACTGTGGGAGTTGGGTGGAGGCTGCATTGTTGCATTGCGGGATGCGATGGGGAGACGCCATAACTGGGCAGTTCTTTCTGCATGGCTTGGCCCATCCCTCATTTCACGGTGACTGCAATTTCACCACCATGCAGTTCTGTGGCACCCGATTCTGCTTGCACTGATTCTAAATGCCCAGGCTAGATCAGAGCTGAGGTCCATCTAGCCCAGTGTCCTGTCTCCAACAGTGGCCAGCACCCGCTGACTCAGAGGAAAGTACAAAAAGCTCCACGGTAGAAAAATCTGACCCCCGAAGTCCCTTGGGACACTCACCCTATCCTCTGCCCTCCCCCTCAGTCAGAGACTGGCAGCGGCACCCGGACGCATGAGAAGGTCCCTCCCCGGGAGCTTGGAACTTACCTGCTGGTGTGCTGGGTGCGTAAGAGAGAGTCCCGGCCCTTTACAACCTAGACAGACAGAGGAAGTATCATTCTGGTCATGTTGGAGATTGGGGATCAGGCAACAGAGGGGTTAAGCGATTTGCCTGAGGTCACATAGCAAACCTATGGCAATGCCAGGAATTGAACTCAGGACTCCGAGTTAGGCCTTGTCTACACTAGTCAGTTGTAGGGCTGTAAGGACATAGTTATATCAATAGAACCCCCTCACGTGGATGCAGTTATATCAGTACAAAATGCCCTATCCTGGTCTAGCTATTCTAGGGTTGCCAACTTTGTAACCGCACAAAACCAAACGTCCTAGCCCCGCCCCTTCCCCAAGGCCCCGCCCCTTTCCTGAGGCCCCACCCCCCACTCACTACATTACCCCTCCCTTGGTGGCTCGCTCTCCCCCACCCTCACTCATTTTCACTGGGCTGGGGCAGGGGGTTGGGGTGCAGGGGGGGGGTCAGGGCTTTGGGCTGGGGGTGTGGGCTCTGGGGTGGGGCTGGGGATGAGGGGTTTGGGGTACAGGAGGGGGCTCTGGGTTGTGGGGGTCTCAGGGCTGGGGCAGGGCTTACCATGGGCAGCTCCCAGTCAGTGGTGCAGCAGGGGTGGGGGCTAAGGCAGGCTCCCTGCCTGTCCTGGCACCACATTGCACGGCGCCCTGGAAGTAGCCAGCTGCACGTCCTAGGTGCGGGGGCCAGGAAGCTCCACGTGCTGTTTTTGCCTACAGGCACCGCCCCCCAGCTCCCATTGGTCGGTTCTCAGCCAATGGGAGTGCAGAGCCAGTGCTCGGGGTCAGGGCAGTGTGCGGAACTCCTTAGCCCCCCCGCCTAGGAGCCGGACCTGCTGGCCGCTTCCGGGGCACAGCACAGTGTAGGCATTATCCTGCCTTAGCCCGGCAGCACCGCCGACCGAACTTTTAACAGCCCGGTTGGCTGTGCGGACCGGAGCCACCAGGGTCCCTTATCGACCGGGTGTTCCAGTCAAAACCAGACACCTGGTCACCCTAAGCTATTCCCTATCCCGTGGGCATAGCTAGACTAGTGTAACTGCTTCCACGCTCGAGGTTGTTCTGGTATATCGATAAAAGCGTCACACCCTTAACTGGCATAATTATACCTGTGTCTACACCTGTGTCTACACCAGGCCTTCGCCATGGAACCATCCTCTGTTCAATGAACCCCTTGACGCACCCTAAACTAGAAGGGTAACGGATGGTAGTGCTTTATGGGATGGTGATGGGGTGTTCACCCCCACACTAGCCCACAAAGGGTTAATGTGGTTCAGAAGGGGTTAAGTAAGCGGATAGGTTTGATGAGCAGGCACTGATTGAGGATGGAGCCCAGCTGAGCAGGAGCAGGCGGGGCTGGTAGAAAGCCAGGAAGCCTGCAGCAGAAAAGAGCTGCAGGGTAGAGGCCTGGAGTCGCTCTCTGGGCCTAGTGAGGGAAAGGAGGAGACCCGGGGAGAGCAGAAGCCCTGGGATCCTGCCCCTGAGGGAAGGGCCGACCCAGAAGGGTGGTGGATAGGAAGCCTGATAGAGACAGAACAGGAAGCAGTTCGGGGAAATAGCAGCAAGGTTTGGGCTGGAGCAGACCCTGGCTGCTGGTTATAGGGTCCCAGGGCTGGAACCCAAAGTAGTGGGCAGGCCCGGGTTCCGCTACCAGTCAGGGGGCAGTGGCATAGCCTGGAAGTGGAAGCCAGCTGGGAACGATGCCCGGTCAGCCGGTCCAGTGAAACGATAATATCCGGAAGGGGAAAATTCTAGCGACCTGGCCGGAGGGCTGAGCCGTGAAGAGGGAGCCTCCCGAGTCACAAAGAGGAAGCACTGTAACTCCTGGAGCATGAGCGGGGACACAGAGAGACGAAAGGGGGCATCAGAGGGGTGGAGATATTCCCCAGACACGGCCACAAGGAGGCCCCACAGTGCACAGGGAGCCCCGTGATGAGGATTCCTGCTTCATCGACATTCATTTAAGGTGAATGACTGGCTCCACCACACAATGCACAGAGCGATTCAGCATCACATCAAAGCCATCCCAGCCCTGCTGGGCCATTACACGAGCCAATAACCCGGTGTCCTCAATGGGATACGTAACCTGGCCATTTGCCTCCTCTTCTATCCGCTCAGGACCCGGATTATTGCCTCCTAAACCAGTACGGCTTTTCCCTCCCGCTCCCTTCATCCGTTCAGCTCCCAGGCCCACCGGCTGGGCGCCACAAGCATTAGCCTGGTGTCAGCGATTCAGAGCAGCGAACAGGAATGCGATGAACTGTGGGCACTTCAAAATTAGTGCCGGCGAAACAACAGGGCTCAGGAATGTGCTCCGATGCATGGGGCCAGGCGGACATTGGAAAGGTATTAACTAGTGCGCAAATGCTGACGCAGGTTCGGCTCCCCACCTTGAGGTGACTTACTTTTTTGCCCACCTGGCCGTATATCAAGCAGCTCAGGCCTCTTTGCAACCCTTAGCGACAAACTGAATCACGGGTTGACCGCCTCACAGACGATCTCCGGCAGCCATGGGCGGGAGAGCGGGTTAGTGCGAGCCCCAGACGGCACTCTGCAGAACAGGCCAAAGAAAGTACGGGCCCAAACCAGCACTGAGGAACGGCCCCAATTCCCTGCGCTCTGGCCGGGGCAGGGCCCTGGGGCAGTGGGCAATCTAATACCGTAGGCGCCAGGTTCTGATCTCACTTGCCAGCCATGTAAATCAGGAGCGGCTCCACTGCAGCCAGAAGGTATAAATGAGAGTCAGGCCCCAGGTCTTTCCCAGTGCCCATGGCTATGATGTTAGGTACGTGTACACTCATAGGCGCCGACTTCCCCTCTTTTCCCTGGGTGCTCGACCCCCCCACTCCATCCCTTCCACGAGGCCCCGCCCCTTCCCCGCCTCCTCCCCTGAGCGCGCCACGTTCCCACTCCTCCCTCTCCCTTCCAGAGGGTGCTAATGCTGCCAAACAGCTGTTTGGTGGCGGCCAGGCAGGAAGCGCTGGGAGGTAGGCGGAGGAGCAGGGATGCGGCATGCTCAAGGGGGGAGGAGGAGGTGTGGTGGGGGATGAGGGGAGCTTGGCTGCCGGTGGGTGCAGAGCACCCACCAATTTTTCCCCATGGGTTTTCCAGCCCCGGAGCACCCATGGAGTCGGCGCCTATGTTTACACGTATGGTGGCATGTGCAGTACAAACACTGCGTGCCCAGTTAGCCCACGTATACGTATCAGTGTAGACGGGCAGTCATGGCTTAGGCGAGGGAGTAGAGTGCCTATTATAATCATTGGGCCTATGAATTGTCCCTAATTGTAAGCTCAATTGGTGAAAAGTGGGTAAAGGTTCATGAATTGTCCCAGTGCTCCGTTATATCAAACCGGTTAAGAAACGATGTGAGGAGACAGAAAAATGGAACGAATGTAAACAGAAGAGGGGCTCCTGGTACCACTCGCGGACTGCGGGAAGGTGATTACTGGTAAACAAGAGGAGCAGAGGATTGGAAATCAAGGAATCAAAATAAGCTTCATTGGTGGACAATACAAAGAGGCTGGATTATTCCACCCTTCACCCTGTTTGGGGCCCTTAAATAGAGACTTTTACCATCGCCATGGCTGGGGTGGAAGGATTGTGTTTGTGACGCCAGGCCTTGGGGTGGGGTGGAGGGGTACCACCATTGCTGCACCAGCGAGGACACCAAACTGCAAGATCCTGCTCGGTCTTCCCTCCCTCATGTGCTCCTTTCTGCCCCATCTTCCTGCCGTCCTGTCTCTTTCAGCTTTTCCCCTGGCCCTGAAATCAGCATGGCACCAACACGGTGAGATAAGGCAGCCCACCCAGCTCTGCCCGGCCTGAGAGAGACCAGTGAATGAGAGAGGCCTGAGCAGACATAAGAACGGCCATACAGGGTCAGTCCAGTAATCCTTCTAGCCCAGTAGCCTGTCTTCTGAGAGTGGTCAACGCCAGGTGCTTCAGAGGGAATGAACAGAACAGGGCAATTATCGAGTGATCCATCCCCTGTCATGTGGTCCCAGCTTCTGACAGTCAGAGGTTTAGGGATGCCCAGAGCATGGGGTTGCGTCCCTGCCCATCTTGGCTAATAGCCATCGATGGACCTATCTTCCAGGGACTTACCTTTTTTTATTTTTTGAACCCTGTTATACTTTTGGCCTTGGCTGGCAACGAGTTCCACAGGTTGACTGTGCGTTGTGTGAAGAAATGTTTCCTTATGTTTGTTTTAAACCTGCTGCCTAGTAATTTCATCGGGTGACCCCTGATTCGTGTGTTATGTGAAGGTGGAAACAGCACTTCCCTATTCACTTTCTCCGCACCAGTCATGATTTTATAGACCTCTATCATATCCCCCCTTAGTCGTCTCTTTTCTAAGATGAACAGTCCCAGTTTTATTAATCTCTCTTCATACGGCGGCTGGTCCATACCCCTCATCATCTATCTGCCCTTCTCTGTATCTTTTCCAATTCTGCTATATCTTTTTTGAGATGGAGTGACTGGAACTGCACCCAATATTCAAGGTGTGGGTGTACCATGGGTGGATAACGTGGCATTATATTTTCTTCCTTGAGTAGTAACAACTAATTTTGTATGTGTAGTTGGGATTATGTTTTCCAATGGGCTTTACTTTGCACTTATCAAGTGAATTTTATCTGCCATTTTATTGCCCAGTCACCCAGTTTTGTGAGATCCCTTTGTAACGCTTCACAGTCAGCTTTGGACTTAAACTATCTTGAGTAATTTTGTATTGACTGCAAACTTTGCCAGCTCGCTGTTTACCTCCTTTTGATTTTTTTCCTTTTGTGTGTGTTGCAACCGATACATTTCTAACCTCGGGTCTAATTTGAAGTGTGTTTGCCATGGTGTCAGGTAGGTACCAAGTCTCTGCCTACCAAACCCCAGACTTTTAATGTCGGACAGCGACTGGGTTATGTTAACCCCTTCTGCCCACATACTATATCTACATTAATATAACATGCCCTACACACCTGAAGTGTTATTTACCCCTTCCCATAAGACATGTACTCGGGTCACCCAATGAACTTAACAGGCAGCAGGTTTAAAACAAGCACAAGGAAGCACTCCTTCACACAATGCACAGTCAACCTGCGGAACTCATTGCCAGGGGATGTTGTAGTGTGGTGTAGGATATGTACCCTACACTGTTTCTACACACCCAAGCAGTGCCTCCCACAGCCACCATTTTTAGCAACGTACTGTCCGGCTGCCTTCCCCCTGCCAGAGCCTTTCCCCGCTGCCGCGTGTAACTACGCAGGTCCTGCCTGGACTCTATACTCCGCCATAAGTGTAGACTTAGCTGACCGCAGCAGCTTAAGTTGGTGTTTTTTGTTCTCGAAGAGAGTGTTAATACCTTGTTTCCAAAACACCAGCCAGCTGACGATGCCAAATCGTTATATTAAATGGTAACAAACAGCCCCATTTTACAGGTGGGGAACCAAGGGACGCAGGTGTTAAGTGACTTGTCTAAACTTCCCCTCGCAGAGCTAGGACCTGACCCCAAGACTTTAGAAGCCCCCTGCCTTCAATGCAAGCAGACCCAGGCCCAGGGGGAATTCTTGACGGCACTTCATGGTATATATACATAAGTGCCCTGTAGCATATTTTGTAAAAATAATCATGCCTCTCTAAGCCAAGACCCCATTACAGCGCAGCCGTTAACCCTGTGATGAGAAACAGGGGAAGTATCATTATTCTAGGTTCCAATTATAGACTGTCCTGATTAGAGCAATCCTGTGAATAGGATGGAAAATTAATGTTGATTTAATTATACAGCCGAAATGGTGCAAGGGGTTTGTTAATCATTAGCTGCTTTATTAGTCATTCCTTATCGCCAGCGCTCTCAAAAATATCAGGTGTCCTAACACCATGTGCTCCTGCGTGCAGGTTGGAAGACGAGTAAGGAAAGGTTTAGATCTGTAGATTTTAAAGCCAGAAGGAACCGTTGTTATCGTCTAGTATCAACAGGCCAGCAGTGGTCTCAACAAGGGGTACGCGTACCCCAGAGGGTACAGCAACTCATCTCGATATTTGCCTAGTTTTACAACAGGCTACAGAAAACACACCAACAAAGTCAGTACAACGTAAAATTTCACACAGACAATGATTTGTTTATGCGGCTCAATATGCTATACACTGAAATGTAAGTACACTATTTATATTCCAGTGGATTTATGTTACAGTGATATGAGAACGTAAGCAATTTTTCAGTACCAGCGTGCTGTGCCACTTTTGTATTTTTACGTCGGATTTTTTAAGCAAGTAGATTTTAAGTGAGCTGAAAGTTGTGGGTACGCAGGACAAATCAGACTGCTGCAAGGGGTACAGTAGTGTGACAATGCGGTTCTGGCGGAACCCAACTGAGAGTGCCAACTCAGGACAAATTGCTCAAATAGGGCAGCTACAGCCCAAGGCCGGGGTTTTTCCACCTCTAAGGCAAACCAAACCAGCCAGACTAAGACTTCGGTCTCACCCCACTGGCTAACCGCAAGTCTCACAAGCAATCTCCTAAGACACTCCAGTTTCCCAGTATTACCGCCAGTGCCACACGTTATGGGGACAAATGGTTATAAAACCAATACCCCAGTAAAAGAAAAAGGTTCTCCTGATCCCAAAGGACCAAGCCCCAGACCCAGGTCAATATACAAGTTAGACCTTACCCACAAATCACGCTACTGCAAATCCTTTAGAATCTAAAATCTAAAGGTTTATTCATAAAAGGAAAAAGATAGAGATGAGAGTTAGAATTGGTTAAATGGAATCAATTACATACAGTAATGGCACAGTTCTTGGTTCAGGCTTGCAGCAGCGATGGAATAAACTGCAGGTTCAAATCAAGTCTCTGGAATACATCCCCAGCTGGGATGGGTCATTCAGTCCTTTGTTCAGAGCTTCAGTTTGTAGCAAAGTCCCTCCAGAGGTAAGAAGCAGGATTGAAGACAAGATGGAGATCAGGCATCAGCCTTATATAGTCTCTTCCAGGTGTAAGATCACCTCTTTGTTCTTACTGTGGAAAGTTACAGCAAAATGGAGTCTGGAGTCACATGGGCCAGTCCCTGCATACTTTGCTGAGGTACAAGGCGTATCTGCCTTCTCTCAATGGGTCCATTGTATAGCTGATGGTCCTTAATGGTCCATCAAGCAGGCTAGGCAGAGCTAATCTCAGCTTGTCTGGGATGTCACCCAGAAGCATAGCATAAGTTTGCCATACAGACAGTATAGAGCCAATATTCATAACTTCGACTACAAAACTGATACATACATATAGACAGCATAATCATAACCAGTAAACCATAACCTTGTCCTAGACACCCCATTTGACCCCCTTTATACAAGATTTGGGTGCCACTACAGGACCTTGGTTGCAACAATGATCTATATGGTCCCAGTTTATGTCAATAACGTCACACCCCCAACGCAAAATTGATGCAGGAAGGGATGACACAAACATCACTGACTGCATCCCAAGAGCTCCCCATCCTGGGTTCTGTCTCACTACAGCTAGTATTGGGTTAGAAGCCGTACCAGTGTATAACAGAAATGGTTTATCAAAATCATGTTCAACCACATGATTGAACCTCTTTACAAACTCAAGGTAACACTTAGTTAGAACAATAGTGGATTGGATCTGCTCTGGCAGCATGGTTCCTGTATGTGCCATGTGATCTTGCCAAGAGCTAAAGAAGACTGCTACTTTATCCATACAAGCTCGGGCAAATGTTTGGAACCCAATTAACATCGAATAAATGCAGATATTAATGTTCTTCATAGTCCAGGAATCTTGGCATTTAGCCATGAAAGCAATATGGTAGTGTGCCTCAGTCTTCCTTTTCATACAGCACATTAGGTCTGGAATGTCTTTTCCCCTGTGAAAAGTTCCCATATTGTTTATAGGCATTACCTGTGAAACCCCAGTGTAACAAGGCCTTTTAACATAACGTGTGTTTTCATGTATTCCTTTTAACATGTTCAAGGGATTCTCCAAAAGATTAGGCACATTGTTAATTACAAAATTTAGCAATAACAACAAGTTCATTGCAAGTGTCCATCTACAGTCATGTTTGTCATGCCACACCTTTGGCTCAATACCATTGGAGTTGGGGCATTTTAGGGTTAACCTGTGGCTTCCCTTTGCAAAATTCAGCGTTCTCTTTCCTCCTTGTCCTGCAGGATCAAACCCCGATTTCTCTTGCTTAACAGAATTCACTGGCTGATGGGGTGGGCCCTCTGTGCTAACAGCTATCAGCAAGTCCTTCCTTTCCCAGCCAGGCAAGTAATTTGCACTACCCCAGACCAGAGCCAGTCCACCAGTTTTCATATTCGTAACTGCTATCATCTCCAAGGCTGGACTCTGTCTTAAAGAGATACCACACAAATCCAAAGAGTCTGCGGGTGAGAGTTTGCTTGCTCTCCCCCGCATCCTCAAGCATTTAGCCATAAAACTGCTCTGCTCTGACACATCAGTAACCAAATCTGTCCTCAAACCCTGAAGCACAAACTGCTCATTTAAAGAATCAGAAAGGAGACATTCCTGTTCCAACACCATTGTCTCCCCAACAAGTTGGCCCCACACAGCCACTCGGTTATAGGGATGCCTCAATTCCTTAACAACTTTTACTTCCTCTGAGACCTTCTCAAAGCTACCCACACTGGATCTTTTAAAAGGAAAGTCAGAGGATCCATTCACAACAGACAATTTTTGGCTGCTAGGAACTGAAACTTCCTTGATTAAATCACTCTCACACCCTTCAGTTGCAGGGAACTGCTTGCACCGAGTACCATGAGGATTCCTTTCTCCAGGAGCTTTTCTAAGCAGCAATTCACCCCTCACAGAAATTCTGCCCTTACCCTCTTCACCTAGGGCTTGCTCTAAAGGCACACTTTCCTGAGCAACAACAGACTCTGTCTGGGTCTTACTTACATTCAGGATCACCTCTGGCCCATCAGGCAGATCTCTACACAATCCCCTTTCAGGTGAACCCATAGGCTTCCTAGTTAAAAGGTTAGAAATACTTCCCTTCTCTTTGCCACACACCAGCTTCGGAATTTTTTCCTTTTTGCTACAAGTTGTTAAACTGTCCGTAGGTAACACAACCAAATTACCTTTCTGCTCTCCTTGTGCCCTGGCTAGGGTATCACCCGGATCAGACAGAGTTGTTACACCCTTCTCCAACCACACATGAGCAACAGGCCCAATACAAGTGTTAGGTAAAAAGCAAGTCCTCACTCACCTCTCCAGCACCCGAGTTCGTGCGGAGTTGGTATGGGGCTCACAATCTGTCAGAGACCAGACACCAATTCGTTGATCAACGGGCTCACACTATCCTTAGCTTGAAAAGCTTCAGAGTAAGTGTGGCAAGTTTATTAGGGGTGAGCATCAATATTTATACACAGAAGTAAACAAAGTGATTAACAGATCATAATGGTCATGTATAATCAATCAAGATTCTACAGGATAAAACAGGTTAAAATGTAAATTCAGAAAGAGAAAAGGGGAGATGACTACTTAAGGGGAGGGGGGTGTCATGAGTAGTTCACAGGTCAGAGCTTTGATTAAAAGTTCAGACAGAGACATCAAGTCTGGGTTAAGTTTAAGCTCATCAAAAGTTCAGACTCAACACAAGCATCAGAATTGTCTGGTCTCTGGGATTTTGCTAAGACACTAACTGGATGCAACCTAGCTACGGTGCCATTCTCCCCAGCAGATGCAAACTTAGGACCATTCCCTTCCTGGGCTTTAGTTGAATCCAGAACCAACTCTGAGACAACTAAATTACTCTCAACCATCATAGGCCGAAAGGCACCTTCTGTCTGCTCCACAGGCAAAAAAGAGCTGGAGACGCATTTTTCTTTACTGGACATATAGTTTGGGATTTCATTTCCCTTGTCCCAGCACACCGGGCTGTTCACAGACAACTGCTTGGAGACTGGGGTAGCTTCCTCCATAGGCAAGTCAATACCCCTGACAGACACAGGCCCATTTCCTTCACTGTCACTATTCTTCGCACAGGAAACAGACAAGGTATAGGGACACTCATCTTCCACTCTCCTTGCCTTCCCAAACTGCTGACTAGATAAAGCCATCAGCTCACAAGACTGCCTAGGCTCATCCAAAATCTCCTTGTTCTCCTCTCCCTTCGCTTGATCTAATTCCAGATTTACTTCTGAGACATTAGATAGATATTCAGAAACTCCATTCACAGCCAAACAGCTACTTTCCAAAGACAAACTTTTGGAGAAACCCTCCATAGGCACAACCTTAGGATCAATCCTCTCTTGTGCCTGGTTTGTATTAACTTGACTGACCATAGCTTTAATATCATTTCCAATCATAATATCCTTAGGGATTATGTCTTTTACTCCCACAACCATGGTGCCCTCCAATCCCTTCCATTTCAGGTGGATTTTAGCCAAAGGCACCCTGACAAAATACTTAGATAAGGCTACAACAGTTACATCTTCACCTGGCAAATAATCTTCCTTCCTGACCAGACTTGCTTTAACCAGAGTAATATCTGCTGCGGTGTCCCTCCATGCCATACACCTCACTCCATTTACTTCTGCACTGCTAATAAACTCTGCATTATTTCCCCCATATTTAGCTCTAATGTGAGTTTTAAGGTCAGATTCTTCCGAGACCACAGAAACAGCATTTGCACACAGGGCACCAATGCTGGGCTCTGTGTGGCTTGCCTGTGAGTTTACAACAACAGGGTTAGCATTGGCCGTGGCATTTGGGGTTGCTGGTTTTGGGCTGCCCTTCAGTGTCGGGCAGTCTGGTCTCATGTGGCCCAGCATACCACAGTGATAGCATGTAACCTGTTCCGTCCTGGGATGTGAGTTCCTACCCCCCGGACCCCCTTGAACTCCTTTAGAAGAGTCAGGTTTATTTTTAAATCCTTCCCTCCTCTTGAACTGGGGAGAATGGTGATCAGTTTTCCCCGGGGTTTTACACCCTTCTCGAGCCCTGTTTTGGGTATGGGCATCCGCAATCTCTGCTGCCCGTAGGACTGACTCAGGGTCCCTGTCACACACAGCTGCTCTCACATTGTCCGGCACAATGTCTAAGAACTGTTCCAAAGTTATTAAATCCAGCAGTTTTTCAAAACTCCCATGCGCCTTGGCCCCCACAACCCACTTTTTAACAAAACCCATCAGCTTATGAGCACATTCTACAAAAGTACAATCCTTAGGCATTTTAAACTCTCTAAACTTAACTCTGTAAGATTCAGGAGTAACCTTGAATCGCCTTAACACAGAATCTTTAAACTGCCCATAATCCAAGGCTTCTTGTTCCCCCAAGTCATTAAATACCTCCCTGGCTTTTCCAGTCAGTCTGGTCAGCAGGACAGGCATTCGCTGACCCTCGGGGATCTGGTACAGATTGCAGAGGCGTTCAAAGGTAGACAAAAACTCCTCTATATCCTCAGTATCATTGTAAATGGGACACATCCTTTCCCAGTTTTTCTCATGGCGGGGGGGAGGTGGAGTACCAGGTGGGGATGACTTTCTCCGCTCTTCCATTACTTGGAGCTGAAGTCTGGCCGTCTCCTGTTCCATCCTGTGAGTCTCCTGCTCAGCAGCGAGCAGCTCTAGACGTCCCTTACGAGCTCTCTCTTCTCTCTCATCAGCCTCCTTCTTTCTTTGATCGGCTTCTTTCTCTCTCTCAGCAGCCTCCTTCTCTCTCTCTCTTTCTAATTCTGCTATTTTTTGCTTCTCCAGCAATCGAAGATCTGCTAGCTTCTGTTCATGCTCAAATTGCAGTTTACTTGTCACCCTTTGCATCCTAATTTTTTCTGCATCTTCTGCAGCCTCAGGTAAGGGCTGTGCTCTTGCCCCCTGATCACTGGCTATTAACAGATTTCTCAGTTCTTCCTTTGTAGCTTTCTTTCTAAAGCATATCCTCTTTTCTGAACACAAATTTTCCAGGGCTTTTTTGCCAAGTCCCTCATATGCTCTTTGCTCAGCCATTGCAGCAGTTCTTTAACCAACAAAACTCTCAATCCCAAAACTCAAATTTGGACAGCGTGGGGTTCTGACCCAAAGCTTAATTGACCTGGTTCTGTGGATCCAAGCACGACTACGCCATTGTGACAATGCGGTTCTGGCGGAACCCAACTGAGAGTGCCAACTCAGGACAAATTGCTCAAATAGGGCAGCTACAGCCCAAGGCCGGGGTTTTTCCACCTCTAAGGCAAACCAAACCAGCCAGACTAAGACTTCGGTCTCACCCCACTGGCTAACCGCAAGTCTCACAAGCAATCTCCTAAGACACTCCAGTTTCCCAGTATTACCACCAGTGCCACACGTTATGGGGACAAATGGTTATAAAAACCAATACCCCAGTAAAAGAAAAAGGTTCTCCTGATCCCAAAGGACCAAGCCCCAGACCCAGGTCAATATATAAGTTAGACCTTACCCACAAATCACGCTACTGCCAATCCTTTAGAATCTAAAATCTAAAGGTTTATTCATAAAAGGAAAAAGATAGAGATGAGAGTTAGAATTGGTTAAATGGAATCAATTACATACAGTAATGGCACAGTTCTTGGTTCAGGCTTGCAGCAGCGATGGAATAAACTGCAGGTTCAAATCAAGTCTCTGGAATACATCCCCAGCTGGGATGGGTCATTCAGTCCTTTGTTCAGAGCTTCAGTTTGTAGCAAAGTCCCTCCAGAGGTAAGAAGCAGGATTGAAGACAAGATGGAGATCAGGCATCAGCCTTATATAGTCTTTTCCAGGTGTAAGAACATCTCTTTGTTCTTACTGTGGAAAGTTACAGCAAAATCGAGTCTGGAGTCACATGGGCCAGTCCCTGCATACTTTGCTGAGGTACAAGGCGTATCTGCCTTCTCTCAATGGGTCCATTGTATAGCTGATGGTCCTTAATGGTCCATCAAGCAGGCTAGGCAGAGCTAATCTCAGCTTGTCTGGGATGTCACCCAGAAGCATAGCATAAGTTTGCCATACAGACAGTATAGAGCCAATATTCATAACTTCGACTACAAAACTGATACATACATATAGACAGCATAATCATAACCAGTAAACCATAACCTTGTCCTAGACACCCCATTTGACCCCCTTTATACAAGATTTGGGTGCCACTACAGGACCTTGGTTGCAACAATGATCTATATGGTCCCAGTTTATGTCAATAACGTCACAAGTAGTCTGGAAGGTTTAGAGCCAGTAGGCCAGAGAACGGTCCTGAAATAATTCCTAGAGCAGATATTGTTAAAAAACATCCAGTCTTGATTTAAAAATGATCAGTGATAGATAAGGCTCCGTGTATGTCACGGAGGTCATGGATTCCGTGACTTTCTGCATCCTCCGTGACTTCTGCAGTGGCCGGTGTGCCTGGCCCGGGAGCCACCTGATCAGCTCGGGCAGCCCCTGGGCCAGGCGCATCGGCCGCTGCTGGGGCAGTCTTGGGCCCTCCCTGCCCCCCAGCAGCAGGAGTTTGGGGGAGGGAGGGGCTCAGGGCTGGGGGTTGGGGTGCAGGGTGGTGCTTACTTGGGGAGAGCTCCCTGAAAGGGCTACAGGAACTCCTCTCCCTCAGCTCGTACATGCTGTCTTCGCCTGCAGGCACCGACCCCGCAGCTCCCATTGGCTGCGGTTCCCAGCCAATGGGAGCTGCAGAACTGGGGCTTGGGGCGAGCGGAGGCAGCATGTGGCGCTAGGAGCTGGGGGGCGCTGCTTCCCAGGAGCTGGGTAAGGAGCCTGCCCCAGCCCCACCAACCCCCCCTCGAGTACCTGTGGCGCCCCTTCTGAGCATCCACAGTGCCCCCCCAGGCCATGCCCCCCCGGGCTGCGCCCCCCTCCCCAGCACCCACGGCGCCCCCCCCACTGTATACTCCAGGAGGTGAAAGCCTTACTGCCCGACTCTTGGGCCTTCCTCGAACGGGTCCTGTGGGAGGGTGCTTCCCTGCCCCCCTTCGAGGAGCAGCGGACGCTGTCCGGGGTTCTCCGCTCGGTGTCTCTCCCCCCACCGGGACCCTCACTTCTGTCCCTGTTTTATTCAGTGGTTGTCCCCCGAAATTCCTTGAGACCTGGGTCCAGTAGCTCCTCCCCTTAGGCTGGGGGAAGGGGCTGTTAGATGTGGGCGGGTGTAACCCAGAGCTTCAATAGGTGCCCAGCGCTGTGTTTTAAAGACCCTACTGCAGGGGAAAATGCCGTTCATGCCCGAACAATGTGTCCAAACTGCCCTTCCTGCATAAAGAGACAGCCGGGCTTCCTCAGAGCCGGACGTAGCCACCGCGCCTGATAAACCACGCCGAACGAACTGCCCCTTTTTACTATTGTAACCCTTCTGCCCATCTCAGTTGGCAGCAACAAGGGCCGGGTTCTGTATCTAGGGGTTCCGTTTCAATAACGCAATGCAAAACCGGCTCGAGCCCCCACCCAGTGACCTGGGACAATTACATACCATCCCCTGGGCGCCTCTAAGAGGCAATACTTCCCCTCTCGCAAGCATGGAGTCTGAGTGTAGCAGAAAATGTTTAATAACATGAGGTAAACGACATCAGCATTAAATTGGAAAAAACACCGCAAACAGGATTCATAACACAAACCATGAGCAAAAGACCCACCCCAGCAAATTGGGCCGTGTCCTTTCCCTTTGGTTCTTGAATCCAGCAACCCAAAGATCACCCAGAGTCCCCAAAGTCCAACACCCCCAAAGTTGCTTGGGTCCAGCAATCACCCAAAGTCCCAAAAGTCCAACAACCCCCAAAGTGTCTGTCCCTGGTCAGTGCAGCCCCAGAGTAAAAGGGGGGCACGCAGGGTGTTAAGGGGCACCTTACATGATCTGAGGCCGACCGGCTTTCTCTCTGTGGGGTTCCACCGCAGCCTTCACCACGAGCCAGTCCACTTCCTGCCATCCCACAAACCGCTCTGCTCTATGAGCTGCTCCGCTCCGCTCACTGACCTGTGAGCCGCTCCAGCCGTCCCCGCAAACAGCTCCGCTCGCCGTTCCTTGGGCCGCTCCAACTGGCCCCGCAAGGCTCCGTGCCGCTCGCTGCTCCGCCAGCCGTTTAGCAATATAGCTTCAGGCTCCCCCACTAGTTAACACAGCACTCCGTGATCTCAGCTCTTAGTAACTTTAGCTCTTTTGTGATTTCAGCTCATAGTAGGGGAGCCCCAGCGCTGGTGCACCATTGGCCCAAAGTGAATTCAGCTCAGCAGCCTGTAACCAGACTCCTAATGGAATCAAAGTTAGCTCTGACATTCAACCGGGGGGGGGGGGGG